>NW_027397105.1:12471276-12481081 GCF_003265705.2 Callorhinus ursinus | reverse complement strand
CTTTTAACATATAATGTAGTATTTGTTTCAGAGGTACAGGTCTGTGATTCCACAGTCTTGCACAGTTCATAGCGTTGACATTTATTTCATCAGTTTGGCTTTCTTCAAACGTTTAAAAAAAAAAACAACGCATCTGCGTCCCTTTTGTGGTGGGAGTTCCTGGGAATTCCTTGGCTTGTGTCTGCCTCCGGGAGTCGGTCTGGGAAAGGCTGCCTGACCTTCCTTTCACGGACGTCGCGTGGACAGCGGGCAGACACGCCGTCCTGTCTGTCTTGCGCCCTGAGCCTCTCATGCTGACGGCCGTGTCCTTGCCTGCAGCCATCGAAGCCATGAAGAATGCCCACCGAGAGGAGATGGAACGCGAGCTGGAGAAGAGCCAGAGGTCCCAGATCAGCAGCATCAACTCGGACATCGAAGCACTACGACGACAGCACCTGTGAGTCAGCTTCCTGCCCGCAGGAGGCGGCCCTTGCAGGCCAGGCGGGAGGGAGGCCGTGCGTGTGGGGGGTGGCACCCTCCCGGTGTCTTTTTAAGAGCCACAAAGACATGGGTCTTAAGGGTGGGCATTGGCGGAGGCCCGAGGGTTCTGAGGGCAGTTCCAAGCCGCCCTTCCTGAGGGGCTGAGCACCTTCCCACGGTCATCCTTGGTTCTGCTAGTGGAAGACGCAGTCCTTTCCAAGGAGTCCAGGGTGACCGAGAAGAACGTCATGAGGCTTTGATTTTCTGAGCGTGGATAGAGTCTGGTCCTGGCTGATCGGACACACAGCACCTCAAAAGTTAGTGCTGAAAGCAAGTCACAAGTGTGACTTCTCTCCTGACATCATGGGAGTTTTGTCTGTGGGACCGTTAAGCTCCTTGAAAGAGGAGAAGCGAAGGATGCAGGAGAGATTCTGTAAGCCTGCAGTCCTTTGAAGTGGTTCCTTTTTTAGCTGGGTACAAATTCGCTGAGACCACAGAATGCCTGGGGCCTGTCGTCTGCTCAGCTCTTTGGGGTGTGTCTCGTCGTTCCTCAAGTTTCGCAGTAAGGGACTCACGGGGGCCTTTTAGAGGCCTGGGCCAGGGCTGTGGGCAGAGGCATGAGCCGTGCCCTCTTCCCAGGGAGGAGCTGCAGTCGGTGCAGCGGGAGCTGGAGGTCCTCTCGGAGCAATACTCCCAGAAATGCCTGGAGAATGCCCACCTGGCCCAGGCGCTGGAGGCTGAGCGCCAGGCCCTGCGGCAGTGCCAACGTGAGAACCAGGAGCTCAATGCCCACAATCAGGTGAGCCTGCAGCCGGTGGCGGGGGGGGCCCATGCTGGAGTTGGGAGCCAGGCCCCACCTGAGGTGGCCCTGGGTTCCTGAGCCACAGAGTGGCCACACCCTCTGCAGGCATCTCCCTGATGTCTGACATTCCCCAGTATGGTGACAGAAACTCACTGCAGGTGGTGGAGCTGGGGCCATCTACTACATGAACCAGCTGTTTAAATTTGGACTCATTTGGGCTCTAGCCCTTTTGGCATCTCTGAGATGTTTCCGTTTCTCCTGAGCGTCTCTGGATTCCTGCTTCGTCACTGCTGGGCAGGGCCGGAGAGGGAGGGTCATTGCACCTGACCCAAGTCTCCTGCCCCCAAGGCTGGGACCATGTTTAAACGTCCCCCCGTCAAGACCATACACTGTTCACATTTTTTATTTGGTCAGATTATTCTCTTAAAATTTGCCTGTTCTTCAGAAAATTGGGGTGCATTTAAAGTCCTGGCTAGGGGAAAGACTCGAGGGTAGGTTTAGTTTGATAAAAGCTTCTCTGACGTACCAAGTCGGACCACTGTCTGCATGACCCACCGGCTCATCCTCCCCAGGCACTGAGTAGACAAATGTGTTGGCCAGCTCCAGGCTCGAGGTCTCTGGGCCCACACTCACCCCGTACGACAGCGCTCGGGCAGGACTGATTCCCGCTAGTCACCGCGGTGGCCTAAGATGACCACTTACCAGTTGGAAACAAGGCACAGAAAGTGAGCAGGAAGGCGGCAGGAGGGCCCGCCCCTCCAGAAACTCAAGGCGGACAGGCTGTGAGGTGCGCCGGTACCGGTGACGGTGACAACAGGGTATTGAGGGTTATGGAGCCCTGCGTCCGCAGTTGCGCCAACACAGCGCACGTGAACGGCTGTTGCGGGGCTGTACGTCACAGCCGGCGGCCGCCTTGCACGTTACATCTAAAACGTCGCAGTGCGCGTAAGCCCTGCCCGTGGTCCCCTCCGCTCACACATGTCCCCCTCTTCTGGTGAGGAAGCGGCCTCTCCCGCTTGCGTCGTGTGAGGGCTGCCCCCAGGCGGCTCTGAGGCCTCCCCCCTTGCTGTCCCGCAGGAGCTGAACAACCGCCTGGCTGCGGAGATCGCACGGTTACGGACGCTGCTGACCGGGGCCGCGGGCGGAGAGGCCGCTGGCCCCCCGCTCACACAGGGCAAGGACGCCTATGAGTTAGAGGTACTGCTCAGAGCCCCTTCACCCCGCTCTGCACCACACAAGCCCCAAGCGGGGACCCAGAGGTGGCCTCAGCTTATGGGGTCATGGCAGGGATGAGAGCTGGAGACCGCAAGAAGGACGTGGAAGGATCCAGATCGCCCCAGGCAGCAAAAGAGAATAGCTGCCAGGCAGTGTGGGGTCCACGGCAGGAGTGGGGACCCCTCGTGAGGAGGCCATGGGGACCTTTAACCCCGCGCCCACAGTTTCTGCCACACCACAAACACCGCCTGCCTGAAGTGAAACATTTCCTAGCCCTGTGAACACCACAGCTGCTCACGGTCCATAGCGCCGTATTACTCGGGCAGGGAGGTTTATTTTAAGTCAGAACGATGGATTCTTACATGTTTTTATAAAAGCACTTAGCTTTCTCCCCATTCAGTTAACATTTCATCGTGAAAATCGGCTCAGTGATGTGGGAGAGGCTGAGAGAGTTCCAACAGTTTCAGCAGGATGCTTTCATGGGCCCCGGCCCGGGAGCTCACTGCGGCCCTCAGGCTGAGGAACGGGGTGCTCGGGTCTAGGAGGAATCGCGGGGATTTCTTTCTGTTTCTCTTTGTGGTGGGCCAGCTGTTAGCAACGGTGAAGTGTATTTGCTGGCATTGGTGGTTGCATGTCACGGGGGGGGGGGGGGGGGCAGGTCCCTGCTCGGCCGTCATCTTTGCTTTTGAGACTGGAAGTCCCTTTGCCCCGCAGTGTCAGCCCCTACTCCCTCTGTTTTTCTAGGTATTACTGCGGGTCAAGGAGTCAGAAATACAGTACCTGAAACAGGAGATCAGCTCTCTCAAGGATGAGCTGCAGACAGCGTTGCGGGTAATGGCGCCTCCCCGCGGGACACACGTCTGAGGATGGGCTCGGGGCGGAGTGGGGACACCGGTCTCCAGAGCTCACAGAGCTGCAGAGCACTCATGCGCTCAAACTGTAGGCGCTTCGAGAGTAGATTTCATTCTCACGGGGAACGTGATTTCAAAATTGAGCTCTCGTAAAACGCCAGCCTGTTAGCACGTGTCGTAAAACTAAGGTCTCGCTGTGTTCCTGTCCTCCATGCCTCCTGTGTGCGTTGGCAGGGACCGTGAGACCAGAGACAAATGTCGTCCTGGAAGGTGAGAGCTGGCTGGAACCCACCCGTCTGCACCAGGGCACTCTTGGAGGCAGGGAGAAGATGAGGGAAGCCCTGGTGGCCATTCAGTCACTTAGGAAATCCACGACAGGGGCGCCTGGGTGGCTTAGTTGGTTAAACGCCTGCCTTCAGCTCAGGTCGTGATCCCGGGGTCCTGGGATGGAGCCCCACGTCGGGCTCCTTGCTCCGCGGGGAGTCTGCCTCTCCCCCAGCTCATGCTCATGCACTCTCTCTCTCTCAAATAAAACCTTAAAAAAAAAAAAAAATCTAAGAGGGTGGTTTCCAGAAGGTCTGCAGTGGGTCAGGGCCACGCCTGTGCTTGTCAGAGTTCCTGGGGATGCTCGCCCCGCGTTCGACAGAGACTCTCCGCTCTGTCTGTTCCACTTCATACTCAGTGTCGGCCTCTGGAAGACAGGGGTCCCCTGCCTCCCCGACTGTGGATGGCACCCCCCAGTCATTCTGCAGAGCATTCCAGCCTCGCGGAGACGGACCGCCCAGCCCGGCCCTAACCACCCCTCGCTTATGCTCTTCTTCTCAAGGACAAGAAGTACGCTAGTGACAAGTACAAGGACATCTACACGGAGCTCAGCATTGTGAGGGCAAAGGCCGACTGTGACATCAGCAGGTTGAAAGAGCAGCTGAAAGCGGCAACGGAAGCACTGGGTGAAAAATCCCCCGAAAACACCCCCGTGTCAGGATACGGTGAGTTCCCTGGACTCCGGGCCAGGACCCCGTAGCTTGTGGTCCGAGTGTGTTAGCGGCGCTCCTGTGAAGGCAGAGGAGCCTGGGTCTGTATCGAGACATGCATTTCGTCACCCAGAACCACCGGAGGGGCGCCGGACCCCGGCCTCCGCGGGGGAGCCATCTTCCTCCCGGCATGCCGCGAGGCGACCCCCTACTCACTGCCTTGAGGGGACATCGCGCTGTCCGTGTGATTTTCACAGGAATCCCAGTTTGCATTTTTGCGTTTTCCTGAAGAAAGTCCATAGTTTGGTGACGGCAGCTGTCACTAAACTAGTTACTTGATCCTGGGCCTTGACCATACAATCTGCAAGAGGCCATGCGGGTGGGGGAGGGGCAGGGAGGACACGGCTCCTGACAGCATGTGTAGCTCACCGATACCCAGAAAACGACCCTGTTTTCTCTCAGCCGGCCAAGCAGGAGCGATTGCAGCCGCCCAGGCGCGTAGGCAGACACAAGGTCACTTGCGTTGCCGCTGGAGGACAAGTCGGCTGTCTTTCTGGAATCAGTCAGGCAATACCCGAGCACCACTCAGCAGCAAACTGTAGACTAACTCTGGAAGCCAGGTCACCAAGTGACAACAGTGGCTGCTCCTGAGGGGGAGCCCAGGGTGGCCGGGGCCGTGGAGAGAGGAAGGCCTAGCATTTGGGGGTGGGTGCAGAGCTCCTGTGACCTGCCAGGTGACCTGAAAAATGCATGCACGGAAAGGAGCCAACAAGGATAGGTAGCATTTGCAGCAGATCGAGGCCCATGGCTTCACAACACCGTGAAATACCAGCCATTGTTAAGAGAAACCAGGCAGACCTTTCTGTTCTGACCTGAAACGAGATCCATCAACAGG
The DNA here is from genome assembly GCF_003265705.2 of Callorhinus ursinus. Classification (NCBI taxonomy): domain Eukaryota; kingdom Metazoa; phylum Chordata; class Mammalia; order Carnivora; family Otariidae; genus Callorhinus; species Callorhinus ursinus. Next base: position 12,475,885 of record NW_027397105.1, on the reverse strand, counting down.
ATATACCAAGTGCAACCCCTCGCCCCCAGCAGGACACGCGGCGTGGGGGGGACCCAGTGTACATTTGTTTCCTAGCCGACTTTACCCCAAACTGAATGGTGGCTGTCTCGATGGGGGCGGATTACAACTGTTGCTCTTCTGCTTTATAACAGTGCTGGGTTGCCAGGAGGAAGGTGGGAGTAAGTAAGTAACAGGACCAAAACGTCCCCGGCCCTCCCGTGCAGACACAGACAGAGGAGCCTAGCGCAGTGCTGCACAGACGTCCTCTGGCCAGTCCAGGAGCTAGCGTGTTTTATGGTCATTGGCTTTGTTTTCTCTTGAAGTTGTTTAAGGAACTGCCATAGGTGTGTGGTGATAACAGTAAGCCTGGGAGATTTTTAAACAGTCCGGTTGCACAGGGTTTTATAAAACAAAAGTAATGGGTCCATTTGTTCCTTCAGATATAATGAAATCTAAAAGCAACCCTGACTTCTTAAAGAAAGACAGATCCTGTGTCAGCCGGCAACTCAGAAACATCAGGTCCAAGGTGAGTGTGGGGTGCAACCCCAGGGTGTGGGGGGCTCTCGGACGTTAGAGAGAGGAGCCGGGGTCAGAGCCCACCACGGGCCGCAGCAGGGGTTCCCTGGTCCCAGAACACCTCTGGCTCCACATGCCTACTTGCCGGGCCAGTTCTGGTGACTTCGAGCCCTGTTTCGCCTTCGTGCTGAAGTGGAACTGACTTCTGACAGTGACAGTTGAGGGGCCAGGCCTACAAGAAGCAGGGCTTGCGGTGATTTCGACCTTGGACCTCCAAGGCCAGATCTCCCCCCAGACGCCCCCTGGGCCAGCCCCACTCTGCGCTTCTTCACATGGCCCTAATGTAATATTGATGCCGCACCTTCAAGAGAGGAAGCTGCCTACACCTCTTCCCTCAGCCACAGAGTAGCATATACCCCGGCGGGTCCCTTGCCCGCTGCGCGCCTCCCCACGGAAAGGATGGGCGGAGGGTGGGAGTAATGAGCATGTTGCATTTAGGATTTATTGTGTGTGTGTGTGTCTTATTTTTTGCTCTTTCCTCTGACAGTCCGTAATTGAGCAGGTCTCATGGGATAACTGAAACGAGCCCGCTTCCAGGTCCCCTGTCATGTAGGTAAACCACCTCTCACCACCCACCCACCTGCCACCCTCGAGGGGGTGGCTACCTGCATGCACTGCTCACACCTCCATAGCAAGCTCCTTGTTTTATTGTTACTTTATCTGCTCCAGCAAGCACATACACCATCCTGGTCAAGTTTCTTTAACCCATTCTGGGGACTTAACTGGCCCTTTAACCTCTTCCCAGAGTTGACCCTTTGCCGAGGGGAGCTCCCCCCCAGCTTGGCAGGCGGCCCACAGAGGCAGTATCTCGGGTGGGCATGGGCCTGTGAGTGGCCCCCGGCACTGGTCAGCGTGCATGGCGATTGATCTGTGCTTTACACGTTCTCTGGGGAAACCCATCTTGCCCTCCGTCAAGAGAGGCCCTGACAGAGACCCAGCAGCCACTGACAAGCAGAGTCTCCCATCGCTAAGAAGCCCCCACCGCGTTAGTTCATAGGCCAAGGCAGGGCGGAGCCTGGGTTTCAGGGAGCTGGTGCCTTGTGGGCATGGCCAGGAAAACGGCTCAGCAGAGCAAGGGGACTAGGGGGGTTGGGGCAGAAGGGTTACTAGCACTTTTTTTGTTTTTGTTTTTGTTTTAACAAAACAAAAGCTTCTCTCGGGGTGCCACTGAAGGCAGAGGTACAAAGAAAGGAGGTAGGGGCACCGAAGTGCTGGCTGAGAAACATCAGCCTGTTTGCAAATACACAGAAGGACAGTGGGCTCATGCCTGGACCGTACCCAGTCTCCACACCAGGCTGTGCATCCCAGGTACCCAGCTGCTCACTGCAAAGTATGCTTCTGGGTGAGCTGACTTGATCTCAGTAATTCTCCGACGATAAGGTTAAGAACAGCAGGAAGAACCCCAGGGCTGGGACACGCCCCTGGCTGAGGGGACACGGACATGGGCCCAGGGCCGCACAGCACGGCTCCTTTTGTTTACGTGCCTGGGGTTCACGCTCATGCGGGACCCTCAGTCCAGCATCCTCTGGCTAAGGGGCTGTAGCCCAGTGGCTTGGGGGAAACGGGTTTGCTTTAGGAAGACTTTTAGGAAAATCCCAAATATTTTAAACCTAGTCAGTTTGGTTTTATTTATTCTTCTGCAGCCCCAAATCACTTATAACCAAATATGGTTTAGGGTTGATTGTAAACTTGGTTTAGGCTTTTTCCCTAAACATGAAAAACATTCTGTTTGGCAAAAGTAGAACCTGTTCTTTGGCTTATGGTTTTCATATTAAAGATTATATTTTCTATTTGAGGTTGAAGCGTAGCTGTTACAACCTGTTAATGATTTAGGCCTTGTGCCCATGCTGTAAATGACAGTCCATGAAAAACCTCTCACTCCCTTCTGGAAAGCCTTGCTGCAGTGTGGCCACCCCGTCAGGACAGAGTATGTGTCCGAGTCCCTGTGGAGGAATAAAAATACATGGGGATTCTGGACCAAAGGGGCAGAAAATCGGTGAAAAGACCTTTATCAGTAAGGGCCTTTGCAGGGGGTGTGCTGGGAAAACCTTTTATGCCGGCCGGGAAAGAGCTAAGGCAAAGGTAGAAAGCGAGGGAACTGTCAGGCACGCGCAGAAGGTCTGCCTGGGCCTCCAGGGCGGCCTCAGACTCTCAGAGGTGCCAGGCCCCAGACAGGAGCGGTAAGAAGCCCAGGAATGGGGTTTCTCCAGATGTCTTTGAGTCCACGTTTGGCTTGGCCGAGTTCCCAGAGGGTCGGTGGGCAGGCACAGTCCGGCTGGTGTGTGTAGAAAGACGGGGACCTTGCAGAGTCCTTAGGGACATGTGTTGTGATGCCAAGCAAGGCTGGAGCTGGTCACAATGTCAGCGGGCACTCACACTCCGATGTGTGCTGTCCTTTTCCCCGACTGTATTTGGAGATCCCCTGCCACCACCACGGGAAGACCGGGGAATGAAGTTGCCCAGAAACCAAAGCTATCACTGTGGGTGCTCTTTGTTACGGGATCTGATATGTACTGTTTTCTGTCCTTTATTGATGTTCTGGGTCTGTATCCTGCCTCACTCAAAAGGATGGCAAGTCTCGGCACCCAAAAAGTCAAGGCAAGCTCATTGCCTAAAAGCATCATGGCTTTTCTGGTATTGAGACCAGAGCAAACCTTTCTCCACAGGGTTCTCATGGAGGCCCCTGTCTGGTAGGCTGAGTACAGGGTCACCCAGGCGCTTGGTGCAGAGACCGGCCCTGTGGGAGGAATGAGCCACGGTGCACCCTGAGAACCCTTCTCTGGGTGCGCAGGGTCAGTGTGGGGGTTCCGTTCTTCCTGCTCGTACAGCTCTAGTGTACAGCAGTGTGTGGCACTGGGCACACAGCCGTGGGTCCCCCTCATCGCCCTGCCCCCCAGCTGCAGCCCTGAGCACAGCAGGACTCTCGGTACCCACGGGCAGGACGTTCGTGTCCCTTGGAAGTCCCCAGCTAGAAGAAAGCGGTGTGGCCCGTGACCGGCCTGCCTGTGGGCCTGGCACTTAGGGGCGGGGCGTCCCGCATCATGGCCACGCGTGCCCAGCACCTGTCTGAGACCAACTGCCTGAAGCACTTGGGGGAAGACCCGAGAGCATCTGAGGCAATTGTGTGCATTAAGGGAATTTCAGGTTCAGAATGGGACATGGATTTGCCCCCATCCTCCGACCAACTGGGTAGCAAGCTTCAGCAGTGACCCTAACCAACTGCTTATGTTTAGGTTCACCTGGACCAGTGGGTTTCAGAAAGGTTAGCCATAGAACACTTCATTTAAAAAAACAAAACAAAACAAAACAGCTTTATTCATTTACACACATCCAGCTCCGTGGTACAGAAAGCAAGCAGAGCTGTTCTGCGTGACTGGGGGGGGGGCACACCGGGACGACCCGTCTTCCCTCCAACCTTGCAGGCAGCCGGGCCCCACAGGCCCCACTCACAACCACGTGCTCTGAAGCATCAGGCTGGGCTCTCCAGGCCCACAGGACCAGCACGGTGCTCGGGTTTGGAGCTACAAGTGGTGTAGTCATCTGGAGCCTGCACCCAGGGCCAGCCCTGAGTTTGCCACGTCTCAGTGGAGCCTGGACCTTCGTGAGCTCTAGCACGTGCCGGCCAACCCCGGGAATTGGCAGTGGTGTCGAGACTTGCCACAAAGATCCCATGGCCGCTGAGGAACCAGCCCCATCCCAACCAGTGCTGGAGTATCCTCAGCCGTGCCCCGAAGTGATCTTCCTTTCCTCACCGAGAAATTAGATCTTTGGGGAAAAGCCTCCAAGAGTAAAGTAGGACATACTTTCTCCCCGTTAGGAAAGTGTCACATCCTCAAACCCACAGATTTAAACTTCGCCCAAGGTCACACATGAGGAGAGTATTGGTTTCACGTTTTGAAAATCTTAGTGACTGCGTTGACGTGTTCCCAGGTCCCCAGTCACAGCACCCCCCCCCCCCAGCTGCTGCTCAGGGAGCGCCGGGAGCAGGCGCCCGGCCGCAAGCTGCGCAGGCGCACCCCGGGGGCGCCGGCTC
>NW_027397105.1:12455589-12471176 GCF_003265705.2 Callorhinus ursinus | reverse complement strand
CCCCCCCCCCCCAGGAGGAGGACATGGACGGGCGCATTTCTAGTTCTTGGCACAGCTTTTGCCCCTGGCTGAATCGATCTGATCGCTGCTTTTCTAAAGAGCCCTAAGCTCAGAGTTCAGCTGCTTACACACATGGTCTGTTTCTCTGGTTTTTTTCCTTTTTCATCCAGATAACACCGTTTCACAGGGGACGTCTCTCTCCTTAGCATGCCCCACTAATCTCTCGAGGAGCCCTTCCTGCCCTGCCCCGCACCCCGGCCCCCGCACCGCCGCCTGACTGCAGCCCCGCCCACGGCGCCGGGCCGGGTGCTTAACGGTCTCTCTCTCTCTCCTGCTCTCGTCTCCACGCAGAGTCTGAAGGAAGGCCTGACGGTGCAAGAACGCTTGAAGCTCTTTGAATCCAGGGACTTGAAGAAAGACTAGCCGTGTCCCGTTCCACTTGAACACACACCGCTCCCAGCCTGCGGCAGCGCTACCCTATACCTTCATTTTTTATTATTGTTGTTACTGTTGTCATTACCTGTGGGTATGGATGCATGAGAGACTGGTTTATGGGTTGTTCACACCGTTCTCTGCTGTGTTGATTCCAGCTTCCTATGTCTCTGTCAAAGCTGGTTTTTCCCGTGGTATTCTCAAATTAGCCAAGCAGCGGGGGCTGGGAGGGCTGTCTGCTCCCGGCCGGGGTCTGTGCAGAGCCCCCGCCCGCCGCAGTCCACCGCACTCACTGTCAGTATTAAGGCCCAGCAGCCTGTCGCTAAGCTAGCTCGTCCCGCCGAGTGCACTGTGCGGAGTCAGGGCCCCGGGCGGCTCTCACTGTGCTGCGTGTGGGCCCCGCGGGGTGAGAACAGGGCGTCAGGTGGCCGCGCTGACCACGCGCTAGCCTGCGGGAGGAGCAGGTTGGGGGGCATGGTCCGCAACCTCCACTCACCGCCTCTGGCTTGGGAGAAGGACAGCACTTTGTACTTGTCCCACTCCTTCAGCTTAGAGCCACACCCAGGTCATCGTGGGGAATGTTTCACAACCTGGAAAATGTCGAAGGCAGCCATTCCTATTTTTGTTTGTTTTTTATTAAATCTTGCACAAAACCCCGGCCCCTCTCATTCCTTCCTACGCTCGTTCCTTTCTTGGTCACTAGCAGCCCTGGTCTTTTCGTAAAGACTTGGGAGTGTTGACCTGCGGCCCGGGGTTTCAGACTGTGCACATCGTGATGAATTCCCTTGGGTCGTCAGTCCTGCAAACGAAAAGCCTGTTCGTGTCTTGAACCTTTCTGAAAGCAACCTGCACATTTCTTTTGAGAAGGCTGAGGGAAGACCCCTATGTTAAGTCAAGAAAGTACAGAGGATGTCGGAATCAGATGAAAACTGCCATTGTTATATGTTTTTAACTCTAACCTGAGCTCTGAGAAGTGCTCTTGCAGCGTCAGAGAGCCCAGAGTAAACCTGTACTAACAAAGCTGCTTTTTCTACCCGTCAGAGTAAGCCCTTTTAACTGTCCGGAAACACTGCAGTAGTTCTCGAGACTCTTCTGCCCTGGGGTTTGTGTCGCGGCCCCGGGAAGACCGTCAGTCGTCTTGAGACGCGCAGCCCAGGCAAGTGGCAGCCGTGCTGTGGCCCTCGGGGCAGGCGGGGAGCGTCGCCAAGGAGGGTGCGGGGGAGCCTGTTCTGGTCTCGCTGTGTCAGCGCTGCCGTTAGGTCGGCAGGCCCTGGGCACATGGGTACTCGCGGGTAAAAATGGAGAAGTGACCGTGCTCGGTATCTAGATTCAGTTAAGACCAGGGTCGTCCGCGGGAAGCCCTGGAAGGGCCTGGGGTGTGCGCGGCCTTGTCACTGGAATAAACTCGGAGTTCTCCACGGGCATCGAGCCTTTCCCTCACCAGCTTCCAGACTCTCACCCCACACGTGTCACTCCTTCGCTGCTCTTCTTCCATGTTGTCCAAGGCAAGAGAATGTTAGGTCTGGTTTTTTAGTTCTGCTTCTCAGACACTGCTCCTCGCACCACCCCTTGTAGATTGGTGGTGTGTTTAGAAAGGACCATGATTTTGTGTGTGCTGCTCAGAATGGGAGTGTAGAGAAGGAATGCACGGGCCCCGGGGCCTGTTCTCTGGAACACTGTTCAGCGTGTGTGTTCTCCACGGCAGACAGCGACGTGCTGTCCAGCAGGATCTGGCCTCTGCTCAGCCTCTCTCGGCACTCACGTCACCCCTTGGAGAAGTCCCCCCATCTAGTGCAGTTTTCTCTGTGGCGGCCCTTGCTGCCTTGGGGACTCCGGCCCTCCCGCCTTCCTGGCAGGGTCGCTGCGCAGTCAGACTGGCCAGGGTGTGAAATCTGCGGCGCTTTGAATAGGTCGAAGAGCACCTTACGTACTCTGTCGTTTCCCGTGGAGGTTAAGACGTCCGGAATTGTGGGAGCAGGAGTTGAGGGCGGCCCGTGGAGGTCGAAGGCAGAGACAGGGCAACACCTCCTACTCGCCGCAGAGACAGCTCACTGTCCCAGGGCGGCTGCCGTCGGGGGGTTACTGGGAAGGAGACTAGAAATGGGGGCACTCTGGCTCCTCTCCAGCAAAAGGCTGATCCTGCTGCAGCCCCCAGAAAAAGCCCCGAGTGTCGCAGGGTCATGACTGCTGAGGAGCCCGTTCTCTGGCTGGAGGGAGCAGGCAGAACAGAGCAAAGAGGGGCTTCACTGAGCTCCTGTGTGTCACAGCCCAGCCCCCACTGCGCCCCCCTGGGGACGAATTTAGCCACCAGCTTCCCGAGAGAAGAAAGGGTAGAATTGTGGAGGTGGACCGGGTGGGTTTCTGTGCTGGTAGAGAAAGGGTCCTTCGGGGGCTGCGGATGGGGTCGTATAGGCGATTGTCAACTTGGGGCGCCCCCCACCGCCCCCATGCCAACCACGCGGCGGGAGCGTCCCCACTGCCCCGGGGGTGGGGGGGGGACATGAGAACACAGATCGAGTCTTCACAGCTGTGTTTCCTTCCCTGGGCACTAGCTCATCTGTAACCCGCTAGCCCCTGCAAGTGAGCCCCGCCAGGTGCGTGAAAAGGGGGCAAGGACCCCGGCTGGACGGGTCTCGTGAGCGCAACCGCGCGCGGAAGAGCCGCCCTCCACCGCTCAGGCTCGGCGGGCGGCGGGCGGTGCCGGCGCCTGCGTGGGTTGAAGGCTGGCGTTCCGGGGGCACTGGGCTGGCTGCAGCCTCCCCGTCGGCGCTGTGGCAGACGGAGCACTTTGCCATTGGAAGTGGGAGCTTGCGCCTTCGGGCATCAAGATGGGTCTGACTTTGAGGGAGGAAGTGAGGGCCGACCTGGGGCGACAGGCGGAGGCCACGGTGGCAGGTGTGCGTTTGTCCGGAGCCACGATCAGAGGCCCCTCCGTAGGAATCCAGCAAGTGGAGAGGCCGAGGGAAGGCCCAGGCTCTGGCTCGTGAAGTACAATCTGTCACTTGTTCCCTGGCCCACAGCGAGCCATCGGGGGCCTCACCAGGGCCAGCCTGGGAAAGAGAGGGAATTGCGGTTTTTAAAAAACGGTAATTGTGACCCTGAGTCTGTCTAAAGGGGATTCTGACAGATAAGGCCAGGACACAAGACCGATGGCATAAAAAAAACATCTTTAGAGATCTGTTAATATTCTGGAACACTAACTGCTGGCCTGAGGATGGAACATGACCCTCTTTGTCACTGCTGCCTGGCGCTCCCCTCGGCAGGTCTGGTTTCTAAGCTCGTCCTGGGCATGAGGCCGCGCGTCGGGCCACCTCTGCTGGGCTGGAGCTGAGGGTGCTCCCTGGGACCACTTCTCTCTGGCCATAAAATGACAGCTGTGCCAGGGTCCCCACCGGCTCACTGGCTAACCCGCCGGGTCTGTTCCCCACTCCCAACAGGCCAGCAGGCAGTGAATCTCTCCTTTAAAAGGTCCCTCCCTCCCACACTTGCTAGTAACTCCCCGACTCGGGCCGGCCCCTGGCCCCTTCGGCTGAGTCGGCCTGCAGGCTCTCCCCCGCCTCGGTGCCTGCCTGCTGGCTTCACGCCTAGCCACGTACCGATTCTGGATTCTGCCGCTCAGGCCCGAAGGTCGGAGGCAGTTCTTCTCCGGGGACTCAAAGCTGTTTTCAGTTAGAGCGGAAGGAATGTAACCCATCAGCCTCTTGAATGCGAGAGTGTTCCTGAAAGGCACTTTCCTCCTCATTGTCCTAAAGAACCTTGGAATTTTTAACACTCTCCATTCTAGACACAATTTCAGAAAGCCAGAAAACTAAAACAGAATTCGGCGACCCCCTGTTATCACCAAGCAAGCCTGAAGCGGGGGGGGGGGGGGGGGGGGGAGTGTATTTTCAAAGGTTTACAAAGGACAGGGAAGTATGTAGTCCTCCACTTAAAAGGAATCAGATACTGAAAGGAAAACAGCTTGGCATGCTAATTGGAAGCTTCACTTCTCCAGAAACTTCAATCGTTTGTATTCCCTCCCACCCTGAACGTTCTGAAAGTGAGCTATGGCTGAGTTTTCTGTTAGGCTGGCATCCACTGTGTCAACAGGTCTCATCCTCCGCCCCGATGTGTCCCCACCGGGCGGAGTTGTGGCGAGCGGGCCTCCGTGCCCGGCACCACAGCCCCACCCTTCACACGGGCTTGGGAACCGGCTGGTGCTGCAGCTTCTGGAAGTTCCAGGATTGGCACACTGCTTTTTCCCTCTTCCGTCCTAGGCCCCTCCGCCTCCGCTCGTTGTTGAGAGAGGAAGCCCTAGCTTCTAGCCCCGCTTCAGCACCGGCCTCTCCACCGGCGAGTGCGAAGGAGCACCGGCGGGCTTCCCACACGCTTCACACGTGGGGCTTTCTCTCGGCTTTTCCCTGCCACCAGGTCCCTACAAGCCGTGAGCTCAGACGCTGCCCATCTAATCCTGGGAAAGGTCTTTTTACCCACCTGAGATCGGGTCAAAAGCTAAAGTCCTTGGCTGTTCTCAGCACCGAGCGGGACACTGTGGGCACGTCCCTTCTCCATGGCCACATCCGCCCGGTCCTCGGAGTGCTGTTAGGACATGCCCCCCCCGCCCCCTTGTACTTGGGCTCGGTGCTGTGTGGTTGCACACCTGGACGCACACTCTTAGCAAGCTCCTGCTTCCCACAGTTGAAGATTTAAGTTAAGAATGAGCCTGAAGTGAGTCCAGTAAACCCGCTGGTCTGGGGCCCTTTGCTGGGAAGCCATGACATACCGGCAGCGTGGAAATGGACAGGATCCCTGTCTCCAAGGGCTGTCTGCTGGAAGAGACCCAGCCTCATTCTTGTGCCCTCTTGAGAACAAGTTTCAAGTGTCCTTGTTTCTTTATAAAGGGAAGAGGGCTCCCTTCTCGAAGTGTTTCAACAAAAGATGCTCAGCAGAGTGGGAGGAACAGGCCAGCACCCCTGCCCCGGCGTAGGGAGCCAGGACCACCTGCTCAGACGCAGCCTGGGCCCTTGTCCTCTACGCGTCCACACGGGCTTTGGGAAGAGAAGCCGCTGCGTGCTCTGTGTGGACGCCAGCCTTTCTGTATAGAAGAGCAGCCGTGTTTATTTTCTTTAAAAGAACCTGTACATTATCCAGAGTGAGCAGTGTAAATATTACTGGGAAGTTACCGTAGGGATTTTCTGTGTGTGTGACAAAGTTTGTGTGGGTTTAAAAAAAATCCTCTGCAGACCTCCCTTTGTAAGCTGGGGCGGACACCTTTGGGTACAACCTTGAACTCCACCCAGCGTTATAAGGAAATGTTTTCCATGGCTGATGTGTCTCTTTAAAAGCTGTGGCCACTTCACGGGGAGTTAGAGTGTATGACCGTGAGTACAGCAGGCCGCGTCCGTGCCCTGTGCCCGTGGCAAGAACACTATGATGCTTGCCGCCAGCTCCCCCACCAACCCCCCCCCCAGCCCTCCAGGGAGGGCAGCACAGGGAAGCGGGGCCGTCTTCCCCCACACCCTGGCCGGGCTCATGGAAGACTTGGAGGGAGATGTCATTTCAAACACAGTTGTCGCAGGACTGGCCCGAACGGGTGACCTGTGAGCACTCACTGGGCCAGGTGTCTGCATCTCAGCTCCTGGGTTCTATCATGGGACAGCATCGACGGCGCCAACCTGGCCGTGCGGTCACACCATCTCAGAACTGGATCGTCCGGTCCTCAGGCTGAGCCAGGAGGGCGTGCAGGTCTCAAGGGGAAGGGACGCGGTCCGTGGGTGCCGGTCGGGGGGGGGGCGGGGGGCTTCCCAGGATGCAGTTGGAACGCCGTGAAGGAGCGGAGTTCTGGAAAGGCGGTGGTCGCCGGACACGGGGCACCTGTCACCTGTCCTGGGCCTCGGTTCTTTGCCCTTCAAAACTAGTAACACACATTTCAGTTTTGTTTTATAGGAAGCTAGGAATAGATCATATAAAGAACACTAAGGTCATTATTGTGTCACGTTTCTATCACAAAACCAATTAAAGTGGATTTTAGGATTTACCTTTAGTATTAACGACTTATCTACTGATGTATTTGTTAGGACTTAAAACCAGTTAAGTGATAAGGATTCATGTGATTTTCCTAAGTAATATTTATAAAATGTAAAGTTTCTAAGTGACTCTTCAGCAACTGTAATTCTTAGTAACTTTTCTCACTAGTAGACTCTCCTATCGGCGTGAATGTCTCCGGTCAGCTCCGGGGGACACCGTGCCGAGCCGCGGCGGGGAGCGGACGCACGGACAGAGTGCAGCATGTACATACCGTTTTCTGCTGACAAATTGGGAAATAATCCACAGCAGAGACTCTGCCGCCGCGAATTCTTTCAGCCGTCCGGTGATACTCAAACCACAGGCTTGTATGATTCTAACTGGTGTTTAATTTCTGTAATAACGCAAAATGATAATGTTCACCAAACCCAAAGTGCTGTGCGGAGGCAAGCAGAGGCTCAGGGAGTGCGAGTGAGTCCTGCAGGCCCACCTGCAGGGGCAGTGGGGCCTCCGGGGCAGGGGCGGGGAGCGGCGGGCGGCTCCCGTCAGTGGCGCCATCCTCCCCAACAGATGAGCCTGGCCGGCTGAGCCGCCCGCCCTCTGTGACAATTCAAGATTGTCATGGTGTCATTGCAGCTGTTTTTTTTAATTAACAAAGTTTCTGAACGACTGTTCACTACAGTTTGAAGTGTTACTTTGTCAGAATATTTATTCCTTTGTGTGACATGCTAGATTCCCGTGGATGTAGCTGATCATTTCTATTTTGTAAATATTACCTAACTTTACATAAACTATATCATAATAAACTATTTTTGCATCACCCTTTGCATGCTGTGAATGAGATTTTGTGTAATGGAGAGACATGCAAAATATGCATTTAGGTCAACACTGTCAAAATTCAGAAACTGGTCAGTAGCCTAGAGACTTCTACTGGAGTTTTTGTTTTTACTTTTTATAATCTGCTTATTTTTATATAGTGTTTTCAGAGTTTGGGATTCGTTGTCAGCATTTTAAAATCAGGAGATTTCACATAAAAATCTGTATTGCACATGTTCACATACAACCCAGCAAGTATTTTGCATCATGAATCAAATGAAGGGACATTGGCTCGGTTACAGAAACCTCCAGGGGAGGCCAAGCACAGAACGAAGTACTGAGGAGACAAAGGAGCTATATAACTGGCGACCAAGGGACTAGAATTCTCTGGTCTCGGCGCCTTTAGTATTAGATTTATCTAAAGTGTTACTTTTTGTTTAGAAAATACATCGTACCTCGTGACCAAATACACACGCACGCACACCCCAGCCACAACCCAACATTTCACAAAACGATGCACCCACTACAACGTGCTACGATGTCTACAGTCTATTTAACTTTTTAAAATTCTGGTTGTGACCTACTGAGTAAATTTACAATAAGAAACGAGTTTTCCAATACTGCCACAACCTTTGGAATGAAATATGTGAAAATGTGTGGAAATCCCAAGTTTTATTCAAATAAACACAAAAATTAAAATCAGACTCTACCTATTGGAAATCAACTTATGGACTCACAAAACTTAGGAAACACAGAGTACAGGCAGACAAAGGGTACACAGTTCCAGCGTGCTGTTCTAATTGCATAAGGGTGTTGCAATGATTTTTTGTCTGTTAAGAAAATTCTAGACACCGGTCTGATGTAATGGTATCCTAACAGCTTGAACACACTTCTGTTTAAGCTACGTCGGTGCAGTTTTGAACATCAGTTGGCATTTGGAAAATCCAGCACCCTTTATGATGAAAACACTCAGCAAGAACAGAAGGGAGCTTTTTCAATATGATAACATCTATTAAAAAAAAGACAACTTCATACTTTACGGTAAAAACCTGGAAGCTTCCCCCGCTAAGGTCGGCAACAAAACAAGGGTATCTGTTGTCAACATGTCTGTTCAGCACTGTTCTGGAGATTCTAGCCTCGCAAGAAAAAGGAGAAACATCCATACTGGAAAGGAAGAAGTAAAACTGTATTTGTAGATGACATGATCTTGTATATGGGAGATCCTGAGGAATCCACCCCCAAAAAACCTATTAAAAATGATAGGAGTTCTGGGCGCCTGGGTGGCTCAGTTGTTAAGCGTCTGCCTTCGGCTCAGGTCATGGTCCCCGGGTCCTGGGATCGAGCCCCACATCGGGCTCCCTGCTCCGTGGGAAGCCTGCTTCTCCCTCTCCCACTCCCCCTGCTTGTGTTCCTGCTCTGTCTCTGTCAAATAAAGGAATAAAATCTTAAAAAAAAAATTATAGTTCTGCAGTTTTGCAGGATACAAGATTCATATACAAAAATGAATTGTGTAACACCCTCCAGTTCCATCCACGTTGTTGCAAATGGCAAGATTTCATTCCTTTTGATGGCTGCATAATATTCCATTGTGTGTGTGTGTGTGTGTGTGTGTGTGTGTGTGTGTGTGTGTACACACACATACCACATCTGGTATTATGCTGAGCAAAATAAGTCAATCAGAGAAGGACATGTATCATATGACCTCACTGATAGGAGGAATTCTTAATCTCAGGAAACAAACGGAGGGTTGCTGGAGCAGTGGGGGGTGGGAGGGATGGGGTGGCTGGGTGATAGACATTGGGGAGGGTATGTGCTATGGTGAGCGCTGTGAATTGTGCGAGACTGGTGAATCACAGATCTGTACTTCTGAAACAAATAATGCAATACATGTTAAGGAAAAAAGAAGAAGAAGAAGAAGATAGCAGGAGGGGAAGAATGAAGGGGAGTAAGTTGGAGGGGGAGAGGAACCATGAGAGACGATGGACTCTGAAAAACAAACTGAGGGTTCTAGAGGGGAGGGGGTTGGGGGGATGGGTTAGCCTGGTGATGGGTATTGAGGAGGGCACGTTCTGCGTGGAGCACTGGGTGTTATGCACAAACAATGAATCATGGAACACTACATCCAAAACTAATGATGTAACGTATGGTGATTAACATAAGAAAAAAATTGTATTTAGTAACAATCTGAAACACATTAAGAAAACAATTCCCTTGCAATAATACCAAAAGAATGAAATACTTGGGAATCAATTTTTTAAAAGAAGTGTAAGACTTATCCATTCAAACTACGAAAGATTATTTAAAGAAGAGGAAGCCTACATTCATGGGTTGGAAAATACGATATTGTTAGAATGGGAATACTCCCCAACCTTGATCTACAGATTCAACGCAATTCCTATCAAAACTCCAGCTGCTTTTGCAAAAGTTGATAGGCTGATTCTAAGATTCATATAGAAATATAACACGAGGGCACCTGGGTGGCTCAGTCGGTTAAGCGTCTGCCTTCGTCTCAGGTCATGATCCCCGGGTCCTGGGATCGAGCCCCGCATCCGGCTCCCTGCTCGGCGGGGAGCCTGCCTCTCCCTCTCCCTGCTGCTCTGCCTACTTGTGTTCTCTCTCTAGCTCTCTGTCAAATACATAATAAAATCTTTAAGAAAAGAAAAAGAAATGTAACAGGACCCAGAGTAGCCAAAACAATGTTGGAAAGAAGAACAAAGTCAAAGGACTGACTTACTGGGTTTCAAAACTTGCCACAAACGCTAAGTAGTCAAGATAGTGTGGTCCTGGCAGAGGGACTGACCTATAGGTCAGTGAACCATAATTAAGAATCCAGAAATAAGTGAATACATTTCTGGAATGAATCGATTTTTGACAAGGGTGCCAAAACCATTCAGCGGGGAAAGAAGAGTCTTTCCACAAATGGTGCTGGGACAAGTAGCTATTCACATGCAAAAGAATGCCGCTGAACCCCCTTCCTCACACCATACACAAAAAATTAACTCAAAATGGGTCACAGGCCTGGCCCGAAAGCAGGCAGGCCCGATGGGGGCCAGCAACGAGGACAGGAGAACATGGCACACACAGCCACATTGAGGCCTCACCTTTCCACTCTGCTGCGTTTCCCGCCACCTCCGACCCCCGAGGATCATCTACCCTGGGATACAGATTAAAAAGCCAGTAGCAACTGGTCAGGCGAAGAACGGCATTGAAGCATTTCCAGCCAACGGGTGCTTTGGAGGATTTCGGGAAGGTTTGGAACATGACAGTGTTGAACTGAACTGCAAAACGAAATTTGCTGTCTACTTACCACCAAAGGCAGAAACTGGAAAATGCCCTAGTTTAACTTGAACAGAACGAAATTTTATATGAAAGTCGGGTTATCATCAAGCTGCTTCAGAACGTGGCCTTGTTGTCACGGTCCCAGATATCAGCCCTCGTGGCTGCAATAAAGGAGAAGGTGAGGGCTGGGACTCTGGCACCGGTGCTGGGTTCCGTGTGGATGCCACCGAGGAGCCTTGGAAAACGAGCGACAGAACGTACTCTTCTGTTACTAAGGAGCTTCCCCAACTCATAAGGGCTAGTTTTCCGGTGGCCCCCCAAAGGGTGTCTATTTTTGGCTACTCCAAAGGAGGCCATGGAGCTCTGATTTGTGCTCGGAGGAATCCTGGAAAACATAAATCTGTGTCAGCATTTGCTCTAGTTTGCAACACAGTGCTCTGTCCTTGGGGCAAAAGATCAAAGTAAATGGAAGGCTTATGATTCGAGCCATCTTGTGAAGTCCTATCCAGGTTCTCAGCTGGACATACTAATGGATCAAGGAAAAGACCGGTTCCTTTCAGGTGGGCAGTTACTACCTGATAACTTCATACCTGTCTGTACAGAAAAGAAAGTCCCTGTTGTTTTTAATTACAAGAGGGTTATGCTCATAGCTACTACTTCATTGCACATCAGACATCCTGCAAAATTACGTGAATGCATGAAAAACTTCAGGTAAGAGAATTTCTTAAGGATTATAAAATTGTTATGAACAGATGTGCAGGGGAAAAGTATTTGAAAACACTGGACTGCACAGTGCTAAAAATGCACAGTTGAATCATAATTGGATCGCTTTCTGAATAAATCTATAAAGCCTGAAAAAAAAATGGTTCACAGGCTGACACATAAGAGCTGAGAGTATAAGACTCAGAAAAAAACACAGAAGCAAATCTCTGTGACCTTGGGTTGGGCGATGGTTTCTTAGCTATGACACCAAAATACAAGCAGCAAGAGTAAAAACAGGCCAATTAAACTGTATCAAAATTAGTAACACATAGCCGCACACAATACCCAAGAAAGTGAAAAGACTGCCCAGAGAATGGAAGAGTCTTTGCAAATCGTATTTCTCATACGGGATTTGAGTCCAAAATATAAAAAGAACTCTTATAATTCTTATAATTTGTATTAAGTTGTAAGTCATAAGTTATAACTTCTAATTCGATGATAAAAAGGCAAACCGATTTAAAAAAAATGGGCAAAGGACTTGAATAGACATTTCTCTGAAGACAATATATAAAAGGCAAGTACATGAAGAGACGCTCGACATCCTCAGTCATCAGGAAAACACAAGTCAAAACCACAATGAGACACCACCTCACACTCAATAGGTTGGCTATCACTGAAACAGTCAGTAGTTAGTTTTTTGTTGGCAAGGACGTAGAGAAGAAGGAACCCTCACAGTCTGCTGGTCGGAATGTAAAATGGTGCAGTCACTTTGGAAAAGTCTGGCAGTTTCTCAATAGCATTCTAGGACCCAAAAATCCCACTCCTAGGTGTATACTCAAGAGAAATGAAAACATGCGTCTGCACGGACACTTACATGTGAATGTCTACAGCGTCATCATGTGTAATGATGGCAACAACTGAAATGTCCACCAACTGATGAACGGGTTCAAAACCTGTGATCTATCCACACGACAGTATTATTCAGCTACAAAAAGTGAATAGCGACACATGCTACAACAGGGACAGCCCTCAGAAACATGCTTGGGGCGCCTGGGTGGCTCAGCCTGTTAAGCGTCTGCCTTGGGCTGGGGTCAGGGTCCCGGGGTCCTGGTATCGAGCCCCACATCGGGCTCCCTGCTCAACGGGGAGCCTGCTTCTCCCTCTGCCTCTGCCTGGCACTCCCCCTGCCTGTGCTCTCACTCTCTGTCAAATAAAATCTTAAAAAAAAAAAAAAATGATGCTAAGTGAAAGAAGGCAGGTACAAAATGCCACATAGTGAAGGATTCCATGTATATGAAATGTGCACAGCAGGAAAACCCAGAGAGACAGAAGTAAACCAGTGGTTGCCGGGGGCTGGGAGTGGGAGAGCATGCAGGTACTGCTCCTGGGACATGGGTTTCTTTCTGGGGTGATGAAAATGCTCTCAAACCAGGGTGGTGCATACTTCACAAGGATGAATCTTGGGATATATGAACCCCAATGAAGTCTTTTTAAGAAAGCAATCAGTTGTTTTTTTAAAAAAAACAATTCAAAAGAACCAATACATGCTTTAAATTACAATAGAGGTGCACTGCTTGAATAAGCGCTCTTGCTCTCGGCGGATTTGACACCTGCAGGCAGCCAGTGACAGCCACGGCCACTGCCACGACAAGGGTTTTTAATCACAAGGGTCGCAAGAAGTTTTATCTTACTGCGATTCTTTTCCGACCGATTAACTATTATGTGAAACTCATGAGATTTAATCTCCTGCTGCTAAGATAACGAAGATAACAATATAAACAAAGCCATTAAAATAAAACGGTTACGAGAGATCATTTCGGAATTCTGAAACCGTTCGTCCAGGTGACCGGGCTAGGTGACCTTCTCCGCGCCAGGCTGTGCTGGGCAGACACGGCTGGGAGAGCGCGTGGCCCGTGTGCCAACCGTCACAGGGCGGAGAGGAAAACACTGGAGACCCTGCCACCAGCAGCAGGGACACGTTGGAAGACACTTCTTGGTTTTGCGTGTGTTTGCTCAGGGGAAAGCGTGCACACAGTCCCCATCACCACACAGATGAGGCGGTCGCGTTTCCCCCCCCCCCCACCGGGGGGGAAATCGCAGGGGTGAGCACACCCGCAGTGTGATGGGCCAGCCCCGCCCTGCGAAAACCACCTTCGGGATCTTTGGAAAACACTTCACAAGGTCCCCCAGTAACACGTTCGGGTCTTGCTCCTGCTGGCGGCGCCCAATTTGACCAACGGCCTCTAAACAGCTGTATGTCGTCCGCTCCCCCCAAAATGTTATGTAATAAACAGCACCTGCTATTTGAATGAGCAAAAGGCAAAGAGACACGGTACAACCATTTCAGAACAGGAACATATTTATTTAAACCTGCCAGACGTCCAGGACCACCCGGCCTCATCATTCGGGACACATTCTACCACTTGTCATGCTGCCCTTCAGAGCACACACTGTTGGAACACACAGGTGAGAAAACACGTTTAGTGCAAAAGCATTTCTTATTTCCAATCTATATGTTATACTTTATAGCTTCAATTAAATCAGAAAAATTAACTTGAGGTTTACTTGCCTAACACAGTAAGTCGAAGGTAACTTTAAACGGGAAAAACATGCAGCACCGGAGGCCCTCTGCGGGCGGCTCCGTGGGCGTGAGGGACGTCAGGACAAGTCACACGGCATATGACACACAAACATGACACGATGGCAGAACCGTCGTTCAGAGGTCATTTGAGCTATCGACATATAAAGATACGTGTTATGAAAAACCAGTCTGTAACCACTTCACAACCGTACAGCAGATGGTTCATTACCGGTGAAAGCAAATCCCAGAGCTGACCGTAGGAAGAGATCCGTGAGGTGCCACAGCCCGAAACCGGCCGCCCTCCCGGTTTCCTCCCCAGATGGTCGGGTAACTCATGACGGACTACGCTGAGCCAAAACTGCCAATGAGCCAAGTTCATGGGTAGTGCAGGGAAGGTCACTTCTAAGCGCCCAAAATCATCTTGAATGTGAGAATGTTGACAACGAAAGGCATAACGGAGGGAAACAAAGGCAGCTTCTGGCCGCTTACAGTCCTTGCGGACAGACCTTGCACTTGAAGCGGCGGAGGATGAACATCTTCACGCGTTATTTGTCGTAAAGGGTCGTCATGCAAGGGGACCCGGGTCAGAGCATCACCTGCCCGCTTCGGGGGGGGCCAGTGATGCTCACGAGGGGGCCTGGAAGGCAGCTCCCCGCTCCCGCCATGCCCGGCACCCCTCTTCTCCTCCTGCCCTTTCAGACTCAAACCGCCAGTCAGCCCCCGAGGAGCTGGTCAGAGCAGACGGACACGAGGGGACAGGGGGGCTCATGGCAGCGGCCAGGCCAGGGGGAGAAGCGGCAGGCGTTTGGGAGCCCCTGCTGGGGACAGGGTCGGGCGCTGATGGGAGTCGGCCAAAGCAAGAGGCTCTTCTAGAATCAGGCTGGGGGGCTCAGCTTGCATGCCCGGCGGGGCCTGCGGCGGGAAACAAGCTGGCCCGAAACAGCGGCTCGGTGCTGCAGGGAAGTTCGCTTTAGTGCCGCGCCGAGCGAGAACCGAGTGCGCGCGGCCGTTTTCTAAGGTTTCTGTGGCGGTGCACGCGGCCCAGGCCGGTCTGAGCCCCGCTCTTTGTAGCTTTGGGTCTGCTTACGACTCCGGGTACCAAAAGTCGTGATACTGGACACCACTCTCCCTCCCGCTCCGCAGATGGAGGAGCGAGCACCCTTCAGTGACTCTGCTTCTTCTGTGGGAAAAAGGTGTACTTCGTAGGATTGAACTCTTCCCAAATACGCTCGAATTCTTCCAGAAAAAGCCTCACGTACTCCTCATCCTCCATAATCAAAACGTTTTCTCTGTTGTTCTGAATGGCCTGGGTGGTCCAGTTGAGGGAGCCGGTGATCAGCACCTTCTTGTCCACGATGGCAAACTTGTGATGCATGTAGCCGAGGTCCTGGTCGTGCCGCACCTGGATGCCTGCGGAAAGGGCGAGTCGGCCTTCACCACCAGCGCCCGCCCCCCGCGAGCAGCGACGCCTCACTCTGTTTCTGATTCGGGAGGAGACGGGAAGTCTGTCACCCTCGGGCA
The DNA here is from genome assembly GCF_003265705.2 of Callorhinus ursinus. Lineage (NCBI taxonomy): Eukaryota > Metazoa > Chordata > Mammalia > Carnivora > Otariidae > Callorhinus > Callorhinus ursinus. Next base: position 12,455,842 of record NW_027397105.1, on the reverse strand, counting down.
GGGGCTGGGGGCAGCGGCGGATGGGGGCCGGCCGCCACCGGCGCACGGGACGGAGTGCCGAGGGGACGGGAAGGGGGGACAGAGACAAGCAGATAGTGATCTCACACAAGTCGCCTTCCCGCGGGGACAGCCCTGCCCGCGCCCAGCGCTGCCGTCTGGGGGAGGCCTGCCCACGCACACTGCTCCAGGACAATGCCAGCAGCAGCACAGTCCTGTTAGTGGTGCCGCGAGGAGCCGGCCATGAACCCGGCCG
>NW_027397105.1:12454719-12455489 GCF_003265705.2 Callorhinus ursinus | reverse complement strand
GGGGGGGGGGGGGGGGGGGGCAAGGTCGGGCCTGGTCCCTCCTGCTGTGCCTGGAGCCTACCTGCTGAAGCACAAAGAGCCCTAACTACTACAAAAACGAATTCTGCCTTGCCCTGCCTCTTTGGTTCACCAAAGAGCCTGTAACGGTTGCCTTTTCTTTTCCTGTCTCTCTCCTACTGCTTTCAAACTCCTTTAGGACAGGACCTGTCTGTCCGTCCCCCTCTGCATCAACCCTGGACTCATGCCTGCCTCAGTGATGAGCCATCTGCTCCGTGAACAAGACCCCTGGAAACGGGACTTAAAAGAACAGTTCAAAACCGGCTGCTTTGCAACACGGTCACCACGTTTCACAAACAAAAAAACAGGACGTCCAAGGTAGGACGGGATTTCCGATGACAAAACATTTTTTGAAAATAAATATGTCCCATATTTGGGACACACACCAGAAATTATTTGTGGCTTCTCTGAACTTCAAATTTACCTGCGGATTTGGCCCAGCAACCCTGCCTTGAAACCCTCCTATGCCAGGGGACCCGGACACCACTTCCTACTTCTCACCCCCTCCGCCCAGCCCACTAGCAAACCCTGTCAGCTGTACCTTCAAAACAGATCTGAATCTGACCATTTTTGGGGGCGCCTGGCTGGCTCAGTCGGTCAGGTGTCTGACTCCTGATTTTGGCTCAGGTCACGATCTCAGGGTTGGGGGATCGAGCCTGCAACAGGCTCCAGACTGGGCATGCAGCCTACTTAACATCCCCCCCCCCCCCCCC
>NW_027397105.1:12381434-12454619 GCF_003265705.2 Callorhinus ursinus | reverse complement strand
CCCCCCCCCCCCCCCCCCAATCTGACCATTTCTGCCCGCCTCCAACATTACCACAGCCTCTGCCGGAACACACCGCTACACTGAAGTTGAGGAGGAAATAACAGAACTCACAGGTAAGCCCAGGATCTGAATTTAGACCCTCTTCAAAATCATTCCTACTTCCCGCTTCATCTGTCCCCACCCCAGGGGAGAAAAAGGCCAGCCAGAGCTCTAGGTCTTCCCTGTCTTGTGCAGCTCGAGGGACAAATTAACTGTTCACCAACTAAACGTTTTAGCTGCACTTTTTAGTGTGTTATTTGTGTTCACTTCAAAAGCCCCAGCATGAAATCCACTGGTGCCATTAAGGTGAAATGCCTTTTTGCTCCTTCAGCCCCTCGGTGGGTTAGCCCAATCTTTGCCACCTTGGGGCACTTCCTCCGATGCACACAGTCACGGAGAGTCGGCTAGCGGGTGGGCTTGCAGACTTGTTTTTCGAATTCACCCTTCACTGAACCGAATTCACGGCTTCAGTGCCGTCTGGCTAGGCCACTGTCATTTCAGTCTGCAGCAGTCAAAAACTCAGCTGCCCCGGCTACATCCCCGGTTCTACCTGCCGTGGGCTTTCCCCCTCCACCCAAGGCCAACACCGGTCATGACAATGCGGGGAATCAAAAGAGCTCGGTCGCTTCCCCGCTGTCACTGGGCAGGCCCCCAGCCTCTGAGAATCCCCCCAGATCTTCCTCCACTGGCTGGGGGACACACAGGCTGCTCACGCCCCGGGGCTCACACTCAGATACCCACAGCACAGAAGCGCACCCACGGGGGGAGGGCAGGTGCCCTCTACAGATGGCCCCGGAGTCTCTCCAGGGTAAAACTATCCTGACCTCACAAGGCCACCACGGGACATAAATGGGGTCACACCTATCCTCACACCCCTGTATAGCGTCCGCCTTTGACATTCCCCCCTGGGTCAGATCACGCGCCAGGTCGGGTGTCAGCCCCAGGGCGCTCCGCGGACCCGAGCTCCAAGCCTGGGCTCCCGACCTCGGCGGCCTGGCCTACCTGCCTTTCGGAGCAGGCCGATCTGCGAGCCGTTGAGAGCCATGTAGTCGCAGTCGGTGATGACCCGGACGCGCACCCCGCGCTGGTGCAGTAGCTGCACCGCACGGCCCAGCTGCGGGCTGGAGAAGGCAAAGAGGCAGAGCTCGAGGCTGGCGCGGGCGGCCAACAGGGCGCGCAGCAGGCGGCTGAGCGAGCTCTCGCCGTGGGGGAGGCTGCACAGGCAGCCCGCTGGGGGCCCCGACGGCCCCTCACCCGGGGCCTGCAGCAGGGCCTCGGTGCAGGTCACCTGCGACGGGAAGAAGAGCACCTCGCGCCGCGGCGGCCTCCGCCGCTGTTGCCGGCGCCCGGCCCGCAGCCAGTGCAGCACGGAGGGCAGCGCCTCCAGGGCCAGCGCGAGACCCAAGGTCGCCACGGCCGCCACCTGCCACCGTAACCGCTCCATGCCGCCTCAGCCCCGCCGACTACCCGCGGCCTTGCAGCCCACCGCGCCGCCGCTCCCGCGGCCACGTACACCTGCCGCCCCCCACCAACCGCTGCCCAACGCGCCTGCGCCCCGGCCGGCCACGTGCGTGCGACCCCCTCCAACCCCCCCCCCCCACACACCCCACTCCCCCCGCATGCGCGCCCCGAGCCCTCTACAGGCGCCCCCCCCGCCCACCACTCCTGCGCACCCGCCAGCCACGTGCACCCGCCCTTCCCCCACCACCCTCCACATACACCGCCCATCGCGCCTGCGCGTGCCTCAGGGGTGCTCACCGCCGCTCTGGGCGGACGCGCCCCACGACCAGCGCCGCACTGCGTCTGCGTGCCCGCTGGCCACGTGCACCCCGCCACCGCCGCGATGGCGCCCGCCAGCCGCGCGGCCCGCGACGGCCCAGGCGCTCCTCCCTTGGAGGGGTGGGAGAGCGGTGCTGACCATCTCACACCTTCCCTTTTGCTTTGGGTACGGCCAGGCAGGGCCGGAGAAAGGCCTGGAAACACACTGAGAATGTCAAATAAGGAACACGTAGCCGGTGGCAGGGTTTGAACCCACAGTGTCAGAGACCGCGGTGTGACGGGGACAGCCCCAAGTCCAGCATTAGGCCCCTTGTATTTCGACCACCTCTCCCAGTATCAACTTGTTACTTGAAGATGCCTATTCTGCTTCAGGCGTAAACATAGTGAAAACTGGGACGTCCTTGGTCCTGCCTTAGCAAGCACCAGACCCTCTTGTGTCTCACTTGGGAGGGGCTCTTCCTTTTCACGGGGAGAGAAAAGGAGAAGAGAGCGTAAGATTTTTTTTTTTCCTATTTTTTTCTTTCCTGAATCTTGGTCAGGAATTTCCATGGTTCGTTTGAAGACTCTCTGTGGTCTTTGAAAGGAAAGGATAACTCCTCCACCGTCTCCTCCTTGTAACCGGTCTCCAGGACTTCCCTGTTACATACGGACCCCCACGTGCGGGGGGCAAAGAAGGAGCTGATCGGAGTACCCTTGGAAAATCATGTTTCGACTGGGAACTAGAAAGCTAAGCACAAGAGGAACTGCACATAAACACTGTACTCTCGTTGGTACATTTCTTTCCCGAGGGGGGAGCTGCCTACATGCCCCCGGGGGTTGAACGGATCAGTAAATCCTTGGCGGATATTAGGAACTGGGGTTCTCGCTGCTGGATGGCGTAAGAGGTAAGATGCCTGTGGTTCTGTACCGCAGTGAAGTCATATTTAGCTGAGGATGTATATTACTATACATCATACGTCAGTTTTGACATACGTATATCCCATACCTCAGTCCCCTGAGAGGCCCGGAAGCAGTGAGCATCCCTAGCTCCCAGATCTTAGTTTCTAGACACCATTCTCCAATAAAAGGAACCAAGACTCCTTGCAGAAATGGCTGATTCTAGGGTTGGGCAGGGAAATCGTAAGACGTGTTTCAGGCATCTTGCGTTACCAGACAGTAAGGATGTGGACATGGCAGCATGACCGAAGGTCACAGGGGTAAACCTAAAAGAACCCTCAGTGGCCAGACCTGGAGCAGTTTGAGAAACAAAGTAAATAATGCAGTATTGGATTATAACCCAAGCACAAGATAAATATACGTGACTCCATACTGATATGAAGAAATGACCGAATAAAGAAACAAGAGGAAGATACAAGTCTTTTCTACAGAAGAATTCCAAATACTGTATGTACACATTCCCTGCCACGGGAGGGAGAACTAAATCTCCCTGCCCCTTTGAAGGTGGGCTAGACTTAGTGACTACAGTAGGGAAAGGAGAAAAATGAAGTTTACATGGAGAAACTGGTAAACACCACCTTAACCAAGTGATGGTTAACATCACCAGAGATGTGTGAATGTTACGTACCCCTGATAAGATATTTTTAAAGGATTTATTTATTTTATTTTTTTAAGGGAGAGAGAGATCAGGGGGAAGGGCAGAGGGAGAGGAGACTCTCAAGCAGACTCCCTGCTGAGTGCAGAGCCTGATGCGGGGCTTGATCTCATGCCCCCAGCATCACGACCTGAGCTGACATCAAGAGTCAATCGCTCACCCGACTGAGCCACCCAGGCACCCCCTTCCGATATGATTGATGAGAAGGACACATCACCTCTGTGGTGGTCTTTCCCGAAGCTCATAAACCCAGTTCAATCATGAGGAAGAAACATCAGAAATCCAGATTTAAGGACATGCAATCACATTCCACAGGATATCTGGCAAAGGACATGAAAAAAGGCAACAACTTAGAAACTGTAACAGACCAGCAGAGTCCGGATCCTGAAACAGAAAGTTAAGGTTACTGGGAAAAGTGGTGAAATCCAAATAAAGTCTAGAGTTCAATTAATAGTAATACACCATCGTCTGTTTCTTCACTTTGACAAGTGCATGACAGCCATGTAAGACTAACTGAGGGAAACTGGATGAGGAGTAGACGGGGACTCTCTGTGCTACCTTTGAAACTTTTCAGTAAATCTAAAATTATTCCAAATTAAAAGTTTATTAAAAATATCACACTTACACCTGCCATCTGATCCAGCTATCTGACTCTTAAATATCACCCAAGAGACATGAAAGCATATGTCTATGCATCTTACACAAAGACTTGCACACAGATATTCCCAGCAGGTTTATGAGTATAACCCAAACCTAGACACCACACCAATGTCCGTCACCAGATAAGTAACCAAACCTTCACCCATCTATACAATGGAATACTATTTAGCAGTAAAAAGAAATAAATTACTGATATAAACTACCACATGGATGAATTTCAGTGAGGCTGAGTGAAAAAAGACAAAACAAAGTAGGTACTGTGTGGTTCCACTGACATGCAATTCTAGGAAATGCCAATAGAGTGAAAGTAAGTAAATCAGCAGTTGCCTAGAGACAGTGGGAAGGGAAGAGGGATTACAAAGAAACATTAACAGTGATATGTTCATTATCTTGGTGGTGATGTGCATCTGCATGTCAAAACTTGTCAAATTGGATGGTTTCAATGAGTAGAAATTATTTTATGTCAATTATACTTCAATAAAGCTGTTTTTTGTTTTAATAGAGCCCCTGAGTTTAATTCTGGCTCCCCTACTACCAAGGGCAAATTGCTTTGTCTCTTTGGGCCTCACTTTCTTCATGTGGAATGATGACAAAAATGAGAGGAGGGACTTCCAGTTATGGCAGCATAAAGAGGTTGTCAATTCCTCTGTGCAAAACAAAAACAAAAACAACAACCAAAAAAAGCTCCCCACTACACACACACACACACACACACACACACACACACACACACACACACGACCGCTTCAGGGCACTAGAAATCCACCAAAGGCAGACAACCAAATGAGAAGCATCCTTTTTTACAACCTGCTGCAGGTTAGTATAGGAGCAGCAGGACTCTGTGGCCTTGTTGACAGGCTGCTCGCATCCCTTCACCCTCCCAGTCTGGCTGGCAAAAACGGTAGTCTTATCAATGTGGGGCTGGCTCCAAAAACCTTTGAGGTCTTTAGTTTTGCTAGCTAAAAGTGGTGGCTCAGTTGGGAAGGAATGAGGGAAACCTGTAGCCTTACCAGCCCGACCTTCCAGTCCAAGGTGGGATAAGCAGCAGACCAGGCAGAAATGTGACAGCAAGATCCAGAAAGTGAGAAAACCACAGAAAAGCTGACCTACACGCTCCACCCCTCCCTGGCTAACTGGGGAGCTGTGCAGGAATGGGAGAGGCCAAGGAAAAGTGAAAGCCAATGGAGGTTTGAAAGGATTCCCAACCCACGGACAGATTGCTCAGCAGAGGATGGGAGTCTTACAGGCTTAAAGAATTTGGGTTCAACCTCTGCCTAAATCACTGGCTGACTACGACATTAGGAAGATCCAGTGGTGACCACTAGGAATGAATAAAAATAAGACTTAAAAAAAAAAAAAAAACAAAAACTAAGCAGGCCCAGGGCCACCCTACAGAGGGAGAGACTGTACACTTCAAGTCCAGGCAAGTTTTCAAAGAAAAACAACCTTAGAAAAATAAAATAGAATCCAGAATTGCTATACTATATTATCTAAAATGGCCAGTTTTCAACCAAACTTAATAGACATGCGAAGAAATAGGAAAAGTGTGACCAACATGCAGGGAACACAGCAGCCAATGCAAATTGACCTTGAGTGGACCCAGATGTTGGAAATAGTAGAAAAACACTTCGAAGCAAGTCTTATAAATATGTTCAAAGAATTAAAGGAAAATATAATGATAACGAATCAACAGATACTCATTAGAGAGTAGAAATTATTTTTTACAGTCTATGCAAAGTGTCAATTAGTTTCATCAATTGTAACCAACCAACGCTGGTGGGAAATGCTAATAGTGGGGAGGCTGGGGCACCTGGTTAAGCATCCAGCTCTTGATTTCAGCCCAGGTGGTGGGCTCACGGTGATGGGATTGAACCCAACATCAGGTTCCACACTGGGTGTGGAGTCTGCTTAAGATTCTCTCTCTCCCTCTCCTCTGCCCCTCCACTCAAGCACGCATGCTCTTTCTCTCTCTCTCTAAAAAAGGAGAACCCAACAGAATGCAATAGCAGAAGAAAAATAACTCATTTTAAAAATGGGCTAAAGACTTGAGTAGACACTTCTCTAAAAAGAGAGAGAGAGAGAGATAACGGGGAAGGCTGTGCATGTTTGGGGACAGAGGGTATATAGGAAATCTGTACCTTCCCCTCAGTTTGCAGCAAACCTAAAACCGTTCTTAAGAAATTAAGTCTTACGGCACCTGGGTGGCTCATTTGGTTAAGTGTCTGCCTTCGGCTCAGGTCCTGATCCCGGGGTCCTGGAATCGAGCCCCACATCAGACTCCAGGCTCAGCAGGGAGTCTGCCTGTCCCTCTCTCTCTTCCCCCTTCCCCACTTGTGCTCTCTCTCTCTCTCTCTTAAATCAATACATAAAATCCTAAAAAAATAAAGAAATTACATCTTTTACACCGTGCACAAAAAAAAACTCAAAATGTATTAAAGACCTAAAGGTGAGACCTGAAATGATAAAACTCCTAGAAGAGAACACAGGCAGTAATCTCTCTGACATCAGCTGTAGCAATGTTTCTCTAGATACGTCTCCTCAGGCAAGGGAAACAAAAGCAAAAATAAACTATTGGAACGACACTAAAATAAAAAGGTTTTGCACAGCAGATGAAGCCATGAACAAAATAAAAAGGCAACTTATTGAATGAGAGAAGATATTTGTAAATGATATATCCAATAAGGGGTTAAAATCTAAAATATATAAAGAGCTTGTAAAACTCAACACACACACACACACACACACACACACACACACACAAAACAAACAAAAAAAAAACAATCTGTTTTTAAAAAATGGGCAGAGGACCTGAATGGACGTTTTCCAAAGGAGACATCCAGATGGCCAACAGACACGTGAAAGGATGCTCACCATCACTCACCATCAGGGAAAGGCAAATCCGCAATGAGATATCACCTTACATCTATCAGAATGGGGAAAACAAAAAAGACGAGAAATAACAAGTGTTGGTGAGGATGTACGGGAAGGGAACCCTTGTGCACTGTTGGTACAAATGCAAGTTGCTGCAGCCACTGTGGAAAACTGTATGGAATTTCCTCAAAAAATTAAAAATAGACATACTATATGATCCAGTAATTCCACTACTGGGTATTCACCCAAAGAAAATGAAAACACTAATTCAAAAAGATATATACACCCCTATGTTCATCGAGGCAGTATTTATAATAGCCAAGGTATGCAAGCAGCCCAAGTATCCATCAGTAGATGAACGGATAAAGAAGACATGGCACGTACATATGATGGAATATTACTCGACCATAAAAAGGGATGAGATCTTGCCATTCGCAACAACGTGGACGGACCTAGAGGGGACTATGCTCAGTGAAATAAGTCGAGCCGAAAAGACAAGTACCATATGATTTCACTTATGTGTGGAATCTAAACAAAGAAACAAATAAAGGCAGAAATAGGCCCATAAATACAGAGAACAAACCATTGGTTGCCGGGGCTGGGGAAGAGGGTGGGGAACGGGCAAAATGAGTGAAGGGCAGTGGGGGAGAAAAGGGTTCCGGTTTTGGTGAGTAAGTCACAGGGATGGAAGGCCCAGCAAAGACAATAGAGTTAATGGTATTGTAATAGGGTCCTACAGGGACAGATGGCAGCTACACTTCTGGTGAGCAGAGCATAATGTACAGAGTTGTCAAATCACTGTGTTGTACATCTGAAACTAATGTAACAGTGTGTGTCAACTAGACTTCAATAAAATAACTTTTTTTAATTTTTTAAAAGATTTTTATTTATTTGTTTGAGAGAGAGATCGCAGAGGGAGAGGGAGAAGCAGGCTCTCCATGGAGCAGGGAGCCCGATGTGGGGCTCAATCCCAGGACCCTGAGATCATGGCCTGAGCCAAAGGCAGACGCTCTACCAACTGAGCCACCCAGGCGCCCTAACAAAATAATCTTTAAAATTAAGTCTTTTTAGAAAGTCTATGCAAACCATGTATCAAATAAGAGGTTAGTTTCCAAAAGATACAAGGAACCCCTAGAATGCAATAGCAGAAGATAAATAACTCATTTTAAAAATGGGCTAAAGACTTGAATAGACACTTCTCCACAGGAAACATACAATTAATTGGCCAATGGGCACAGGAAAAGATGCTTAATGTCACTAATCACCAAGGAAATGCAAATCAAGACCACATGAGAAATCACCTCACATGTGTTAGGATGGCTATTAGCAAAATAACAAAAGACGTTGACAAGGATGTAGAGAAATTGGAACCTTTGTACACTGTTGGTGGGAATCCCAATAGCGCGGCTGCTATGGAAAACAATATGGAGGTTCCTCTGAAAATTAAAATAGAACGATATATAACCTAGCAATCTCACTTCTGAGTACTTATGCAAAAGAACTGAAATCAGGACCTCAAAGAGATATTAGCACTCCAACATTCAGTGCTCCACTATTCACAGTAGCCACAACATGGATGAAGCAACCTAAATGTCCATCAATAGATGAATGGATAAAGAAAATGTGTTGGTATATACATACAATAAAATATTGTTCAGCCTTTAAAAAGGAGGAAATCCTGCAATATGCAATGACATGAACGAAACTTGAGGATATTGTGCTTAGTGACACAAGCCAGTTATAGAAGGACAAATACTGCATGATTCCAGTTACATGAGGTGTCTAAAACAGTCAAACTCATAGAATCAAAGTGTAGATGGTGATTGCCAGGGGATTAGGGAGAGGGGAAATGGTGTTGCTAATCAATGAGCATAAAGTCTCAATTGTGCAAGATGAATAAGTTCTAGAGGTCTGCTATACAACACTGTCCCTATAATTAATGCTACTGTATCGTACACTTAAAAATTTGCTAACAGGGCAAATCTCATTGTGTTATTACACAATAAAAGAAAATTTGAAAAAGAAGTCTAAATGGAAGTTCTGGAGTTAAAAAGAACAACTACAGAAGTAAATTTACTAGAGGGACTCTACAGCAGTTTTCAGATGGCAGAAGAAAGAATCAGGGACCTTAGAGACAGATTGAGAGAAATCATCCAATCTGAAGAATAGAGGTAAAATAAACAGATCAGAGGTCTGTAGGACACTGTCAAGCATCTCAACATACAAGCCATGGGAGCCCCAGAAAAAAAACCTGAGTCAATGATGGTTGAAAAAGTCCCAGGGGCGCCTGGGTGGCTCAGGTCATGATCTCAGGGTCCTGGGATCGAGCCCCACGTCAGGCTCTGCACTCAGTGGGGTGTCTGCTTGTCCCTCTCCCTCTCCCTCTGCCCCCCCCACCTCGTGCTCTGTCTCTCAAATAAATTAATTAAATCTTAAAAAAAAAGAAAGTCCCAAATTTGATGAAAAAATATTAACCTACAGATTCAAGAAGCTTAACAAACTTCAAGTAGTACAAATGCAAAGGGAACACCTAATTAGTCATAATCAAAAGTTGAAACCCAGAGAGAAAATGAAAAGATTAAAAGCACAAGAGAAGGGGTGCCCGGGTGACTCAGTCAACTGGGCGACCGACTCTTGATTTCAGCTCAGGTCATGATTTCAGGATCATGAGATCAAGCCCCATGTCAGGCTCCATGCTGGCTGTGGAGCCTGCTTAGGATTCTCTCTCTCTCCCTTTGCCCCCCGCACCTCTCTCTAAAAAAAAATAATAATAATTTTAATAAATAAAAAACAAAAGCACAAGAGAAAAGCAACTTGTGTACGGGGAAAGAACAAAGACAGCAATCATACAAAACAATTCACCGTTGACCAGTTATCAGAAACCATGGAGGACAGAATGCAGTGGAATGACATATTCAAAGTGCTGAAAGAAAAACAAAGTCAACCAAGAATTTTAAACCAGTGAAAATACTCCTCAAAAATGAAAGTGAAATAAAAACATTCCCAGGGAAAGCAGAGAATTTGTTCACAGCAGGCCTGCCTACCAAAACCACCAAAGGAGCTCCTTCAGGCTAAAGGGAAAGGGCACCCGCCGGGAGCTGAGATCCACAGCAGGGAAAGGTGGAGCTGGGGATGGTAAATATAAATAACTGCGGTTTACGTGTTCTCTTCTCTTCATTTCTTTTTAGCCCACAAAAATAATTTAAACAGTAAATATAGCGCTGTATTGTTTGGTTAATTGTATATAGATGTAATATTTAGGAAAATAATAGCACAAAGCAGGGAGGAGGAAATGGAGCTATATTGGAGTAAAGTTGCTATATTTCCCAGAATTAAATCAGCATTAACCTGAGGTAGATTGTGAAATTTTTAAAAATTTTATTTATATATTTGTCCGAGAGAGAGAGAGAGAGAGAGAGAGCGAGCCCAAGCAGGGGGAGCGCCAGACAGAGGGAGAAGCAGGCTCCTCACTGAGCAAAGAGCCCGATGCGGGACTCGATCCCAGGACCCTGGGATCATGACCTGAGCTGAAAGCAGATGCTTAGCTGACTGAGCCACCCAGGCATCCCTAGATTGTAATGAATTAAAGATATATATTGTAATCCCCAGAGCAACCTAAATAAATAAATAAAAACTTCAAAAAATAGGTTTAAAATCAGAAATTAAAATTATGTACTAAAAATATTCATTATTCATTCAACAAAAAATGAGGACATTAAAATCAGGAACCAAGAGACATGAGACACATTGTACATATAATTATGCCACTGATTTGTACTCTTCAAAATAGCTTAAATGGCAAATTTTAGGTTATATATGTTACCACAGTAAAAACATTTTTAAGTCTTGGGGCTCCTGGGTGGCTCAGTCGTTAAGCGTCTGCCTTCAGCTCAGGTCATGATCCCGGGGTCCTGGGATCGAGCCCCGCATCGGGCTCCCTGCTCGGCAGGAAGCCTGCTTCTCCCTCTCCCACTCCCCCTGCTTGTGTTCCCTCTCTCGCTCTCTCTCTCTCTCTCTCTGGGGAAAAAAAAAAATCTAAAAACACACCCACATTTTTAAGTCTTAAATATTTTCTTTTTTTTTTTTTTAAAGATTTTATTTATTTATTTGAGAGAGAGAGCATGAGAGGGAGGAGGGTCAGGGGGAGAAGCAGACTCCCCGCTGAGCAGGGAGCCCAATGCGGGACTTGATCCCGGGACTCCAGGATCATGACCTGAGCCGAAGGCAGTCGCTTAACCAACTGAGCCACCCAGGCGCTCAGTCTTAAATATTTTCTATATGTCATATAGAAACATATAGGCATATAGAAATGGATGTAATAAGACATACAGAAAACACCAAAATGGCAGCTGTGGACATCTAACCACATCAATGATTACATTCAAGGAGGGCAGACCCAGAACTCCAAATCAAAAAGCAGAGATTGTCAGCATGCTAAAAAGGCAAGATCAAATATATGCTGTCTACAAGAGACACACTGTAGATTTGAAGACACAAATAGGTTGAAAGTAAGAGGTTGGGAAAAGATACGCCCAGCAAACAGCAACCTTGAGAGGTGGACTCGCCATATTGATAGCAAATAAAACAGACTGTAAGACACCGTATTCAAAATAAAAAGTTGACATACTAACTTTAGCAGGAGTTAAAAAGAGGTGTTAAATACCACTAGTATTTATTTATTTATTTTTTATTTATTTATTTTTAAAGATTTTATTTATTTGACAGAGAAAGAGACAGCGAGAGAGGGAACACAAGCAGGGGGAGTGGGAGAGGGAGAAGCAGGCTTCCCGCCAAGCAGGGAGCCCGATGCGGGGCTCGATCCCCGGACCCTGAGATCATGACCTGAGCTGAAGGCAGTCGCTTAACCAAGTGAACCACCCAGGCACCCCAATACCACTAGTATTTAATGGGACATTCTTAAGAATTACAAATGAAGGAATTTAGCAAAGATGCTTAAGTAATTGCCCAGTAATCTGAGCAAATGCTCCAGATGGTCTGTTTTTGGAAAAGTGTAAGTATTGAAACCCTCGTCTGCCTCCAAACACAAAGGGAAGGAAGGCTCAAGACCCAGGATGTATTTTTCTCTCCCAGTCACTGCAAAAAGTGGCAAAGGCACAAAAGCCAACTCAGTCACGAAGGCAGCAGTCTAGACCGGTAGAGACTCAGCTGCCCGCCGCGTCTTCTGCTCCCTCAGCTCCAATGGGAATCAGTCTTCAAGAGATGCACTGTTCTCTGGTGGAAAAGCCCACAACTGTCCATAAAAACTAAACAATGTATGGCCCTACCTGCCCATTCTTAGCAAAATAAAGTTTCATTATATGTTGGAAATTTATTTATTTATTTTTTTTTAAAGATTGTATTTATTTATTTGAGAGAGAGAGAGAGCATGAGCGAGGAGAGAGTCAGACTCCACGCTGAGCAGGGAGCCCGATGCGGGGCTTGATCCCAGGACCCCGGGGTCATGATCCGAGCCGAAGGCAGACGCTTAACGGCCTGAGCCACCCAGGCGCCCACGTTGGAAATTTAGATCACACATTCTTATGAAATGAATGCTAACACTCGTGTTGGATTCTACCCACCGAGGGGAGTCACTCAGTAACCTGGCAGACAACTGGCAAAATTCTCTTTTGACCTTGAGAGCAGTTTTCCCAGGGAATGTCACTCCCCGGAAAAACATCTGTACCCAAAGATGAGGGGCACAGTGGGAAGTCATTTTTCCCTGCATTTACCCTTGACCTGTGTGAGCATGGGGTCCCCTCCCACTCTGAGAAGATGACCAAAACACGGAACTGGCAGTTTAAGGGTTCCCCTGTCACCCGGTATGCTTCCAGCCATCTTCCTCTCAAATGGATTTACCTTCAAATATCTTTAATGGATGAGCTATTCCCCATACTTGAACAAAATGTTAAGCACACACCTGTAGACACTCCATAGATGTTTTTGGAATAAATGAGTGTTATCTTGTCTCCATCATTGACTCCAAACACTGACTTTGACAAGAGCATCCTAAATCACCGGAGCAGCTTAAACTTTCATCCCACAGAGCAATGACCACTCATTGGTGTCATTGTTTTGCTTTGGTTTTTAGTTGTGTTAAAATACAAATAAAATAGGGTTGCCTGGCTGGCTCAGTCGGTAACGTATGCAACTCTTGATCTCCGGGTTGTAAGTTCGACCCCCACATTGGGTGTAGGGTTTACTTAAAAGCAAAATCTTAAATAATATACATACAATTTACCATTACAGCTATTTTTAAGTGTACAGTTCAGTGGTATTAAAGATATTCACATTGGGGCACGTGGGTGGCTCAGTCAGTGACCTGACCTTTGGCTCAGGTCATGATCCTGGGGTCCTGGGATCGAGTCCTGCATCAGGCTCCCTGCTCAGTGGGAGTCTGTTTCTCCCACTCCCTTTGCTGTTCTCTCTCTGTGTCAAATAAATTTTTAAAATCTTAAAAAAAAAAAAAAGGTTATTCACATTGTTGTGCTGCCATCACCAGCATCCATCCCCATAACTCTTTTCATCTTGGAAAACTGAAATTCCATGGCTGTTAAACACTAATTCTCCATTCTCCCGTTCCCCCAGCCCCTGGCAACCACCATCCTACTTTCTGTCTATGATTTTTGACTACTCTAAGTACATCATATAAGTGGAATTATATAGTATTTGTCATTTTGTGAGATTTGTTTCATTTAGCATAATGTCCTCAAATTCATTCATGTTGTAACATATTCGAGAATTTCCTTCCTTTTTAAGGCGAATAATATTCCACTGTATGGATATGACACATTTTGCTTATCCATTCATCAGTCGATGGATAGTTGCGTTGCTTCTGTGTTTTAGCTGTTACAAATAATGCTGCTATGAAGATGGGTGTACAAATATCTCTCTGACACCCTGCTTTCCAATCCTTTGGGTATATACCCATAAGAGGAATTGCTGGGTCATATGGTAAATCTATTTCTAATTTTTTGAGGACACTCCATGTTGTTTTCCACCGTGGCTGTACCATTTTACATTCCCACCAAAGGTGCACAAGGGCTCTATTTTCCCACATCCTCCCTGACACTTATCTCCTGTTTTCTTCATAGTGGCCATCCTGATGAGTGTAAGATGATATCTCATTGGGCTGTTGATTTGAATTTCCCTAATGATTAATGATGTTGGTATCTTTTCATGTGCTTGTCAGTTAGTCACATATCTTCTCTGGAGGAATGTCTATCCAAAGCCTTTGCCCATTTTTGAATTGGGTTCTTTCATTGTTGTTGAGTTTTATGAGTTCTCTATATATTCTGGATATTAATCCCTTATCAGATATATGATTTGCAAATATTTTTTTCCCATTCTGTGGCTTGCCTTTTTACTCTGTGGATAGAGTCTTTCGATGTAGAAAATTTTAGAAAAATTTTCATGAAGTCCAATTTGTCTATTTTTTCTACTGTTACCTGCACCTTTGGTGTCATATCCAAGAAATCATCGCCAAATTCAAAATCAAGAAGCTTTTGCCCTGTGTTTTCTTCTAAGAGTTTTGCTGCCTAGCTCTTACATTTAGGTCCTAAATTCATTTTGAGTTAATTTTTTGAGTTAATTTTTGTATGTGGTGTTAAGTAAGGGTCCAATTTTGTTCTTCTGCATGTGGTTATCCAGTTTCCCCAGAACCATTTGTTGAATACACCGTGCTTTCCCCCACTGAATGGTCTTGGCACACTTGTCAAAAATTATTTGACCATAATTGTGAGGATTTTTTTCTGGGCTCGCTATTCGATTCCACTGGTCTATATGTCTGTCTTCATGCCAATACCATAGTTTTGATTATGTATCTTTGTAGTAAGTTTTGAAATCAGGAAGTGTGAGTCCTCTAGCTGTGTTCTTTTTCAGGACTGTTTTGGCTATTTGGGGTCCCTTAAGATTCTGTATGAATTTTTTGATGGGTTTTCCTATTTCTACAAAAAAAACCCCACATTTTTGGGATTTCAATATGGATTGCATTGGATCTGTAGATCGATTTGGGTAAAATTGACATTTTAACAATATTAAATCTTCCAACCCATGAACATGGAATGTGTTTCCACCTATTTATGTCTTCTTTTATTTCTTTCAGCAATGTTTTGTAGTTTTCATTATACAGGTTGTCATCTCCTTGGTTAATTCTTAAATATTTTATTCTTTTTGACGTTATTATAAGTGGCATTATTTTTATAATTCCATTTTCAGATTGTTCATTGTGTTTAGAAATGCAACTGTTTTTTGTGTATTGATGTTGTATTCTACAACTTTGCTAAATTCCCTTATTCAATCTAACAACTTTTTAGTGGAGTCTTTAGGGTTTTCTATATATAAGCATTTCATTTGCAAACAGAAATAATTTTACTACTTCCTTTCCAATTTGGATGCCTTTTCTTTTTCTTGCTTAACTGCTCTGGCTAAACCTTCGAGTACTGTGTTGAATAGAAGTGGTAAAAGTGGGCATCCTTGCCTTGTTCCTAATCTTCGAGGTAAAGATTTCAATCTTTCACAACTGAGTATTATGTTTGCTACAGGTTTTTCATATATAGGTTTTTTATACATATTATTTATAATATATATTATACGTAATTTTATATTACATATATTTTATTCCTATTTTGTTGAGTGTTTTTATCATGAAAGAGTGTTAAATTTTGTCAAATGCTTTTTCTGCATCATTTCAGATGACTACGTGGTTTTTTTCCCCTTCATTTTATTGACATGGCATATTATACTGATTGTCTTATGTTGAACCATCCTTGCATCCCAAGAATAAAGCCTACCTGGCCATGATGTATAGTCCTTTTAATATGCTATTCATTAGTATTTTGTTGAAGATTTTTGCATCAATGTGTATAAGGGATATTCATCTGTAGTTCTCTTGTAGTGTCTTTTCTGGCTTTGGTGTTAGGGTTATGGTGGCTCATAGAATGCATTAGGAAGTATTCTTTCCTCTTCAAGTTTTTGCAAAGTTTGAAAAGATGTGGTATTAGTTCTCTCAATGTTTGGTAGAAGTCACCAGTAAAACCATCAGCTCCAGGAGTTTTCTTTTTGGGAGATTCTTTTTTTTTTTTATTACTGATTCAATCTCCTTACTAGTTATAGGTCTTATTCAGATTTTCTAGTCTTCATGATTTTGTCTCAGTAGGTTTGTGTTTCTAGGAATTTGTCCATTTCATCTAGGTTATCCAATTTGTTGGCACACGATTGTTCATAATTATAATCCTTTTTATTTTATTATTTTTAGATATACATATTATTTATTAGAAGAGGGAACAATGTCACTTTATTATTTTTTAGATATATAGTATATATTATTATTTATTAGAATAGGTAGTAATGTCACTTTCATTTCTGATTTAGTAATTTGAGTCTTCTCTCTTCTTTATAGTCCATCTAGCTAAAGGTTGGTCCATTTTGTTAAACTTTTTGAAGAAACAATTTTTGGTTTCATTGATATTCTCTATTGTCTTTCTATGTCTGTTTCATTGATCTCTGCCTTTTTTTTTTTTTTTTTTTAAATCCATGGTCTAGAGTGAAGGGAAAAAGAAAGACCCAAAAAGGAAGAAACAGCTTGGTCTTTCTTGTTCGGGTTTCAGCTTCCCTGTGAAGTGAGAGGCCTTCCTGCACCCTCCGATTCAATATCGCATTGTTCTCTCTCACTACTCTCTCTTGTTCTAGTCATAGTGAATAGTCTCACTCGTCTAAGTTGTTTATTGTTCGACTTTCTCACAAGATGGTAAGTTTCAAAACAGCAGGGAGCTGTATATCTAGTCCCCAGAATAATGTGTGGTATATCTTAGGCACTCAAAAATATTGCTGAATGAAGGAATTAAATCAACAACAAAAAGGAAATGAAAAGAAGGAGGGAGTAAATAGTGGCCCATATAAAAAAGGACAGGAATAGAGAATAAAGCACTGACTCAGATGTCACTCAAGGTGACAAACCCTCAGCTCCCTCAGAAATTGTTACCTACCACACAGTTCAAAAAGAATGTTTTGAAAGAACTGTGCTTCCTATGTATTCTACATATTGCAAAAGCTTGTTAGAAAGTCAAAACATCAATTGCATTTTACATATACTGCTATTTCAACTGAAAAGGGGAAGAAAAAACACAACACTTTTTGTTTTTAGATTTTTTTGGTTTTTGGGTATTTTTCTTTTTTAACGTAAGCATTTTTATCTACAAATTTCCCCAGTACTGCTTTTGCTGCATCATGTGTTTTGGTATATTGTGTCTTCATTTTCATTCACCTCTAAGTATTTTCTAATTTCCCTTGTGATTCCTTCTTTGATCCACTGGTTATTTAAAAGCATGCTGTTTAGGGGCACCTGGGTGGCTTAGTCAGTTAAGCTTCTGAGTCTTGATCTTAGCTCAGGTCTTGATTTCAGGGTCGTAAGTTCAAGCCCCACATCAGGCTCCATGCTCAGTGGGGAGTGTGCTTGAAGATTCTCTCCCTCTGAACCTCCCCCCACTTGCATGCTCTCCAAAATAAATAAATCTTTTAAAAAATGCAAAGCATGCTGTTTTAACTTCCACAATTTTGTGAATTTTCCACTTTTACGTTATTGGTTTCTAACTTCATCCCATTGTGGTCAGAGAAGATACTTTGTATATCTTTTATAATCTACTGAGATTTAATTTGTGGCCTCACATATGGCCTATCCTGGCAAATGACCCAAGTGCCCTTGAGAAGAGCATTATGTGCCACTGTTGTTGGGCAGAGTGCTCTGTGCATATCTGTTGGATCTGGCTGGTTTATTGTTTGGCCCTCTATTTCTTTATCTTCTGTCTGGTTCTATTCATTGTTGAGTAGAGGGTATTGCAATCTATTATTATAGAAAGGTCTGTTCATCCCTTCAATTCCTTTTTTTTTGCTTCATATATTTTGATGGTCTGTCATTAGGTGTGTAAATGTTTATCACTGTCATATCTTCTTGCCATATTGAGCTTTTTATTAATAATATACCATCCTTCTTTCTCTCTTGCAACCTTTTGTAATTCAAAATTGATTTTACTTGGGGCGCCCGGTGGCTCAGTCATTAAGCGTCTGCCTTCGGCTCAGGTCATGATCCCAGGGTCCTGGGATCGAGTCCCACATCGGGCTCCCTGCTCAGCAGGAAGCCTGCTTCTCCCTCTTCCACTCTCCCTGCTTGTGTTCCCTCTCTCGCTCTCTGTCAAAGAAATAAAATCTTTTTAAAAAAATTGATTTTACTTGATATTAGTATAACCACTCCTGCTCTCGTTTATTTGCATCGAATATCTTTTCCATCCTTTCACTTTCAACTGTGTTTTTGTTATTATTATTATTATTTTTGGATCTCAAATGAGTCTCTTGTAAAAGGCATTTAATTGGATCATGTGTTTTTATCTATTCTAACCTCTTTTGATTGGTTTAATCCATTTACCCTGATTACTAACAAGGAGGGCTAACTTCTGTCACTGTGCTATTTTCTATGCATGCTTTTTTGCTCATTTCCAACACTCCTGTCTTCTTTCAGTGTCGATTTTTTGTAGTGAAATGTTCAAATTCCTTTTTAATTTCCATTTGTGTATAGGCTATAGCTATTTTCTCTGTGGTTACCCTGGGGACTATATTTAACATCCTAAAGTTAGAGTGCTCTAATCTTAATTTATAGCAGATTAACTTCAATAACATACAAACACTCAACTCCTTTCCCACTCTTCTGTTGCTGATGTCACAAATCTACATCTTTATACATTGTGTGCCCCAAAACATAAACTAATAATGCTTCTAAGTACATTAGTTTCCTACATTATGTTGAAAACAAGATCTGGAGTTACAAGCTGAAGTTAAAATAATACTGACTTTTACACTACTTTTTCTTTAAATGTGCTTCCTAAATCGTGTAGGAACAAAGAGTAGTTACAAATAATTGCTATAATTCTAGCTTTTATAATTGCCCAGGATCTACATTTATTGAGATCTTTATTTCTCCACATGGCTTTGAGGTGCTGATGGTGTCCTGTCATTTCACCTTGCAGGACTCCTGTGAGCATTTCTTGCAGGGCAGGGCTACTGGTCACAAACTGCCCCCTCTTTTATCTGGGAATGTCTTGATTTCCCCCGACTTTTGAACAGTTTTGCTGGATACAGGATTCTTCGTTGACAGGGTTGGGGTTTTTGTTTTTTAGTTTTTTTGGTTTTGTTTTTTTGTTTTTGCTTTAGCACTTTACGTATGTTGGCATGCTGTTCTCTGGCCTCCCACACTTCTGATGAGAAATCTGTATGTATTCTTACTGAAGATCTCCAGTGAGTGATCATTTGCTTCTCTCTTGTTGCTCTCAAGAGATTTGCTTCTCTCTTGTTTGCTCTTCATCTTTTGAAAGTTTGATTAGAACGTTTTCAGTGTGGCTCTTTCTGAGTTCATTCCACTTGGGAGTTTTTGAGCTTCTTGTATATTTATGTTCCTATCTTTCATCAAATTTGGTTAGTTTTCAGCCATCCTTTCTTCAAATGTTCTCTGCCCCTTTCTCTCCTGGGACTCCTGCAATGTGTATGTTGATCCGTTTGATGGTGTCCCATAGTTCTCTTAGGTTCTGTCCACTCTCTTCAACTTTTCTGTTAGGCCTCAATGATGTCCACTGTTTTATCTTCAAGTTCACTGATTCTTCTACCTGCTCAAATCAGCCTTTGAGTCACTCTCATGAATTCTTCATTTCAGTTGTAGTTTTCAGCTCTGGAACTGTTTTTCCTTTAGGTTTTGTTTCTTTATATTTCCATTTTGTTCTTACATTTTCTTGGCTTTCTTCACATCTTCCTTTAGTTCTGTGAGCATCTTTAAGACAGTTGTTTTAAAGTCTTTGTTTAGTGTATCTACCATTAAGTCTTTTTCAGGGACAGATTCTGTTGATATTTTTTTCCTTTGAACGGGACATATTTTCCTTTTTCTTTGTTTGCCTTGTGATTTTCTGTTAACACTGGACATTTAAATCTAATAATGTGATAACTGAAAATCAGATACTCCCCCTTCCCCAAGGTTCCGGTTTTTGTCTTTTTTATTTTTATGGTTGTAGGCTTTCTCTTTGTCAAGGATCAGACTGAGGTATAATCCTACTTTTTTCTCAGGTCTTTTCTGAGCCTTTTCTTGGGCATGCACAGTTTCTTATATCCCCTGTATATGCACTTGTTTTTGAATGCCCTTGTTCTTTGTCCTGTATTTCCTGAAAGAGGAAACACACACACACACACACACACACACACACACACACACACACACAGCTGAAGGAGGGGTAAGGGCACTGGACCATTAAGTCTCCTGGCAGCCAGAGGGGTAAGGGCTTGCAACAGTGACTGCCAGGCTCTTTGCACCACTGCGATCGGAAGCAACAACCAGTGATCAGAGCACAGATTCCCCCATAGCTGTAGTCTAGGCTCCTTTTCACCCACCATAGCTCCCATATGGTATATGCAGCCCCATCCAGGAACACCTGCACACCTGCTGTGTGGCTGGGGGCAGGGGATGGGTAGTGCTACTGTGCTCCAAGCTGAAATTGATCAAAAGTAACCACAATATACAGTCCAAGTCTTCTAGAATTTGCAAGCCTTTAACAGACCCCAGAGTTTCAAAACAGTTCCATCATAGGTGTTATTTTAGCCATAATATTTTCTGTGACTGATCCCATGGAAATTCTAGGTTATCAAACCAACAAAACCTTGTAGTCAACAGTTTATAAAAATACATCTTTATTGTGTTTCAATGTTCCTGCATGATAGACACCTAGTCATATAAACTTAGTTTCCATGTTAAATATAAATTAAGCAAACACACCAAAAAAAAGTATAAACAAATCAGCAAATCTGCTGGAAAAATCCCTCCAAGCCATGAATCCTTATTAAAAGTGCATGCTGGGATGATGAAACTGTCTTAAATCACCATACTCTGAAAACTGTTACCTGTAGCCAAATCTAAATGTTTAAAGAAGCAATAAAGGGCAAAGTGACATGGAATAAAACCATGGTGGGTTTCTCAACTCCACATCCAGTGAGTTAGGCAAGTCAAATGGCTCCATCTGACATTTCAGCAAAGTATCATCTTTGTGTAAAAAAAAGGTCAGGGGCCTGTCCTCAAGCTACAGGGAAATGTCAAAGCAATCATAGGAGAGCATGGCCAGAAGACTTTGTAGTCACATGGTTCCAGAACATGAATCCCAAAGGGCCCAAAATTGAGGAAACATCTATTCCACCCCAAAAGCCATTCCCAGAGCTCAAAACCAGATTACTAACGATGACTAAGGATCAGCACATGTCCTGAAAATTCACAACCGTAGCAAAACATACAACATATATAAACATATATAAAACCTGGAAAAGTCTGAGTATCAGAATAGAAAGGTTCAAACATGAACCTTGAGAGGTTTGTTATTGTGGCCAAAATACCCAAGTTGGGACTGACCTGACATGTTTTTCCTATAAATTTTGAGTCTAAATCCTTGAGAGACATAAGGTGCATGTCCTCCTCAGTCTTCTCTCACAGGGTGCTCAAACACAGGGGACCTACTGTCCCACGTCTCCCACGGCCCTCTTTAGGGCTAGAGCAATTCAAACAGCTTGTGGAATGGTGCCGAAAACTATACCAGGTCCAAATCCCACACGGAGGGCAAGGTTCAGCCCCGAGGGTCTCCACTGCTTGCGAGGAAAGAACTCCGTGCCGGCAGGTCAGAAACAAAAGTGGTGTGAGAGTGCCGTCAGAGAGCCATCCTTGAGTTCAGCGGCGGGGATGGTCATCACTTCTGTGAAGGCGAGCCCGGGCTCACGTTCCCACAAGTGGCGTCAATTACGAGGCTCTGAGGCTGTGGGGCTGCGGACCGTGGACATGAGGTGGGACTTGTAGGTTTTGCTCAGGCCCGTCATCCAGAACTTGAGCAGCTTGACATTGTCCTCTTCAGATGCTCCGAGGATACTCAGGAGCTTTTGCGTGTCCTCTTTGGGCCGACTGTCCACCTTGGTGAATTTGAAAAGGACCTTCACTTTGCTGAAGGAAACCAAAAACACAATGCTCAGACACCACAGCAAAATCACACCGCGGTTCAGGGCCCGAGGCCTAACGGCTTCATGACCAGCACACAGAGTGGCAGCTCTCAGCTGCACACTCCAGGACCTCTCCCCGGCCCAGCAGTTCTAACCCTGCGTAGTGAGGCCGCTGCCTCAAAATGGGGGGAAAAGCCCATTTTCTTTTAAATTCATTAAAGGAATTTGTGGCTCCTTAGCTTCATTGTGTTATTGGAAATCAGGACAATGTCTAACTGAATTTGACAAAAAAATTACTAAGGGAAACTTACTAAGGAACTAACTAGTTAGCTTTAACGGAAAAGAAACATCTGTTACCTGGCTTTCGGATTTTTTTTTTTTAAAGTATTTACTTGAGAGAGACAGAAAGACAGAGGGAGCATGAGTGGGGAGGAGGGGATGAGGCAGAGGGAGAAGCAGGTCCCCGCTGAGCAGGGAGCCTGACTCGGGACTCAATCCCAGGACCCTGAGATTATGACCTGAGCCAAAGGAAGATGTTTAACCGGCTGAGCCCCCCAGATGCCCCTGGCTTTCAGATTTTTAAAGTTATTTAAGCAGCAAAAGTAACTGCTTCTCTTGGAGGCAGGTGTCACCGCCATCTCACAGAGGAGCATCGTGAGGACTAGGAGTGCCAACCTTGCTTAAGGTCACCCAGCTAAGAGACTAAATGGCAAAGATGCTATTTGAACCCATGCTCTTAATCTCTATTCTACCCCACTTCTCAGGGAGGCCACAACTTTTTCTGAAAATAGCTCCTGGTTCTTGCCAGCAGAACGTAACCGCTACTGGCTGCCCAGCACCCCCGTGAGAAAGCAGACTCCAGGGGCCAACGCGAGGTGTGCTTACTTCATCCACTCTTCCTTAAGGCAGATGAGGCACTGGTCCACCACACCCACAGACAGATTCTGGTTGGTCAGAGCTGCTTCCATCTTATTCAGGATGGTGGGGCCAACTGGGAACAAGGGTGGGTTGTCAGCATGGGCGAGCGAGAGGCAGCCTCAGCGTTCTTCTCCCCACTCACCGTGGTGAGAGGGAGGCCGGCTCGGCAGCACCCACCTCGGTCCGCAGCTACAGGACTTCCGCTGGTCACAACAAACTCGTACTTGCTGAGGGACTGGTCATCCTCGCACCTGGCTGGGTGGAGGCTGGAGCGAGGAGCTGAATGGGCCTCCACGACGACAGCAAATTCTGCAGCAGCACAAAATGCACTGCGGTGGGAGGCGAGCCTCTGCCCCCAGGGAGCCTGCTTCCCGCCGCCACCGCTCCTAAGTCATCTCGGATCTAAGAGCGGAAAGCCGCCTCCCTGACTAATGCTTGGCCACTGAAAACCTTCTGCGGTGTATTTGTTAGCAAAGTTAAGGGTTACCTCTTGCCTCAGTTAATGTGTTATATTCCAGTAACTACTAATTATGTATCTGAATTCACTTAATGCCAAACAGCCCTGTGACGATGGTCCCAATGTTAGTCCCATTTTATGACAAGGGAAGAGATTCAAAGAAGCTAAGTGGTTTGGCTCGAGGTCATACTGCCAGGAGTGGTTAAGAATTTCAAGCTCATCTTTGAAAACAGGAGCCTGTGTTCCAAAAACAAGGTGCTGCCTCTCAGGGACTCAGGACCCAGCCTGGGATGCTGAACGGAATGGCAGCTCAGGACTGCTGAGCACCAAATGCCCCGCTGACTGGGCTTCCGGCCATCTCTCAGGGTGCTCAGAGAGGCCGCTGGCTTGCCCGTGGAGGCTGGGATTTCTACCCAAGCGGACTCCTGAGCTCCTCAAACCAAAGACAAGGATGCTGATTAGATTCCTGGCTCTCAGCCCAGAGGAGTGAGCCTGTCTGTGCTGAGGGCAGAGCCAGGCCCCACTGTACTAGTGAATGCCAAGGCTGGATTTAAGGCATAGACAGGAAAACAGTTGCCTCCTGAATCTTGTTGGCATAACAGCATGACAAACCTCTGACATCCATCTGTGTTGTTTCCACTCCCATGACTGTAACCTGCCCTCCACCAAGAACCACGCCCAGCAAGCCACCCTCACTCTGAGGCTGTCCTGTCCAACCCTCACCCATTTCAAAGCCACTGGGAAAGCTGGTCCTCCTGCTTTTGAGCAGGCAGTATCCCCACAGGCAGTATCCTCAGATCCACAGCTAAGATGCAGTTCCACTTCTGAGCCCTGAGGATCAGGACCTTGGCTCAGAGAGGAGAGGGATGTACCTGAGGCCAGCACGTGGGAGGGGATCTGCACGTGTGGGCTGAGCCCCAGGAAGTTGCAGCGGTAGGCCTCCTCATACTGGTTGCTGTAAGGGATGATGCGGACACAGCCCACTGGCAGCATCGTCTAGAGAGGACACAGTGACTCGGATCTGATGCTCGCTGGAACATGCCCTGCCCGTCGCCATCACCCACCCGCCATGTGCCCTCCACCGTCAGGTCTAAAGCCTCCCTCCTCCCAGAAGGCGTTCCTGGTCACTTGGCCCCACTGGGGTGTCTCCTGCATGGCCCCAACTCCTAATCCAGCAGTCAGTCATACAGGATTTGTGCTACCTCTTGTTTTGTGGTATTAATCTTCCTATTATTCTTTGACTTCTCAGATGTTTGTCTCTCTTCCCTCACTCCACAAAGAGATTATAAGCTTTTGGAGAGATTCTGTCATATTCATTTTGTGCCCTCACAGGCCTAGGCAGATATTAGGCATGAACAAGGTTTCTGAGGACTTAAATATCATCAGCTAGACCTGGGCCTTGGCACCCACTACACCTCTGAGGTGCAGACAGCATGGTAGACCCGCATCTCACCTGACTCATCAGGAATGTTCTGTGCACAGGGACATGTGATGACTCAAACCTGCTTCTAAGGCAGCTATGAACCATGCCAATGGCTTCTTAGAGGGATCCGGGGGTTGGGGGTAGGGTAGTTAGTTATCACTCTATCAAGATAGCACAGACTCCTTCCACTGGAAATAACAACCATCGATGACTGCCATTTTCAACAGTGGAGAAAAAGCACCGATCTCAGATTCAGGCATGAACCTTTGGACCGAGCCATCCCTGAATCCTAACATTAACACCCACGGTCAGGATTTAAAAAACAAAACAAAACAAAAAACCTAGGCAAACACTGACCTGCTATAAAACACTTAACAAGAAGAGCTACTCTTACCCGAAGAACTTCAAAAGCTGACTGGACAAGGTCTGCGTCTCTACTTTTCCAGATCACTTGGTTCCCCATGAGAACGTGCCAGGCCAACATGCGAAAGGACGGGGCACCCAGGACCTGAAAAATACAATTCAGTGCTTTCTGCCCTGAATTTTCTTTTGTGCAACCAAAATTATTTGTGTGTTCTCTGTAGAGTGAAGGAAGATGGGTCGAAGAGAGGGAAGGGCAGGCTGACTTGCCCGTGGACAGGAGGAGGCAGGTGGAGGCCTCTGGATGAGCACCTGGAAGCCCGATCCCAAAACCCTGGCACACTATAAGATCTTTGCCCCAATTTTATTTTTAAAAACTTGAAGCAGAAGGGGCGCCTGGTGGCTCAGTCGTTAAGCATCTGCCTTCAGCTTGGGTCACAATCCCAGCGTCCTGGGATTGAGCCCCACATTGGGCTCCCCGCTCGGCCAGGAACCTGCTTCTCCCCCTCCCACTGCCCCTGCTTGTGTTCCCTCTATAGCCGTCTCTCTCTCTCTCTCTCTGTCAAATAAATAAATAAAATCTCAAAAAAAAAAAAAAAAAACAAATTTGAAGGAGAAAATGTGTTAGCTATTTGCAACATTCACTTTCTCTCTCTATATATACCATTTTGCCGAATCACTTCAAAGTAAGGGACAGGCAGCATGACACTTCAGGACCCAGGAAGGACAAGGGCTCTCCTACAGAACCCCAGTACACACCACCCCCAGAAACACCACACAGATGTGCCATCAACCCAGTATGCGCAGCCCCAAATCTCTAACAATGTCCTTGATAGCTGTTTTCTTTCAATCCAGGAGTCCCTTAAGGATCAAAGACTATTTCATTTATTCTGCTGTCTACCCCGTTTTATGCCAGAACAGTCCCTCTGTCCACCTGACTCTTTATAACTTCTCTGACACTGGAGTTTTTGGGGAGTTCAGTCTGTCATCCTACGACTTATAAAATGGCTTTTTTAAAAAAAGGGGGAGGCCAGAAATATTACGTTTTGCAAAACTCCTACAGCTTCAAAATACCCCCACCTCCCCTGGGATTGAAGATTCCTTCTAACTTTAATCCACGTAAGCAACCGACAAGGATGATTTTAGCCAAATACACGATTCTGGTGGGTGAATGTTCCTCATTCAGAAGCCCCACAGAGCATCTGCCGTTAAATCAGTCTTTACTCCATTTTTCGAAACAGAAATAACTATCTTTTGTTAAAACTCATGTTCATTGTAAACGTAATCACAGAAAAAACATAAAAAGGGACTGCCCTTGTAATCCTGTCGTCTCTTCTTCCTGTCCAACCAAACAGAACCACGGTCGACACTGTTGCGTGAGACTTGTCTCCAGCACGCATGTATATAAACACACATACCACCCTGTACAATATGTTGGATGCTCTCCTCTCTGTATTTAAGGACATTCCATTGTTTGGGTGCAATTCCTATGGTTGGACATCCAGATTCCTTCCAATTTTCTGCAAGAAGGGCCAGAATTTGCACTTTGCAAAGCGTCTAAGGCCGTACACAAACCAACAGTGCCACGAACGCATTTCCTTTAAAAGGTTCCAGCATGACAAGATCAGAGGACCACGAGAAACCAACCATGCAGGGCTTTCCGTATAAAAGACACCTATGGGGCGCCTGGGTGGCTCAGTTGGTTAAGCAACTGCCTTTGGCTCAGGTCATGATCCTGGAGTCCCGGGATCGAGTCCCACATCGGGCTCCCTGCTCAGCAGGGAGTCTGCTTCTCCCTCTGACCCTCCTCCCTCTCACGCTCTCTGTCTCTCATTCTCTCTCTCGCAAATAAATAAAATCTTAAAAAAAAAAAAAAAAAGACACCTACGTCACCACTAAAAGGGGAGCACTGCGCCTGTGGCCGAGATACCCCACACAGCCCCAGCTGTCTTTGGCCAGCCATCGAGGTTTTTTGGTTACTCCTAACCAATCAATCCCCACTGGGTCTGAACATCATGGGCCTAAAGGACAAAGTGTGCTGGATGAGAAGGAGGGGACTGGGCTCTTCTCCATGGTTTCTGAATGGGGGTCTACCCTCTGCCGCCTACCTGCCTCATGTGCCGAAGGGACTTAAAGACAGACAACTTTCGGGGCTGCCAGTTGCCACAGTCTGAGAGCAAGGAAGAATCTGTTGGGCACTTGGTCAGCTCCCGCCCCTCTGCACCCTCTGGCAAGACAGGGGCTTTCTCCTCCTCTTCAGCCTCGGAGTTGTCCCAGCTTTCGGATTCTTCTTCCAAGTCTGCAAGAGGGACAACAAAGACATTTATGAAACATGCCTTCATTCCCTGGATGCGACAGCATTGGGGTGTCCACTTTAGCCCAAGGCATTCCTGATTTCTGGTTTGGGCCAGTATCTATACCACTTGTCCTCGGAGCCCGGCGGGAAGCAGGGAGGGCTCAGTCTGTGTACTTATTTACTTAGCTCAAAGCCTCACACTACACTATGAAGCAGGCACCCACGAGACTATGAGCTGTTCGTGGTCGTGGGATAATTCAAAGCAACGATGAGAATGAGGGTAGCTCGTTCACTTCCCACTTCCCACTCAGGCACTATTCTAAAGGCTTCCACACATGATTTCACTGCCTCCTTTCAACCGTCCTGAGGTCAGTACTACGCTCCCCATTTTACAGAAAAAGAAATATTTGTTATTTCCATTAATCTCTGTGACAACCATCACAAATAAAGACATCTCCACTCCATAATCCAAGTGAGATCCACAGGGAAGAGGTCTTGTCTCGTCACAGAACGTGCGAGAGGAGCAGAGCCGGGATCTGAAGCCAGGTCTGTCCAAATCCAAAGTGTGTGCTCTGGACTAAAATACAGTCTAACACATGACAGAGAGCCCTGCGTGCCTGCATGTCTCTTTCCTAAAAGCTCTGATGTACTTGGCTCTCTCTAAATACTCTCACCAGCAGACTACCCTTGCCATCTTCACTAGCTTAGAAATTTGAAATCACAATAATAAATGGTTCTAGGGTCCGCTGATCCGCGAAGGCGTGAAGGTGGACCGCAAAGGTTTTGTCTTTCGGAGCATACTCTGCCCTCGCTGAAACTCTACTCCCTCTCTCCCACTCAGGAAAGCATGCTGGAATCCAAGTGCGTGCAAAGTCACCTGACTACAGGAATAACCTTGAAACAGCTTCAATTTATTAAGGCCAATTATCTGCACCCTGAAGCACATCAAGTGTTATTCGTAACACACCGCACACAATATACATCGCAAGTCTGGTTTACCCAACCCCAAAGTTGAGGCTGCTGACCTAGGTCACCAAGATTCAAATCATCTCCGAAGGAGCAGCTCAGCCAGGACTGAGACCATAGGTTCCTGGGCTGGTACACGCCGCAGCAGAATGCCCTGGGAAGTTACTTAAAACACAGGATCCTGAGCCCCAGATGTGGAGCTCTGATCAAAAACCTGGGGAGGACTACCCAGATATTGGTAAGGCTTGGGAACCACCCTTGATGGAAAACCCTGGGTCCACCTGAAGCCTGACATTTTATTGTTCAAGTGTCTAGAGAGGGCAAGCACCTGGGGCTCATACAACAGGGACAAGAAAACCTTCCATCAGTCCATCTTCCCCACAGCCTAACAGCCCTCAATAGCAGACTTTCCCAGGCTGCCCAGGGTGGTAGATTCCTTCATGTGACTGTCAAGAAAAAGGAGACAGGAAACCACAGTAAAAACACTAAGGCTAAAGGGCGAGCTCTTACAGATGCTCTTCCTGGGTTATTGATCCTAGGGTCCCCTTCAACGGGATGGAGGGCCGGGGGGGGCTGTGAGATGGGCCCCAACAGCCGCTGCAGGCAGAGGTGTCCAGCACAAGCACTCCCAGCTCACCTGCAAGCTTCTCCATCTGGACCAAGGTGTCCTCAGTGGGCGCGCCCTCCAGGAGCTTCTCAGTCAGCCGGCTGCCACACGCCTTCAGGAGCCTGGAGAGCAAAGCACCACCTATGATGTCTTCTTGCCACAATGAAAATGGAACCTTTTGATCAAAATCAAGCCTTTTGATCCACTAGTTCACAGAAAACATGGGTATAGGAGATCATGTTGCACACACCACAAAGTCACAATCAGCCAAATCCAAAAGGAGTATTCTAGAGGACAAATGACCCAGGTCCCCCAACAAAAAGCATGGAAAAATCTGTGGCAGAGGCATCGGACAAACTGCTCTAGACTAAGAACAGAACAAGGTGCATGCTGTGCAGTGATCTGATCCCATTTCAAAAATCAATCCTGAACAAGAAAACCGGAAAACTGAACACGGATCGGGCTGGATGATGCTAAGGAATTTGTCAATTTTGTTGGATATGGTTTTATGTTTGAAATGATACAACTAAGATCTGCTTTAAAAAAAACATTTCAGGGGGCGCCTGGGTGGCTCAGTTGGTTAAGTGTCTGCCTTCGGCTCAGGTCATGATCCCGGGGTCCTGGGATCGAGCCCCACATCGGGCTCCCTGCTCCGCGGGAAGCCTGCTTCTCCCTCCCCCACTCCCCCGCTTGTGTTCCCTCTCTCGCTGTGTCTCTCTCTGTCAAATAAATAAATAAATAAATAAATAAATAAATAAATAAATAAATAAATAAATAAATAAATAAATATTTTAGAAAAGAGGGGACAGAAAAAGCAGTAAAATGCTGGCAACTGCGACAGCTGGATGATGAGGTTGTACTGTTCATTCTACAGTGGGTCTGTCTGAAAATCTCTCCTAGATGATTTTCTGTAGGCCACATGAAACAGAGACTTTCTCTGTTGTTCGCAGGTCCTCGGGAGCTACCCTCGAAGATCTTTGTTCCAGGTGCGCACCTCCCCTGCACCCGGACGTGATTTAGGAAACGAGGCCCTAGACTTGTAGCCACGGCTCCTCAGGGATGAGGATTTGGGGGCCGTCTTTGGGAGAGGTGCGTCTTGCAATGAAAGGAACAGAAACAATCTGAGGCCAGAAGACAGGCTGTGGTGATGCTCAGAAGACGGAGGCAATCCTTTCCTACTGACCAGGCAGGTCTGAGCGCCCCGGCACACTCCTAATAGACGGCCTGTGCTGGAAGGGCCCCCGGCAGCCCGCGCCCAGCTGCCAGAGGACTGCAAACCTCGGACTGCTGCAGCCCTGACTGATGAACCCCTGAGCAGCCCGGCCAGAACTGTCCAGGCCAGCCACTCCCAAATTCCCGACCCACAGAGCTGTGTGACATAAAGCTCTGTGGTCGAGACAAAAAACGGAGATCACTGCTCTTGGCGTGGGAGCATCATCTTAAACATATGGGGAAGTGAGGGCCCCCTCAGTCTGTCTTCCATACGCCCGGGGGAAGATGCCTAGAGTAAAAGGGGGACGCAGGTCACCGCCTGCCAACAAGTACACGGCACAGAGGCACCCGGGAAAGTCAGCCAACGACGGTCCCCCCAGACTCATGCAGCACCCAACCAACACACCGTGACTGCTCTCACTCTAACGGTCGCGGAGAGACTGCAAACGTGGTTACCAAGCAAAGGAGGTGTGAAGGCATGCCCACAAGTTGTCATCGCTTGTCAAGGACGTCAACGAACGAGCCGCATTGCCGTTGCGTTGATGCAGGAAGGGTGTGAAGGCCGTGTTCATCCTCTGGGCGCGCTGCGGGCAGCCAAACTGCTCTGTCTCAAATACCTGAAATGCAAAGGGAACGGGCGGCCTCTGAGCAAAACAGAAGCAGCCGAGCAGCCCAGAGGCAGCTCATTCACAGCCAACTTCCTGGGTCCACTCCAGAAGACGCTGTCCCAATCTGGCCACAGAAAAGTGCCACCGGTCTCATCCCAAACAGAATGGCTTCTGCCCTCACAGCTTGAGTAGAAGCTACCTGAGGAAGAGGAATCGGTTTAAGAATTTCTCCTGTACCCTCTCCCACAACCAACTCATTAGGCACCCGATGGGCACTCAGGTGGTATACGTGCTTGCGTGCTCATCACTGCTGTTCTTCACATCCTTCCAGGCTCCTGCCCCCCGTCCCAGCACATGGAGGCTTTCAGCGAGAGACCTGGTGCGGGCGGGATATGTGCCCTGTTCTGGCATGGAGGTGAGAGGAACGAGGCCCTCCAGCACCATCTACGGCCTCTCGCAGGGAATTCGGCAACGTTCCGACACGGATGTTGCTCCAGCTGCCAGGCCGACTACGATGAGTAGATCCTCCCATCCCTGCAATGGACCCAGAACACGACCGACAACAAAACACTGTGGGACGCCAGGTGGCTCGGTCGGTTGAGCATCAGGCTCTTGGTTTTTGGCTCAGGTCACGAGCTCAGGGTCATGGAATCAAGCCCTGTGTCAGGCTCCACGCTGAGCATGGAGGCTGCTTGGGATTCTCTCTCCCCCGTCCCTCTGCTCCCACCCCGCTCTCTCTCCAAACAAAAAACAAAACGAAAAAACTCCCCCAAAACCCAAAACATAAAAAACAAACAAAAAACCCAAACAAAACAAAACAAAAACCCCCCAAATTGTGTGGCTTTAAGCCGCTGAGGTTTGAGGGCTGTTTGTCACCACAGCACAACCAGGCCTATCCTGAGGCGCGACGCCATAGCTAGGGGTCTACGCTGGTGCTGGTCTACAACCCGATTCACGGCCAGGCTTCCAAACGAAGGCCAGAGGGAGCACAGACACCAGGGCATGTGAGCGCGGTAAAGAGGCCGAGCTGAATGACCACTGGGACAACAGTGGACTCGAGAGAGGCCCGTGAAGCAAGCAGGACTGATGGCCACAGCCGACTCTGAAGTCGAAGACCACAATTCGGACAGAGCAATGGCCGCCAAGACCTAGAAACGGTAAAGCCGCCTGCGCTCTGACCCCCGTCAGCGCCAAGCTCCTCCCCGACTGCCACCCACTCTCCCTGTATGTGGGGTCACCTTGAGCGCCTTGCCCTGCAGTTCGTCAATGATCCCTCGGATCTTCCCAAGCAGGAAGGGCCAGGAGTTGATGAGGTAAATCCGGTCCATCATGATGGCGATGATGCTGTACCAGCGCTGGAAGCCCCTGGCCAGGCTGTCTTTGATGAAGAAAGTGTGGCTGAACACGAAACCATGCTGCTCGTCCCCAAAGAAGATAGGGCCTTCCCGGCCAGGGCAGACCTGCGGAAATCAACACTGTGTCTACTGCGGTGACACAGTCAAATCCTGCTCGTCCACTTTACCTTTCTGTACTGATTACCTAGCACTAATTACGGGAAGAGACGGAAAGGTGGCCACAAGAGAGGAAAACTGCTTCCATCTGCTACTGGGATCAAACTTTCTGAAGGTAAACATTTATTACCATGGATTGCAAGGGCCAGTCAAGTAGGTTCATGACTTTTTTTCTACCCCGAGCCATAAATAACTCCTGTTCAAATACTGTATCTATTCCAGACTCAAATTTGCCAACATCACTCCTTTGGAATACACTGGAGAAGGGCAGAGCAGTCACTGTAGGGTCCATACAATAAAATCTGCACACTTCGTTCACAGGACAGATGTTAGGTCTCCCTCATGACACATTCACTGTTACTTTACACACAATTCTATCAGGCACAATCATCTGCTTCTAGCAGATCAGCGGCAGGAAATAAATTTTAAAAAATCTTAAAAAGAAGAAAAAAGATTAGCAGCAGGAAATCAAAATTAGTAGTAGGAAATCAAACAGAGGGAACCAGCTGAAGGTAGGCACACTGTAAACCATAAGTTAAAACTGAGAGGGGGGCTCAGTGTGTCTCATCAAGTGGGTACAGAGAAGGGAAGTTTTATAACTGATTTATGAATTCTTCGTGACAGATAGAGACATAAGAACTAAGGACACCTGCATGGCACAGTTGGTTGGGCAGGCAACTCTTGGTTTCAGCTCAGGTCATGATCTCAGGGTTGTGAGGTCGAGCCCCACATCAGGCTTGGCGCTCAGCGTGGAGTCTGCTTGAGATTCTCTCTCCCTCTCCCCTCCCACTCATGTGTGCACACGCGCGCACTTTCTCTCTCTCTCTAAAATAAATAAATAAATCTCAAAGACCAGAACACCAAAAAACCTAATAGCTAAGACCTGAATTCAACAACAGGAGCCAGGTAGTTTGGGAACAAACTGATTCACCTTTTGGGAAGTGAGAGCACATGGTAACCATTTAGGCTTACAACAATGATTGAGACAATAAAAAAAGTGATGTTTGGTATGGTGAGCCACATAACCTAGAAATAGTTAATATCTTAGAAATATGTTCACCAAGAATGGACACATAACGAAAGTCTGGTGCCTGAAATGATAAGCTAGCAACCATTCAGAATACTGGAGTCCAACCCAACTTATTCTGGAGTTCGAGAGAACTGGGGCTGCTCCGTGCTCCCTGCTCACTGATCCCCCCGTCCTCTTCATGAAGGACTGACCTCTGTCTTCCTTTCTGTAACCAGTAGTGAACTTGTTCGGGGCATCTGGGAGTGTGTGTGATACTCCCACAGAGTCCCCTCCAGGGTCACGGTGCTCACCTCACAGCTCAGGCTCCGCACACAGGCCTGGCGGACAATGCTGAAGAGCTGGGGGTGGTTGGGGTGCTGGTGACTGACATATTTAATCGAGGTCTCTTTATCATGGCTGATATACCCGGGATGTCCGGCAGCAAGGGACCGGCAGCCCTGCCACGGAGAAGGAGAAGAAAGCCAATTAGTCAGGAAGCAGGCAACAAACTTTCTTATGCACACCTGAACGAGAAAACCCAATCTATTTTCCTATAAAAATAACAGGCTTCTAGAGTTACACTTCTCTGAAGATCTCAATGTTTCCCGAATAGGAAAACCAGGACACGGAGATCACAAAGATCATCAAAGACTATGAATACGAGATCTAATCTGCTGAGCACTTATGTAGCCGGTATTACAAAGAGCTCCGCATGCGCTGTCTCACTTAGCCCACAGCGCAACCTTATGAGATAATTATAATGAGAAGCCTCACTTTGCGGGAGGCAAGGTTGAGTGAGGCCCGGGGCTGCAAAGTGGCTCACACGTGAGTGTGACTAGCCTCTGTCCTTGGTCCTGACACAACCACTTCGCAGGGGCCTCAGGAGGCTGCCCGACTTCCCTTCTGGTGCAGCACCCTGAGAACACAAGCTCAGAGCCTGTGCTCGGGAGTGGACCGGGCTGGTGCCCGGCTGCTGGCCCTCAGGAGCCACCACCACACGAGCACCGAGGCCTCGCATCCCAGGGGCTATCCCGCCTGGAGGCCGCACAGGACGGTACTGCGGCCAGCCCGTCCCCGTGGCAACGCCAGCTCAATGACTCTCTCTGTCCAGCACCCTTCCCTTCCCTCCTCTCCTGCACAGCTGTCAGACTTGTTCCCAGCAGCAAGGCTCTCCCCACAGGGGCTTCCAGCAGAAAAAGATCAGTCTTGCGCCTGCCGTCTGCTTCTCAGCACACCCAAACTACTGCGGCTGGGTTCCTGCTCACCCTGCAGTGGCAGGGCTCACACCAATGCTGATTTCAGGTCCCGACCTGGGTCTGTCACACAAAGCAGCAGCCGGTTGAGGGAACTTAAACTTCATTCCCTAGAGCTCATACAACGACACCAAAAGTAAGAGCCAGGCCCCCGGGAAGAGGAAACCTTGCACAACACTGGACTGAGGGAAGTGGAGCCAAGGATGGGCCAGGGTGCAGATGCGAGCATGCAGAGGGAAGGGCTGAAAAGCAAATGTCTACTGTCAACTGCGTCAACTATCAATGTTGGCACAGGGTGGGTGGAAAAAGCTAAAGCTGGGATCAAGGGAAAGAACTAAAGGGACACAGAAAGATCACATTCCACAGGGCCTATAAAGAATGGTCTGCACACCTTCCTGTGAGGTCACGTCCACTGCGTAGTCCAACAGGGTCTCCCGCCCACCCAGTCCAAAAAGAAACGTGTCCAACACCCTGAGAGACACTTACCTCGCACATGTCCGACTTTTTGGGCCCCGGGCTGCTGGACTCTGAGCTGGCCCCTTCCGCTGGACTGTGAGCGCGGATCCGACTGCTCATCTGAATGCCACCCTCCTCCTCCTCGGCCTGTTCGCCCTGGCCGGGGCTGTCCCCATTCCCAGCCCCTTGAGGAAGCGGGGCATGCAGAACTTCTGTGCAAAAGAGAGTGCGGGGGCCGTGGAGCTCACAGAAGTGACAGAGAGCGACAATGGCATTCATGGTGTCCTGGAGACAGCAGGAGGCCTGCGTGGGGGAGGAGAGGAAACACCATCAGCCAGCCAGCCTCTGCCGGCACAACAGAGCCCGCCTGCTGCTCTGGAGCGCATCAGCAGGCTTCCCAGCCAGCAAGGCAGGTCACCCAGGCAGCCAGCCAGCCAGCGGGCCCGGCATCAGGTGCGGGGAAAACTCGGCAGACAGAACACGGTCCCTGCCTACAAGGAGTTGCAATGGAGGAGGCACAGTGTAATTCAAGGATCACATGGAAAACACTTCAGTTAGAGCTGTGACAGGGCTAGGAGGTGGTCAGCCCAGAGAAGAACACGAGTGCGAGGGACAGTGTGGCAAATACGACACAGATCAAGGCCACAGGGGCCTGGAGGACACTCATTTATTCTATCAACAGCTGCTGTGGTGGGTGATATGCTGCTGCCCTCACGGAGCTTACCTTCTAGGAGGGGACGGACAAACTGCTCTCCTATGGTGACAGCTTTGGGAGGAAAGGATGGCAGGTGTGGGGCAGAGACTCACTGGAGGAGGTGGGATGTGATTTTGGGCACAGGGACTCTCTGAGTGGGAGCTGAAGGGAGGAAGGGAGCCATGGGGCCAAGGAGGGGGCATGACAAGGGGTCTACCGAGTTGGGGGACGAGGGCAGAAGACGAGAAGGAGGTGGACTTTAGGGACCCTTCTAGGCCACAGTGAAGGCTGACTTTCTTCAGACTGGAGAGTCTCTGATAGGTTCTGATGAAAAATATGGTAAATCTGAGTAGTGGCCAGTGGCCAGGATTCAACCCTTCTCTTTTGGGGACCCTCTCCCCCATTATGGAGCCAAAGAAGGTACGATATTCTCTGTCCTCATCGCCCCACATGGGTGTGACCAAGGCTTGACCAGTCAGAGGCACCTGCCCAGGAAGCCAAACCCAGTGTGAACACGCGTGGGGGCCAGGGAGCGAGTCCCGGGCGACGGCATCCTCAAAACCCTGCGTGGTCTGTCTGTCACTGCGTCCTCCCAGCAGCTTCCCTTCTCCAGCCTGCTCGCTAACTCTGCCACCCACCCGGCATCTTGCAGACCACCTCTCAGCTGACACGACTACCACTGCTCCTGTCCTTGTACCTGAGGAAGGGGTTGGCGCTCAGGTGACAGTGGGAATGGCAGAGGCCAACACAAAACAGACAACTCAAGACAAAGTCAGCTGGGCTGATGTGAGTCAGGCACGGGGATGAGATGGGGACTTGCGGGTGCCCGGCAGGTAGGGAGAGCTGGGGCCCAAGACATTCCTAGAGGGAGGTGGGCAGCGGAGAGAGAGTTGAAGAGACAGCAGGACATTTAGCTGGAAAACTCTGAGTTCCATGGAGATTCTGGACCGCAGAAGCAGAGAGGGCTGGGCGGAGGATGAGGGTCCGGGACACTCCAAAGACCTCCGCTTGACTCACCGTCCTCATCATTCACTTCTTCCTTGCATGTCCCTGTTGACAGGGCTCCCGAACCAGCCCCCCGAGCAGCTGCTCACTTCCGTCACATCACTCTCTCCCGTCCTCTGCTTTATTTTAGTTCTCCTGGAAACTGCACTGTTTGTGTTTCCCCCGTATGAATATTCCCTAAGGTGGGGGTGGGGGCCTTAGCCACAACAGTTCCTGACACACACTGCAGGCGCCACATTAAAGTTCTGGACAGATGAGTGGATTTAGCAGGTGCCCATGGAGAGAGGACAGCTGGCACCACAGAGAGCAGAGAGCTCATCGAGGATATCTATGGGCAGGAAAGGTTCAAGAGCACAAGCATGGGGAACACCGGAGTCTGAGAGCCTAGTGTCATGAGACCCAAGTGAGCCAAATTCATTTTATTTTTAAAGATTTAATCAAATAAACCAAATTTAAATAGAGGTCCCACCAGGCTCACTCCGGTGAGATCAAGGAAAATGATGGTCTAAGCATCTGTTGCGGAAGAGGAATGAGGTGGCTGACAATGGAGTAAGAATCCCAGAGGAAGAAGCATTGAGACCCAAAGGCAGAGGCTTTAACCCTGGAGAAAGAGGCCACGTCTTCCTCTGAGAGGCATAAAAGAGAAATAAGGCTCCTTCCAGCGAAACATCCGCGTGAAAGCAGCACTCGGCTAAGGTTCACCCCCTATACTGTAGAGCATCCACACGAACCTTTACACTCGGCAAAATCACACGTGCACCATCCCGCCTACACAAGAGCACACAAGGCCACTTCCAAATGAGTCGGGCAGGGCAACGGCGGCCATACTGCAGGTCTAAGGCCTGACGTTTTCTAGGTGAAGGGGAAAAAAAAAAAAAGCGGATTCTAAGAGCAACGCACTTGGTGACACACATAAAACCATCAAGCAGCATCTGGACGGCTTAGCAGGCCCCTTGCCTTTTGAGCAGTAGCTGATGCCAAGCTGGTGCTGCAGCCAAACTTTGAGCTGAACTTTCGCACCCCTACAGCGTTATTTCATAAAGGATTTCTTTAAATATAACTACGTTTACGTCTTTTAAAAATACGAAACACTTACAAATATAAGGTCCTCATCCTTCCTACTCTGGTTACAAGAGGACTGTCTTGGCAGCACCCACACCATGCCAATTTAACCCTTCAGACCTTAGGCCTTCAAGTTTCTCTCCTCCTCGAATGGGAAGGATAGACCAGAGGTGATGTTGCTAAGCTACTTCCCGGCATCCGTGGCCAACATGGGAGACTTAATTATTAATAGTTTTTTTGTTTTGTTTAGTTTAAAGAAAAGCAGTCCTGATCAGGAGTACCACAGCCCCAGGCAACTAGTGGAAGACGGGGAGGTACCACTTAACTCCAAAGTCACACAGAAAAAAGCCTGTCTCCAGCCTTTACCTGCCAGGTGATGTCAAATATCTTACTCAGAACTACCCTTAGGCTGAGAAACAAGAGGCCAACGGGCACCTCTCAGGTTAACCACAACTTGTGCAATCAGAATTCTGAGTAGCAGGAGGTCAGTTCTCTATTCACTCCCACTTCCAATCTGTACCAGATGTTTACCGAAGAAAATAAACTGGCTTGAGTACGCCTAACAGTTCTTTCCTTCCTTCCAAGGAGCTTTTCGGAATCCAAGGAAGCAGCAGAAATCTGCTCCCTATCACTTCAACTTTATACTCAAAGCAAGATCCAAATACCCCGAAGGCGTGGGGCCCTTTTCTGAGGTGCTGGCCGGGCCCTGGGTCTGTTTCACTCTCACTTCCTGTGTGAGGCTCAAAGAACACTTTGCAAATAAATAAGAGTATCATAATGGCTCTTAACCAGTAGCCAGCATCAGAATTCCCTGCAGCTTCTTTACCTAGTCTTCTTTGGGGGGTGGGGGGGGGGGAGTCTCATTAGGTCAGCAGCTGGATCCCAGCAAGTCCAAGGTGAAACGTTCCACAGGGGATGACTTCCAACTCAACCCATTCACACCGTGGTGCCTCTATTATTTCTACCAACTTCACCTGGATTTCTGTTTACAAAGCTCCCTGATGACACTAGAAGGGCAAACACGGTCACCTGCCACTATTTCTCAATCTCTTCGTAACAACGTTGATAATCCAATGCCTCCAGACCCCGGCTGGACACCCTGGGTGGTGCCAGGTGTCCGAGGGCTGGAGAAGCAGCACCTCCTTTCAGCCAACTCCTTCCTTGTTCCCTGCCTCCATCAGCTGCTGCTGATCACCCGGAGCACCTCAATCCACAATGCGCCAGTCTTTGGGTAAATATTTTTTCCAGGTGATAAGGTTGCGTCCAACAATACCCAGAAAACAGGAGGGAAATGTGGTCTTCTACCCACCCTGGGGAACACCGATCTGGGCCTATCAGTTCGTCAGAGTGCCCGCCTCAGAATGCCAGCCTGGGAGAAAAACAATCATGACACACACCCTCTTCCCTAAACCAGCGGTAAGGCAAAACCTGCGTGGCAGGGAAGGCCAAGAGTGCAGCGTCCTGGCAACAGTAAAGGAGAAAAGAATCAACGACCATGACGGGGTCTGAACCCATGTCACGGTCCTCATT
Organism: Callorhinus ursinus; assembly: GCF_003265705.2. NCBI lineage: Eukaryota > Metazoa > Chordata > Mammalia > Carnivora > Otariidae > Callorhinus > Callorhinus ursinus. Next base: position 12,415,312 of record NW_027397105.1, on the reverse strand, counting down.
CCTTTACCGTCCGCGGATCAGCGACCCCCCCCACCACCGCCCGCCACATCTCAGGTTCTCGCCACCCCCTCCACGCTGGCCCCTAACCTCCCCGATCACCAACACCGCACACCAACTCGAAGCGCACTGCTGCCGCACAGCTTTACCCCGAAGGCTGTCAGGCTTCTCCAAGGCCCTCGGGCCCCCAGCGGCTCCCGCCCGCCGCCACCACCCGTCCCTTCCTAAGCCCTCCTCCCGGAAGCCAGGCTCCCCTCAACCTCCAGGAAGCAGCCCGACAGCCCGGGTTCCAACGACCTGGACAAGCCAGGGGGCCGCTCCGGGACGCGCTCCCGCACGGGCACCGACCCCCGGGGGCGCGGCGGAGACGAATTCCCACCGGCCGGGAGAGCTCCGAGCCCGGCTCCGGCGCTCGGGCCGCGGCGCACCTGACAGCGTCCCCCTCACAGGACCCGCCCTGGGCCCCCTCTTCGAGCCCAGGCCCCGCCGGGACGCCCGCCTGGCCTCGCGAGCCCCCGCACCTCCCGTCCGGCGGGGGAACCGCAGCTCGGGCCCCGGAAGCCTCACTCACCCGGGGCCGCGGCTGCTGCTGCTGCGGCGCCGAGCCCAAGGCGCGTGACTCGGCCGGGACGTACCATTCGCCCACCGCGCGGGGGGGGGGCGTGGGCTGGCCGAGCGCACGTGTGCACCGTGAAGCGAGCGGGGCCTCGCCCAGCCCGCACACCCGAGAAGACCGCGCGAGCTCGGCAACTCCGAACTCTGGCGGGGAACCCGAAGCGGCTGCCCGACACCTGCCTCTTCCGCCGCCCGACTTCCGCGCCTCCCCCCACCGGGAAGTACGGAATGGTTCCAGCCTCACCGGCAGGGCTCGTGAAAGAAACCATTTCAAAGAGGAATGGGGGGGAATACTTAAAATTAAAAAAAAAACAACCAAAAAACGTTTAAGAAAGAGATTTGAAGGAAAATATAGCCAACCTAGTACTCCCGGTCCACACCGAAGAGAAAAAGAAATAGAACATCTCGACATTATAAAGAGCGGGGCAGTGGCTTATGGTGTCACCGTTGGCTTTGATTAAACTGCCGGTGGAACCCGTCTTCTGTGGGACGTGCGGGCAGGGGGCCGGGAGGGGGCCGTCACGTGATGTGGGGCAAACCGCGCGTCGCGGTTGGGAGGCTAGGTCGGCAACTGGAGGTGGGGTGCGGCGGAGTGCGCATGTGCGTGATGCACTGGCCTACCCGAACGATAATACGTCCACGGTTTTTAAAAAATATGAGTCAATTGTTAAATAACATATATTTTTAACACTTGGGCGCCTGTTAGTCCGTCTGTCTGCTTAAAGATTAATTGTGAAGCCCCCAGTGCGTGATGTGATGTGGGCCCTTAGAGGGAAGAACTAGAGGGACTCGCATCACACCCTGGACCACGGGAAACTCGTTGGAGCTGCGAGACGGTGCTGCCACCTTGTGTCGGGTCGGACCAAAGACCGCTGACCTCCGCAGTGGGCGCTTCACCTCGGAGTCCTGGTTCGTATGGCTCCCGCAGGGGGTGTCCGGAGGGTGGTTGTCGTCGAGTGTTGGGGGAAAAGCCTCAACCATTAGGAAGGAGAAGTAGCTGGTTGTATTATTTCTTTAAAATCACCGCGATCACTTCTTTCTTTGAAATTCTGCATTACACCGAAGAGAGGAAAGAATGAAATTGCAATTTGTTTTCTGTCTTTAGTGGTGTGATAAAAGCTTAAGGAGTGTGGGAGTTATGAGGTTAGGCCTTGCCTTTGTATGTTTACTTAGTCTTACCAATCCAATTCCTCATGATATTGGACAGCACAAACATAATATATTGTCTCGTAAGTCACAAGATAATTTTTGAAGCAAACAACAACAGAAAACCCGCGACGATGTACTGATTTGGAATTCTGTTTTTTATTTTCGCCGCCAACAATTCAGATACTTGAATTTTACTGAGTTTGCAAAATTCTTTGAAAGCTTTAATGGAAAGGTGCAAGCCTCCTTGTGTGGCTGTGCCTTTACAATTTCTAAGAGAAAACATCATTTCAACGTTTGTCAAATGAACAGGATTCACCCTGAAAATGACCACAGCAGCAATGCCAAATACAAATCTGCTTAATTGACTTACACACTAATTTACAAAACTTTCCAAAAATTTCAATAACCATGACTATTTTCACTTCACAGTGAAAGGAGATGAATATGTATTTTTTAAAATCTGCTTGCATATTCTACGGTTTCAATCAAGAAGCCAGGAAGATGTTTTTTGTTTCATTTTGTTTCCCTTTTTCTTTTCCCATTTTCTTTTCTTTTTTTTCTTTTGTAAGCTTTTTCCCCCATTTTTCTCTTACTGGTAGCTGTTCTTGAAACTAACATTGGTTAGACAGGTTTTATGCCAAGAAAAAAAATATTTGTTCCTGTCTTGTAACTGATGTGAGGAATTAATGTCCTCAGTTTCTTAGTGGAGGGCACAACCTTATTTCTATGATGATAGGCTAATGAAGGTCCCAAGTGGAAGACGGTTTATTCAACCACTGCCATTTTCAATACAACTCCATGTGCATTTAACTACAACCGGACTCCATCTATGACATAAAATACCCTCTCCAGCACCACTGGCTTCAGCCACCTCCTCTTCTGGAGGTGTTTCTCAAACCTATAAATAATCTGTTTAAAAGTAACAACTACATGCCAATTCCTTGCCTCAGTGAATTGAGCCAAAGGTTAATTACACTGGTTTCTCACACAGTATAAACCTTCAAGGACATTGAATGACAGACATCTTAGAAGTCAGAAAATGTGGCCCACATCATCAGTGAGGAAGCAAAACCGGCAAAAATGCCAGTTATTAACATATAAATATAATAATGCAATTTCAACCAAATGAAATACCATGCTAAACTCAAAGCTTGTATCCTGTAATAAGAATTTTATGAAAAGTTACCAAAAGCATTGTATGTACCACACTGCCTGGTATTTGTAGTCCAGAACATGTTTTTTCCACCAGTGAAATGGGCCCAATCAGAATTAAAGATTGCCTGATGCTTTTCTGACTTCCTACTGCTAACCAAGAGATTTGATTGACTAGGTATTGACAGCTCATCATTCAGACGGACAGAATGCTTCAGGGACACCAGTTGCCAAGACCATGGAGCCAAGTCAAGTCAAGTCTCCTTAGAAAATTCCTCAGAGAGGTTTTGAGGTGTATCTTTACCAACGTGCGGTCTTACATAGCTGGAATACAGATAGGCTTTATCTCTGAGTCAGACCACCATGTCCCTACATCAGTTTTCAGTTTCAGGAGGGAGAGGTATTTTCATTTGTGAGCAATTGGATCTAATATATTTAATCACATCTCATTATTTTAAGGGAACTACAGTAGGTTCCTGGTTATAAAAATAATAATCTAAGCTTTCCTTTCTTCCATCATCCAAAATAACATTGTGTTTTCTGATGTGTTTAAGTTTGGGGGTCTGTCCGGCTGCTGAAAGATAGCAAATAGTGGGTTCAGGGGGTAGAGCTCATGCACAACCTCTAAGTCGGTTTGAAGTTTCAGGTTATTAGACAATTAACTCTGCATATAAGGTGTCCAGCTAGTTGCAAGGACTATTAGTAGTTTAATATTTTCTCTTAAAGAAAAGCCCCTGGTGGGGTGCCTGGCTGGCTCAGTTAGTAGAGCACGTGACTCTTGATCTTGGGGTCATGAATTCAAGCCCTATGTTGGGTGTGGAGCCTACTTTAAAAAAAAAAAAAGACAAATAAAAAAGCTTCTAGTGTTAATTTAGTTTTTGTTTTGTTTTGTTTTGTTTTTAAATCATAGCACGTTCAGAAAGCTTTTAAAAATTAGCCCTCTCCTCCCAGTTAGAATTCAACTGAAAGGCTTTGGTGTTTTAATTTAATACTAGTTGCTTGTTAAATATTAAATACCAAGTGCTTTCTTCACATCTAATAATAAACTTTATCACGTCATTATGGATTCAGGCTTGTCAAATGCCTTTTACAATTAGCAGAAGTTCTCTTGGTCTCAACTTTTGATTTTAGGAAAGGATGCAGATAGGATTTTTTTCTTTGTTTACCAACATTAATTCAACTGCCTATAAAGGGTACCACTGATTTTTCCTTTTCACAATAATCTGATTTACCCAGACATTTATTTTCTCTGGGCCTTTTGCAACTGCTCAGACTTATGTGCAAATCATGTTTTCTTCTACAAATTGGTTACCATTTCAAGTTGCACCCCAGAAACTTAGCACTTAGAAAGCCCAAACAGCATCTTTGAAAAGCAAGCGGGGGGGCGGGGCGGGAGAGAATTAGAATACAACTGACCGTTGGCATAACTTGAGGGGACTTGAACAAGGTAGGTCCACAATGAACACCAACAGTTCAGCACCTGAAAACGTAAGACTTAGGTTTCCCCTCTGCCAGACTGTTTGTTAGAAAAGTATTTGTCCCTGATTAGATTACCAGGCGTCACTCTCTTATTAAGGCACCTTTTAGAGTACTGTTCTATCACCTAGCTTTGTTTAGGATTTTAATTTACTAAACAAAGGAGGTGCCATCCATACAAGGCAGAAAAATCCCACAAATCTCACTGCTTTATTGCCCATTGGTACCATTCTTGGGCTCAGAAAACATCTCCTACATTTCAAAAACATGCAACCAGGTATTTCTTTAAATAATACCTTATACTAATATATCCCAAATTGGAGATCATTCGGATCAAGCATACGCATTTAAGAAAGTATATAAAAAGTTAAACCTAGTCTCTTTGGGTGGTTTACTTGGTACCAGTAGAAATAGAAACAAATACAGGGGCGCCTGGGTGGCTCAGTCGTTAAGCGTCTGCCTTCGGCTCAGGTCATGATCCCAGGGTCCTGGGATCGAGCCCCGCATCGGGCTCCCTGCTTGGCGGGAGGTCTGCTTCTCCCTCTCCCACTCCCCCTGCTTGTGTTCCCTCTCTCGCTGTGTCTGTCAGATAAATAAAATCTTTAAAAAAAAAAAAAAAAGAAACATAAATACATAAGGCACGTACCGACATCTGAGGGCAATTGTCCTCATTAATCCAGAGTACTTATTAACATTTAATATTACCGTGAAAAGATGGACTTGTAAAGTCCTCAGAAAACTGGTAGGTCCGCTAATGAACACCAACCGAAGGCTACATCCCTGGACCTCAGAAACTGCCTTAATTCCCTGGGCGCAAACTCACCATGTTCTGGTGCCATCAAAAACACAACAGGTATTCCTAAGTAAACTTGTTCACAAAGGAATTTGCTGCTGAGAATTAACTCAGAGGAACAGCTAAGGGTATCTTAACTATTCGTGCAAACAGATTCAGCAAGCAGACTATTCAGCAAATAGATTCTAGTAACTATTCAAAAACAAGACACAGGCATAGCCAGGTGACCTATTTTCCAGAAGGCAGCATGTGCGAAGTCTTCGATTCTCTCATCTCCTTGATCTAAGATCTTCAGAACTCCTGTCAAGAGAGAAACCACTCACCAGTTTCTTTAACAGAAATGATTTAATAGATGCATTAACCGGGTGTTGGACAGGCGGGCGGACCGTGTCTCACTGAGGTAGACACTGCAGAAAGTAGGTATCACCCTTAGGGCTTGGGGGGCAAGGGAAAGAGGTTAGCATTAACAGAATTTAGAAGGTGGGAGGTACCCAGTAGAACTGGGTCCCCAAGCTACATGGGCAGGGGAGGGAGGCCCACCTTCTGAGGTTGGCATCTCTCAGCGGGTACGAGGCTAGTTCTACGAGCGCGGGAAACACAACCGGGGCTTCACTGCTGCGCCGAACCATCCTTGTTAAGGGCAAAGAGCTGGGCTTTTACTCTTCAATGGGAAGCGGACAGTGGGGAGCCCGTCCTTTTTTCCCTCCCCAGCCTTCCAGTCTGCGTCTTGTTGGCAAAAGAAATGTGGTGTGCAGAGTTCTAGCCCCAGAATCAGAAAATACGTTAGGGTGGGTGTGAAGCTGAGACACGCTGAGACAGGAGGGGCAAGGACGTGTGGTTCGCTAATAGTGGGGTTTTAATGAAGTCATTGTAGGAAAAACGAATCGTGACCACTTCGTTAGAAGCACACAAGAGAATTATTCTTAAAGTCACCATGACTGGCAGCTACTAGGATTCTCAAACACATTTTAGGTGATTTTAATTTAGATCCCGGTAAATCATGAAGTTGTCCAATTTGTTTAAAAAAAAAAAAAAGTCTGTAATTCACTATCCTGATAAAAGGAAAATTTCTATGAAGTATTTTCTCTTTCCTAAGTATAGGTCCAGGTAAACATAAATAGGAATGACGCAGCCCACAAGCAGCACTGATTTGAGCTACGGAATTTGAGGGTTTTGATGAAGGGGCAAATCCAGCCCTCCACCTATTTTTGCATCTGCTCTATTGGAGCTCACCGTCCGTGGCTACTTCTGTGCAGCCAAGTAGAGTAGGTGCCGCCCCAGACCATATGACCCCCAAAGACTCTCTATTAGGGGCAACTTGACACGACTCCTGAGGTGTTTCTTTCTGTAAATAATGAAAATGTGACCGGCTATACAAGTTGACACATTTTAAAAAGTGAATGCTACTAGCAAGAGAGAGAGTTTCAAAGACTAAATTCTAATTTAATCTTATCACACTTTACAAAGACCCCGCACCATTCCCCGGCTTAATCGGTGAGTCCTCATCAGACACATTTCAGACTTCCGTTGAGAGACCCCGAACATAATAATCAAAATGCAGCCATGTAGCTTAACTGAAAATGATTCTGGAAGAAAATGTGGGAAAGTCTGGCACTGGTCTCCTAAAAAAGCCATTCCCAAGACTACAAAAGAATGTAGCACACACCACAGGTTAGAAAGAGCGCAACAGCATCTCTTGAATTCACAGTTTAACTGTCACTAAAATGCATGTTAATTCTATTTATAAAGATTTAGCTTCTGCGTTATGAACTCTCCCAGACTTTTTTTTTCTCTTTAAAGGTAACCAATATCAAACTTTAGATTGAAATCTTCCCCAAATTCCTGAAGTTTAACTCTTTCTGTTCACAATGAATATATCCTTTAAAAACTCTTCAGAGGGAGAAAAAAGTGATACAGAAGACACATCAATGTTCAAGTAATTTAAAACAAAAAGGTAGATTTAATGCAATAACAACATTAATCTGAGGATAAATAAATCCACAACAGACTTTAAAGTTTGATTTTTTTTTTTCCTTTCTTGGCAGAGAGAATGGTTTTCTTAAAGCACATAGGACTGAAGATGTCAAAACAAAATGTAATCTCTCAATGTCCAGGTCAAACAGGCTTGGTCTTCCCTGCTGCCCTCCTAACACTTGCCACTGGCCAAGGTGATAAATTTCTCTCATCTAACTCAGGATGGACGTTAGGTTTCAAGAGTAACTAGATGGTTTGTTTCCAGAATCATCTTCTTGTGACCCCATGCTCTGTGAAGAAGAAAGTGAGACAATCTATTTATGTTTGCTCTTGCCAAAGGTTTCCCACCAGCCCCAAACAAGCACACCCCATCCCTTCCCAAGGACAGTCACCCTGTGTACAAGTGGAGAGGCTGGAGTTTGAAAATGTGAACTTAGCGACAAAGATTTTCAAGAACTTTGGGCAACTAAACATTTAATCTCAAATCAAGCTCACGTTCCTGATGAGGAAATAACCTCTCCTTTTCTATCCAGGCCACTTCTAGTTAATAAAGGGAACCCTAATCACCTTTTGTACAAACTGGGGGTTCACTGTGATCTCCTGGTCCATGGCCTTCAGTCGCTCATCCAGCTCTATGCACTTCAGCATCTGGTGATAGACACGTTTGAAGGTGGTTATTAGGAAGTGAGTTTAGGTCAGTTTACCTCCTTTTTAACCTAGAGTATTAATATGGGTGCTATAGGTTCACAATCCCATGATCTAAAACACCTGTGGCTACACAGGTTTTGGAATCAGAATTTTTTGAATGCAGAAAATTAACAGAGTACAAGTACTATAAATTAACTAACAACCCAGCAGGATCTAGGGCAGCACCCCATAATCGAACACATTAATATCTTTTGCAGTGAAACCTAAAAATAAACATCCTAAGCGAGATAAAGACCATACATCATTTTGGGTGAAATTCACCATCACACTGAGTTACCAAAAACCTCCAGTTTTCATGGGTTTCTGGATTTTAAACTGCAAAAAAGGGGAGTGTGGAAGTATCCTATGTTATTCTTAATAATTGCTTTTAGGCTTCTGAGATGTAATGCCTGAGGTAAGGAACACAGACTGCCCGCACAATCCCAACTCATGTCTCAAACCCAGAGGGGTACTCAGAGCAGCGTGACCTCAGAAGCTGCAAAGGGGACCCCGCTCCGGCCCCTGGCGGCTGCCCTACAGGGAACCGAGGGACGGCCTTCCTCCCTCAGCCACCCCGCTCCCTCCCACACCTCCCGCAGAGATGAGGCTCTACGTTATAAATGGTGGTTGGGTGTGAATAAAACTGTACCGACTGTAAGACTCTAAAGTGTTTTAGTACCTAAACTAGGCTCTGGTGAGCTGATGGGAAATACAGCCCACCATTTACTTGTTATAACCATTCAGTCTGGGAGAGGTTGAAGCAATGACTGTTTTAAAGATAACTTTCCAGGAACTATGGTTTTTCTAGAAACCATTTGGAACTACCTGTATTTAAAACTAAAATTGTCCAGGATCATGGAGGCAGTATTTCAAATACAGCATCTCAAACATCAATCAAAACAAACAAACAAATCAAAACCTGGCATTCATATTTACCTCCTGGTCGATGTTATGAAGCATGGCTGGATTATTATATTTTTCAGGGTTATCATGGAAACTGACCATACCGTCCTTCTGATTAATACTTGCAAAAATTTCACCATCCTCTATCTGTAAAAAAAGGAAATCAGGAAAGTAGTTTAGACCTGGACACTATGCAGAGCTATAGTGTTTCAATCTAATCGGGGCAAAGGACAAAAAGCAATAAATTTGTTTTCGTATTTTTTAAGCACCATCTGTTTTTTCAACAAGTATTTATTGAACACCTACTATGTGCTAGGCACCATTACAGATGCTAAGGGGTGCAAAACACACACACATACATACACACCTGCCCTTACAATTTTTTACTGAGTTAAGTTTCACATAATGTAAATTAACCATTTTGAAGTAAATAATTCAGGGGCGCCTGGTGGCTCAGTCGGTTAAGTGTCTGCCTTCGGCTCATGTCATGATCCCAGGGTCCTGGGATCGAGCCCCATGTCGGGCTCCCTGCTCGGCCAGGAACCTACTTCTCCCTCTCCCACTCCCCTGCTTGTGTTCCCTCTCTAGCCATCTCTCTCTGTCAAATAAATAAATAAAATCTGTAAAAAAACAACAACAAAAAAAAAACCTGGAGCATCAAGCACTGTTTCTATCCTGCAGGTTGGAATTTTTTCCATAATGCTACTTATCACTGACAATGGCCTCTCTCCTTGTGCATCCGTGCCTTACACCGCACTGAACTGGATATTGTCCTTGTGTGGAAGCATCGGCTGTACTGGGTCAAGTGTAGGTGTACGGTCCTGTCCCCATCCCGGGTAACCATGTTAAGCTCCCAAAAAGTACCCAGGAGGAAAATTCAGGTGTCTGCTTATCTTTGCAATGTGACAGCACTTGGAATTGCACCATGGAGCATGCTCAGAAATAGTAAATTTGTCTCCCGCTGGGATGCAAAAGGTCCATCTTCTGCTGAGAAGTGGTATGGGAGAACGCTCGATCCTTGACTAGAAATGGCAACATCATGCAGTGGGTCACTGCAAACTGACGCATTGGTTTTTGATACAGGTTTCATGCTGGCTTCATTTGCCAGTCATGTTGTTTAGTTGGGAAGTAAGCAGAAAAGGGTCTTGAGATCGAGGAGGGGTGGGTCTAGGAGGGGGAATACTGGTCAATCCCTGGCTTGGGACAGGAGTTTGTTGCTGTGCTCTGGTGGCATCTCCTTTGTCAAAACCAAGATGTGAAATTAAAGTCACAGTTCTGTTTATTTAAAAATTCTAGTAAACACTCAAACTTTGAAAAAAAAATAAATCAAAACAATAAGTTTACATTAGCATACTCCCAACCTCAAATGAAGGACTTAGAAATAAATCGAACAAAGTATGTACAGGATCTATGAGGAAAATCAAAGGATAAGAAAGGAAATCAAAAAGGACTAAATAAATGGAGAGATATTCCAGGTGCACAAATAGGAAGACTCCCTATTGTCAAGATGTCAGTTCCTCTCAATTTGATTTATAGTTTCAACATAAGCCCAGTCAAAATCCCAGCAAATTATTATTATTATTTTTAAAGATTTTATTTATTTGTTTGACAGAGTGAGAGACAGTGAGAGCAGGAACACAAACAGGGGGAGTGGGAGAGGGAGAAGCAGGCTTCCCACGGAGCACGGACCCCGATGCAGGGCTCGATCCCAGGACCCTGGGACCATGACCCGAGCCGAAGGCAGACGCTTAACGACTGAGCCACCCAGGCGCCCCCCAGCAAATTATTTTATGGGTATCAACAAACTGATTCTCAAGTTTATGTGAAGGGACAAAAGACCCAGAATGTTAAAGGAGAAGAACAAAGTTGGAGGACTTGTACTACCCGACCTTAGCACTTCCTATAAAGCTACAGTAATCAAGGCAATGTGGTATGGGTGAAAGAACAGACAAACGTAAAGTGGAACAGAACAGAGCCCAGAAATAGGCCTACATAAGTAGTCAACAGATCTTTGACAAAAGAGCAAAGGCAACACAATGGAGCAAAGAGTCTTTCCAACAAATGGTACTTGAACAACTGGACAACCACATGCAAAAAATCAATCTAGACACAGACTTCACATCCTTAACAAAAATCAATTCAAATGGGTCACAGATCTAAAGGTAAAACGCAAAAATATAAAACTCCCAGAAGATAATGTAGGAGAAAACCTAAATGATCTTGGGTGTGATGATAACTTTTTAGATATAACACTAATGACACAATCCATGAAAAAAATTAATGGATAAGCTGGGCTCCATTAAAATTAAAAGCTCCTCTCTGCAAAACACAATGTCAAGATAAGACAGGCCACAGACTGGGAGAAAATATTTGCAAAAGACACATCTGACAAAGAATTGTTACACACAAATGTACAAAGAATTGGCCTAGTTGGCTTAGTCAGTGGAGCATGTGACTCCTGATCTCAAGGCCGTGAGTTCAAGCCTCACATTGAGCATAGCGATCGGCTAAAAAAATACACACACACACACACACACACACACACACACACACACACACAGAGAGAGAGAACTCTTAAAACTCAAGAAAACAGATTAAAAAATGGGCCAAAGACCTGAACAGATACCTCCACATACAGATGGCAAATAAGCATATGAAAAGATGCTTCACATCATATATCATCAGAGAAGTGCAAATTAAACTGTGATACCACTATACGCCTATTACAGTGGCTAAAATCTGGAACACTGACAACATCACATGCCGGTGAGGATGTGGGCCAATCAGACCTCTCTTTCATTGCTGGTGGGAATGCAAAATGGTGCTGCCACTTTGGAAGACAGTTTGGCAGCTTCTCACAAAACTAAACATAGTCTTACCATATGATCCAGCAATCACACTCCTTGGTATTTACCCAAAGGAGCTGAAAACATATTCACACAAAAACCTGACATGGATGTTTATAGCTGCTTTACTCATAATTGCCAAACTTTGAGAGCAACCAAGATGTCCTTCAGGAGGTGAATGGATAAACTGTGCCACATCCAGGCAATGGAATATTACTCTGCACTAAAAGGAAATGAGCTGTCAAGTCATGAAAAGACATTGAGGAACCTTAAACTTTGATTACTAAATGAAATAAGCCAATGTGGAAAGGCTACACTACATAGTGTAGGATTCCAACTATATGACATTCTGGAAAAAGCAAAACTATGGCAACAATAAAAAAGATCAGTGGTTGCCAGGGGTGGGATGAAAAGGCAGAGCACAGAGGATTTTTAGGGCAGTAAAAAGAACTCTGTATGATACCACAATGATGGCTACATGTCATTATACATTTGTCCAAATCTATAGAATGTACACCACCAAGAGTGAACCCTCATGTAAACTAGAGACTCTGAATGACCATGTGTCTGGAGAGGTTCAGCAACTATAACACATGTGCCAGTCTGGTGAGGGTTGCTGATAATGGAGAAAGCTGTGGATGGGCAGGGGCAGGGGGCATATGGGATATCTCTGTACCTTCCCCTCAATTTTGCTGTGAACCTCAAACTGCTCTAAAAAAAAAAAAAGATGTCTTATTAAAAAACAAAAACAAACACAAAAACCACCCCACAACAATCCCCACCCTCATAGACCTTATGTCTAGGGCGAGTCTTGAGCGCACACCCAAGCTTGGCAGTGCGGCTATCCTGGGCTGGATCACTGTCTGCTGTGGGAGCGGTCCTCCGCATTGCAGGATATATAGGAGCACCTCTGGCCTCTATCCACTAGATGTTAGGACCCCTAGTTGTGACAACCAGAAATATCTTCAGACATTGCCAAATGTCCCCTAGTAGACAAAAGAGGCCTGGTTGATCCAGCGCCTGTCAGGGTCTGTCTGGGTTGGTCACACAGGGTTCAAAACCCATCCCCCTGCTTTGATCCCTCAAAGCACTTCCCTAGCTCGCGTGTCCTCACAGCTGTCATAAACACTCATGCATTTCTTTTCACCCACCAAAGAGTGAGTTTCCTGGGAGCACTGTGTAGCTTACTCAGTCTGTGTAACCCCTGTGGGGCTTAGCAAGGTGCTCCTGACAGGCACTCCATGGTTGCTCAAGTCAGACAGATTTTGTGTGGGTGTGTGTGTGTGTGTGTGTGTGTGTGTGTGTGTGTGTGTGTGTGTGTTGAGAATTCGGTTGAAGGAAAAAAACTTCAAAACATTTGTAAATTGCCTTATGGAAATAAAGTACTCCATTATCACAATGGAAAATAGTTTTATTACTCCTAATCCTGACATGGCAGTGCTCCCGAAATCAGAGGGGGAGATCATTAGCAGAAAAATGTAAAATGCTGACTTGTTACATGCAAGATTTGCCTGACCGGGGGCTCAATCCCAGGACCCCAAGATCACGACCTGAACTGAAGGCAGACGCTTAATCAACTGAGCCACCCAGGCGCCCCTACCATGTACTCATTTAAATGACGCTTATCCAAATTTGGGGAGTGGAGAGATGCAACTGGGACGTTACCAGCAGGGATATTGCTAATATCTGATTTCTGAAGGCAGGTACTCAGATGGTGCCTGCTTTAGCCCCCTTTATTATAGATATTGCTCTAAGTGTAGTCATGAACTGACGATGGCCCACAGGCAGGTAAGGGGCTCAAGTCAGATCCCAGTCAACGACTGTTCACTCTCTAGGTGAACAGGACATCCTTGGTGTGGGCAGCAATGCCATGACCTATATATGGACACAAGTTCATGACGTCATCATGGACCAGCACATTGAGTAGCACTGCTTTATGACTCTTGGTACATCTGAACTATTTCACAAGTGCTTTTTTTTTAAGATTTTATTTATTTATTTGACAGAGAGAGACACAGCAAGAGAGGGAACACAAGCAGGGAGAGTGGCAGAGGGAGAAGCAGGCTTCCAGCAGAGCAGGGAGCCCGATGAGGGGCTCGATCCCAGGACCCTGGGATTATGACCTGAGCCGAAGGCAGACGCTTAATGACTGAGCCACCCAGGCGTCCCTCACAAGTGTTTTAAAAATGTAATAGGACGGGGCGCCTGGGTGGCTCAGTTGGTTAAGCGACTGCCTTTGGCTCAGGTCATGATCCTGGAGTCCCAGGACTGAGTCCCGCATCGGGCTCCCTGCTCAGCAGTGAGTCTGCTTCTCCCTCGGACCCTCCCCCCTCTCATGCTCTATCTCATTCTCTCTCTCAAATAAATAAATAAAATCTTTAAAAAAAAAAGAAAAATAAATAAATAAATAAATAAAAATGTAACAGGACACACCATGCATATCTTATGAGTACATAAGAGTGGAAAACCCCATAGATTTTAAGGAAGTAAATCAAAATGTCCAGAGGTTGACCTGGGATGTCCCTCTCTTTCTCTCTCTCTCTCTTTTTAAAGATTTTATTTCTTTATTTGCCAGAGAGAGAGAGAAAGAGCACAAGCAGGGGGAGCGGCAGGCAGAGGGAGAAGCAGGCTCCCTGCTGAGGGATCGTGACCTAAGCCGCAGGAGCCGCTTAACCAACTGAGCCGCCCAGGCATCCCTCTTTCTCTTTTTTAATACTTTCTACAATGAACACCTATGACTTTTACAGGGACAAAAATCCACTAATTAACTTTTTTAAAAGTGAAAACTCACTTACCATGTGTAAGACATATTTCTCTGCCTCCTGAGGTCCAGATAACTGCACACGACTTGCCATATCTTGTAATGATAATGTTAAAAAGGTCTGAAATCCAGAAGTAGAATTAATCACAGGTAGAAACAACTGAGGACATACATTTTATTAACTGTGTACAGAGCTCTAACGAATCACTGAAAATCTGCTTTCCATTACTGTGCAAAATGTGTAGATGACTTGAAGTTGATGAAACCTGTGGCTTTAATCATCAGTCTCCTAGAGGAGTAATGACTTCTAGAAATGTATCCTGCACATACTTTCCTATGTGTCTGAGAAACATATGCACTAGGTTATTTTTACTGCAGCACTGTCTGTGAGAGCAAAGGACTAGAACCACTTAAACGTCCGCCAACAGAGGGCAGGTCAGCGCAGTCTGGTACAACTGCGTCAAACACTCCTATGCAGTTGTAAAAAAAAAAAAATTAAAAAGGATACTTCTCACGGACTGAAAGAGAATCCGAGAATGATAACGTGTACCATTAAATATAAAAAAGGAGAATGAACAGTGTGCATGGGACAGAGAGCATGTGTATCTGTGAGAGAGAGGGTGTGTGTGCAGGCGTATGTGCACAGACGTGCTCTAGAAGGCCACCTGAGAACCTGGTAATGCCGGGTTGCCTCTGAAGAAAGAAAACAGGTGGCTAGGGTACAGGAAGCGGATGGAGATTTCTGTATCTTTTGAATGTTGTATTGTAGATGTATTACCTATTAAATATAGTAGACGACATTGCATTTGTTCTTCAAAATTCCAAGCTAAAGTATATAAAGCACATGGGGGCTTCGAAGGAAGTGAGTGTTTACCACTGCTCTGCAGGGGACCGGAAAACGCCCCCTTTCGGGAACACACCGAAAGAGCTCTTTCGTTAAGGAACGCTGGTAATATTTACAGCAACTGTCTTCTCAGAGCAGAGCGTGTTAAAAGCCCAAGGCTGAGACTGTAATAAGCCAATGACCAAAAAATCTACATGTACTTTACTTCAGAGAGTAGCATCCAAGACAATGAAATTATTGTTAAGTCGTAAAGAAGTCCATAAGCAGTTTAAGACAAGTGAAGACTTAAATGTCCTATACCCTTGCTCGGCCTACCTGCCTCCACGACTCTGGCTTCTCCCCACTCTCTGGCTCTCCAGGTCCACCCACTGTCAGACCCTCCACCCAGTAAAAGCAATCCTGTAGGTTTAAGCTGCTCTCCGCTCCCTGTTATCTGCAGCACGTGCCTTTGGAGGTCACCTGAGATTTCATGTTCCTTCTGTACTTTCTTGTACTGTTTGCACACTTGGTAATCAGCATGTTTCTTGTCATCCAAAACCACCACCTTCCTTTCATTTTGAAAATAAAAATCGTGCAACTGGCTTACCTCCTACCTCCTCCACATAGCTCACTCACCTCTAGCCTAAGTGGCAATGTCAGGGCAGTGCCATGTTCAAGTAAGAAGTTCGAACAGAGATCAGCACAGCCCAAGAGGTTCCGCGCTGGTCACAGGGGACCCGTGTGTGCACTGTTAGTTCTACCCTGTCTGCCCCTGGCTCTGTTGACCTCTCTCAGGCTACCTTTCTCTGCCTCCCCATGGAGCCGTATCTCCTACCTGTCTTCCTCTTCACCTGTTCCTCTTCTCAAATACCCTGCTCTAGCCCTGAAAAGACCAAAAGGTATAAATCAAACTCTTTCTAAGTCATCAGTTGTGAAAGTTGTTGCTTAGTAGAGATATCCTGCCACACTTTATCCCTGTGTCTGCTTCCTCGGCACTGAGAAGGGGAGAGAAGAGGGGAAGGCCCCGGAGAAATCAGGAGATGCTATCTGAGGGTGTCACTTGCCTCACCTTGGTTAGCCTTTGAATATTCTTCTTATAAAGAGAAGACAGGCATTGCTTCACCAGCCCCATGTTGTTATCACGAGTAAAAGTCTCGCTGTGCTTGTTCACCAGGTTGCGGAGTTCTGAGGGATTATTGGTTGAATAGACTTGTGCTAACTCATGGTACGCATTGCTAAGAGGCTACAGGTTTAAAGGCGGGAAAAAATCAGATTAAAGAAGTAGAGACATACACTTCATATAGAAAGCAAAAGAAGACATGCTACTATGTTTTGAACAAGTACATTCACTGTCCTTTACTGTTACCTAACAACTTATAATTTACCCAAAGCGAATGCCTAGTTTTTACAGGTAATTACACTGGGAAAAAAGAAGGCAAAATCTCCCATCATTCTCAACTCTCTTGCAAACCTTCTCACACACAAACACATACCTCATCAAATGCAACAGGATCATCTGCTCTTTTTTGATAAGAAAAAAGAAGACAGAACAAGAGAACTAACAGTGGTTGAAGGCCTACTAAGAGCCTGAGCTGCTTTAGGGATTTTATATACGTTATCCTCTATTTTAAATATTAAGAAATTGGGGCAGAGGGACGCCTGGGTGGCTCAGTCATTAAGCGTCTGCCTTCAGCTCAGGTCATGATCCCAGGGTCCTGGGATTGAGCCCCGCATCGGGCTCCCTGCTCAGCAGGAAGCCTGCTTCTCCCTCTCCCTCTCCCACTCCCTCTGCTTGTGTTCCCTCTCTCACTGTCTATCTGTCAGATAAATAAATAAAATCTTAAAAAAAAAAAAGAAAGAAATTGGGGCAGAGGTCTGAAAGAATGTGGGGTGGTCATCAGGGGCACAGGTAGAAATTGGGTTCAAGCCTCTATCTCTACTCTGAAGTCTGTTCTTTACCATGGATGATATCCTCATAAATAAACTACTAATGCTTGTGAATGATACCCTGCAGTCATGAAGACATCACTTTATAAAAACATTTTTACTAAAACAAGGCAGCTCAAGGGCCACCTGAAGGGACCATGCAGTTCTCCAAAATGATCTGAGAATGGCTACCCTAAACCTACCCTGCCCATCACTCTTCCATGCGATTAGAGGGAATTTCTCTTAACCACCACCCCTCCATCCGTGACTGGGCAGCCTAGAGCCCTAAGAACCACAATAAGGGTCTTTGGCAAAGAACACTTGGCCATCTTCAATAAGACAGCATAAAAATCTTCTCATTGGGAAGATTTTCAAATTGATATCCTGAAATTTTGAGTTCTATACAATGAAGAACAGGGTTAAAATTGTTATCCAGGGGCGCCTGGGTGGCTCAGTCGGTTAAGCATCTGCCTTTGGCTCAGGTCATGATCCCAGCGTCCTGGGATTGAGCCCCGCATCAGGCTCCGTGCTCAGCAGGGAGCCTGCTTTTCCCTATCCCTCTGCCTGCCTGCCTACTTGTGATTTCTCTCTCTGTCAAATAAATAAATAAAGTCTTTAAAAAAAATTGTTATCCAAATGACTGTGACCTCATGACCTTCTGAACCGCCCAATTTTATTCTAAACCATGAACATGTATTTTAAAAAAATTTTTAAAAATTATTTATTTTTGGGGTGCCTGGGTGGCTCAGTTGTTAAGCGTCTGCCTTCGGCTCAGGTCATGATCCCAGGGTCCTGGGATCGAGCCCTGCGTCGGGCTCCCTGCTCTGCAGGAAGTCTGCTTCTCCCTCTCCCACTCCCCCTGCTTGTGTTCCCTCTTTCGCTGTGTCTCTCTCTGTCAAATAAATAAATAAAATCTTAAAAAAAAATAGAATAAATTCAATTGTGGGTAACATGTTAAAAAAAATATTTATTTTTAAATGTAATCCCAAAGCTGGATCCTCAGTGAAAACAAAAGTTCAGTGAGCAGAACTTGTGGTTTTCATATGGGGCCTCTGGTAAGATTTCCCAAAGCTTGGGCAGATTGAGTTCAATAAAATCAGCACTGCCTTTTCAGTATTTCTGCTAAACTGTAATGAAGAATAACAACAACAACAACAAAACAAACTTTATAGGAGCCTAAACATCTATGGCAATTATTACTCAAAGCAAAAGTTTGAAAACAAATTTCTAAGAAACATTCCACCCCAATCAGGTGATCAGAGGGTGTATGGCTCCCAGACCATAAGTGTCTGCTATTAAATTTACTAAATGTCTGCTAACTTGAAGCTGCTGGGAGAGCTAAGTCGTTACAAAAGAAAATTACAGAATTAGTTATCATTACAATTTCCTTATGGACTTAACATGTCACCTAAGACATCCATTTAAAAAACTCACCTTAATGAATCTACCCACAATTTGAGACGTATATTTCGGTAGCTGTTGTACTTTTCCAAGTAATATCAAAGAAACTAGAATATACTTTTTATAGGATTCCAACATGATGTGACTGACCGCCATGGCAGGAGTAGTTATAGCCTGAGCAAGAGGAGAGAGCACCCCATAACAGAAAGGGCAATCAGCTACACGTATCACTTTAATTAAATAACAATTCTTACATTACATGTCCTATTAGTATTTTTAATAGCATCTTCATTGAGACACGATTCTCATGCTATAAAATGACGCTTTTCAGGTATACTACTCAGTGGCTCTCAGTATATTCACTGTACTGTCCAGCGATTGATGACCATTACCTAATTTCAGAAAACTTCCATCCCTCCAAAAAGAAACCCCACACCCCTTAGCAGTCATTCCCCCACGCTCTCCTTCCTCAGGCCCCAGGTAACCATCATGCTACTTTGTCTCTGTGGACTTGCCTGTTCTGGACATTTCATAGAAACAGCATCATAATAAACATGTGGGCTTTTGTGACTGGACTGGCTTCTTTCACTTGTTTTCAAGGCTCACGCGTGTTGTAGCAGTTACTGGTGTCTCATTACACTTTACGGCTGAATAACATTCCACTGTATGGCTAGACCACATTTTGTTTACTCATCCTCAGTTGATGGGCATTTGGGTTGTCTCACCTCCTGGACACTATGAATAAAGTGGCTGTGAACATCAGTGTACATATTCTGGGGGAGACATTTGTCTTCATTTCCCTCAGGTATATTCCTAAGAGTGGAATTGTTGGGTCATGGTAGTAACTCTAGGTTTAACATTTTGAGGAACCCCAGACTGTTTTCCACAGCGGCTACACCATTTGACACTCCCATGGGCAGTTATGAGGATCCCAAATTCTCCACCTGCTCGTCAATGCTAGTTATTGTTGGCTGTCTCTTTTTCGTTCTAGCCATCCTACTGGGTGTGAGTTGGTATCATATTGTGGATTTGATTTGCATTTCCTTGACCACTAACGATGATGAGTATCTTTTCATGCATTTATTGGCCATTCGTATATCTTCTTTGGAGAAATTTCTATTCAGATCCATTGACCCTTTTTAAATTTTAGTTTTTTTATTGTTGGGTTGTAATAGGTCTTTGTACATACTGGCTGCAAGACTCTTATCAGAAATAGGATCTGCAAATATCCTCTCCCACTCTGTGGATGCCTTTCTACTTTCTTTCACCGGGATTTATGAAGGTCAGGGAGAAATGAAAACTATCATACCCAAGTCAGCTCAAATATTCCAAATCAAAACCCAAACCACTGAGCCTGTGAGGTACTTGAGAGTCTACAGAAACACTCACATAAGTGCATGTGGATACACGTACAAGCATTCCTACCACAACGCTGCTCTAATAGTGAAATAGCACAATCAACAAACATTCCCACCAATCAAGGCCTAGTAAATCAAGTAGGTCAACATGTGGTGTGATGTGAGAAGATCGAGCTGCTTTCACTTTTTGCTTACATAATGCCATATGATCTGATTTTTTTTCCAATAAGTACATCTTCCTCTTGGAATTTTTCTAAGCAGTAAAAAAAAAAAAATCTATCACCTTCCAAAATTAAGGTACTAATGCCATCTACAGCTGCCTGTGTATTATTCAAAAACAGCTGCAGGAAGCAGTCAAACACTAGACAATGTTTGTCGTTAGGGCAAAATCTGGGGATAAACACACTTTCAGTGAAAAGGCTCCTATCTGGATCAAAGATGTTTTGTTTTTAACATTTTAACTATTTGTGATAGAAATATTTTTTTCTAAGTGCATTGCATACTTTCCTGCCTTTTTAATGCCCTCGTCATCTTGACATTTCTGGCTCATTAGTATGTTATCAGCCATCATCTGGGGTTATAAAATGATCAATTTGCTCAGTGGCTGTGAAGTGTCTTTATCATTTTGTGAAGAACTCAAACTTTTAACTATGTACTCTGAAACTCAAAGAGAAGTCACCTTGAAGATTTTACTTGACCAGACACATCATTTTTTTGAGTAAGCTCTACACCCAACATGGAGCTTGAACTCAAGACCCCGAAATTAAGAATTGCGTGTTCTACTCACTAAGCCGGCCAGGTGCCCCTGACTAGACACATCCTTTAATGACACCATCTCTGCCCAACACCTTCTGGTGACTCTTCCCTCGGTCCCCTTACAGTGTTTATCAACCCCCCACTCACTGAGGCAATGCTCTGTCAGAGAGGCATGCCATGCATGTCTATCTATGTGTTAACATTTCAACTAAACTGTGAGCTCCTTCAAGGCTTAGAATATCCTTTATTACCTTAATATGTGCTATGAATGTAATAAGAAATATAAACATCTGACAAATTTCTTAAAATACTAGTATTAGCCAATATTGTACCTCTTTCTCAGACTCTAAAAAATTCTACCAAATTGTGTAATGTATCTCATCACACAGACCAGTGGCCACTACACAGACACAAAGCAGGAAGGGGTTTTCCACATAAGAACGTTTTACTTATTAAAATAAATAAAACCTAACACACGTGGTTTTAGAACAAAAAGACACTTCAAAGATCATTCAGTTCAATCTCTTCCCTTTCTGCAAAGGAAGATATAAAGGCCAAGGGCTGTACACAGCTTAACCTGAATCAGACAGGGTGTGAGCGGCAAAGCCTCGATCAGACCCCACGCAGAACTCCTCCCTCCACTACCACTGCCCTTCAACTTAAGGAACAGTTTACCACCATTTACGTGATGACAGAGAAACAGTGTTTGAAAGGACCTCCACCTGAAACTCAGAGGCCTGAGATCAATCCACTCTAGCTGTGCACGTCTTTGATCACACAAGTTCAAGGCAACCTCAGGGGCATCTTAGAGAGATGAGTACCTGTTCATAAAAGTACAGTGCTCTTTCGAAGTTCTTCAGCCCGGTATAGATCATCCCTCCATAATAATAGTAACATAAAAAGTGCTTTGCATCATAGGCTCCATTCTCTTTACAGATATCCATCATGTCCACATCAAGGTATGGAAGAGCAGGCTTAAAGCATTTTGCCAGCAAACAAAGCTGTGAAAAATTTTATATTACATCATCATTTTAATTGTACTTGGCAGGCTTTAGCAGAAGGAGCAAATTCATAGATTCCAGAAAGGTCAAGAAAATATTTTAAACCATTTACTGATTAAAAATGTTCTAAATGTTGACACAGTACCCCGTTTTCCTAAGCACTCAGAATAAAACAGCATTTCTTTATAAAAAAACTAAACAGCCATGAGATAAAGTACTCCATAGGTGAATGAAAGCTCAGCTATAATTAGCCCACCCAGCACCCATTCCACTTACAGATGCCCAGACAAGTGAGTCCTTTTTCTCTTTGAAGAGAACAGAAATGGACCGGTATAGTATGATAAAAACTAAGTTTCTCTTCAATTATTTCTTTTCAACTGCTGACTCCTGTACGTAAGTATAGGGAATTGCTCAACTCAGAGTCAAGAAGGCAAGCACATGGCAATGTTCTGTAACTGCACGATGCTGGCACAGGGGTAGATCCACGTACAAACTCAGAGCTGGGCGTTTAAGACCGTGCACTTTACTGTATGTATGTTATACCTCAATCACTAAAGGTTTTTAAAAGATAAAAAGTAAAGAAAAAAAAAGTACCTTGATGTGATACTAGGACATCTGTTTGGAATAGTCCAGGTACCATATTATTAATTAAAGACACAATCTACACCCCACGGGGCTGGTTGAACCCCCCCCCGCAGTCTTATGGAATACTCTGTAGCTGTAAAGCACTGATGTTCAGTCCTCTCCAAGATACACTAAGTAGAAAAAAGCAAGGTACACAAGAGTTCATACAGATCATTGCTATTTGTGTAAAAAAAAAAAAGAGAGAAAAAAAATGCACGCCTTTGCTTATATGAGCACAAAATATCTTTGGAAGGATACACAAACTACTAACACAGATTTCCTCTGGAGAGAAGAGATGGGTGGCCAGTGAGCAGGGTGGTAGGGAGACTTCATTACACATCTTCCCTTTTGCCTCCTGGGCTTGTAACCGTGTAAAATAAAATAAACGAGTAATACTTCAAAGTGTAAGAAGTTACCTGTATTTATTCTCAGGCTCCCTAATTCCTTAAAAAGAAAATGACTTGGGACATTTTTAACATCACAAGCATTACTTACTCAGTTTACTCACATCACAAACCTACTGGCTGAGCCCCATTCTACAGTTTGTGTTCAGTAGCAGCCAGCTGAAAATTCCCTTACTAACAAAGTTAGTATATTTTTCAACTTCTAGAGCCTATCACAGTCTCCACCAAATTGCGTTCCTTTATTGAGCAAACCCATGACCAACCGTCCACCTCTGACTCAGTGTGACTCGCACTCCTTGGTAGCTTACCTGGCAGAGATCGGCGTGTATTGAGGTCAGCTGGTTTGTATTCATCTGCATCTTGTCTATGGCTTGCTTTAGGATGCCAATTCCTCGCAGGGGCTGTCAGAAATGACATCTCTTTCAGATAAGTTCTCAAAGATGGCAGCACATTGGATCTTATGTTGTCACTTACAAATAAAAAATAACACTAATTGATAGGTTCCTTTAAATAACAATATGAGGTTTCCATACTCTTTCAGGAAATTTCTGTCCCTATTCAGTCAGAAAATGTTTTCTTAAACTGTTTCTTATGCTATTTTAGAGTAATTAAGCACCAATTTTTAAATCATAAAGCTTTTTTTTTTTCAATGATGGTCAATAATCAAAAAAGCAGTATTACCTTCTCAACAGTTCATTATATTTTTATCAAGACAAACAAAAAATTTCCAAATTATTTACAATAAAGAGCCCACGCTTAGTAAACTTAGCTGTGGAAAAAGATGTTGGCATCTTCCCACAGAGCAGTCTAGGGATCAGTCATAAATTCTCCCCAACACCACCATCTCTTCCCTGATAATAAATTCCTATTGAAACTGATACCATAACTTATAAACAGACTGTTTCCTGCCTTGATTATAAATAACAAGACTGAGTTTCAAGTGAGGCAGTCAGTTTCTCTAAAATCGCTAAATAACTTACATGGGTTTTTCAGTAAAGATTTTTTTTTTTTAACCATTTCTTTCAAACCACAATTTCTTTAATATTCCAACAAAACACCAAATGGTTCTGTCTTGTCTCCTTCCAAGCACTATCTTAAAGTTCAATTTCAAATAATTAAAAAAAACCCCAAATTATAACTTGTGCCGGTATCGCAAAAGTTAAAAAAGACCAAAGAACTGTTTCAGATTAAAGGAAATGAAAGAGACATGACAACCCAATGCAATTCATGATCTGAGATTTTCTTTTGTTGCAAAGGACATTAGGGAAACCAGTGGTAAAATCTGAATAAGGTCAGTAGATTTATTTAAAGGATTCTGATATTGATCATTGTATTGTGGTTACGTAAGAGAATGTCCTAATTTTTAGGAAACAGTAATTGAAGTCTTTAGGGTAAGCGGCAACGTAGCTGCAATTTTCTTTCCAATGGCTCAGAAAAAAAAGAAAAAGAGAAAAGGTAAATAAGTGTGGTAAAATAATGTTAACACCTGGAGAATCTGGGTGAAAGGTACAGGGATTCTTCATATTGTTCTTGCCACTGTTTGTAAAGCTAAAATGTCATAAGCAAAAGTTAAAAGTTCTAGCAAACAAAGAAAAACCCAGTATATTACAACATAATGGGCGCTAGGATGGTAGTTCCAGAAACATCCACCAGCAGTAGCTGACTGCCCTGAGGCACTGCTTCTCCCTGCATCTCAGAGGGCTCATCCTGATGTAGGAGCTAGCTGTCCCTACAGCCGATGCCTGGCCACCACATACATCTGTCAGAATGCTCAGTACTAACCTGGAACCTTAAGCAATCAGGTCATTGCGTCTGTTAGATATTTCTTAAAATGTAACCATAAATATTTGAATAACATTGCTTACCTGTTTCCTTTCCACAAGTGCGTTTGTCAGCTGATGGCAAAGCCCAGCAACTAGAGACAGCAATGACAAAATGTGGACAACATCAATGACTACACAGGCGAAATGCATTTGGTAGGAAATAAACAAAGTGGTATTTAGCTTACAAGTGTCTGTTGCGTATCGGATGTGCTCCCCGTTACAAGTGCTGATGAAAAGCTGAACCTGTGAGAATAACGTTTCGAAGTCAGGAACACTAGGCATGGAAAACTTCACAAATCTGGAATAAAGAGAAAAGAATCAATTCACCCTGATATTTCACGGGGGGGAATGAAGAAGCAACTGAGGCCAGAAGGCCATCCTATCTCCAGTGCTCTATGAAAGTAAATGAGGCATGGTATTTTTTAAAAACTAAGAAATGGACTGACCTGATTCTTGGCACAATCAAGACACAGAACATAGACACAAATAAAGGTTGAGAAAAATATGCTTAAAAAAGACCTTTGAAAAAAGAAAACTCCCTTAAATGAGGCCAAATATCACACTAATATTCCTGAAGGAACTGAATATAAACTTCTAACCAAAAGTTTTCAAAACCATTTTTCTTTTGAGCTCCAATGTGCTTAGGGCTATTTAGCCATCTGAAAAGCAGTTGTTTTTCATGCTCTGAGGACCTCAGACTGAAGGGGGACAAGGACTGAGAGAGCTCCAGACTGGCTGGAGGCTGTGGCCATGGGTCACGGGTGCTGCGGTCCATCTGGAAGAAAGAACCAGCGGACGGGGGGTGGGGGGGGGGGGGGGGGGGGGGGGGACACGGATGATTCACCCTGAGTCACTAGGCAGATGGGGCCTTTCAACAAACACTCTGAGAGGGGGCTAAGGATGGGTTTGGGGAGGAAATCAGATACACTACTGCCGCTCAGGCACGGCTTAGAAGTAAACTACAAGCTCTTCTTTTTCCTAAGGAAATGAACTGCTGAAACTAACTTCAAGAAAAACGAAATGGATATTACTACCTGAACACAGCTGCTTCTACATCTTTGCATCTGTCCCTCCATCTATATATATATCATTTGACTTAACAGTGTCACTGCACATCTGTAATTGAACATCTCATCAAAATGTATCTCGAACGATCTCATTTGGGCTTCACAATAGGTCAGTATAGCCCTGTGATTTCCATTTTATAAGTACAAATATGGAGCTCAGGGGTCCCATGCCTTGTAACTGGAAGAACATAATTCAAATCCAGGGTACTCAGAAACAAGTTCAGGGTTCGCTCCAGGTTTTCTTTTACAGATATACCTTCGAGCTTCCAAATGCTTTTATGTACTTTACCTCACTTGATACACATCTACATGTAAGTTTGTGTGTGCATAAAACATGCATGCTATCCGGTTTTTTTAACCAGCAAACACACACAGTAGAGATCTTTACCTGCCAGCACCATCCCAAAAGAACCTTCTGCAATGGTAGAACGGTTCTTTATCTATGCTGTCCAACACAGCAGCTTCATGTGGCCACTGGGTACTTGACAAGTGGCTAGTGCACCTGAGGAACTGAAGAGGCCTGTTCCTGAATTTACATTTCAATAGCCACATACAGCTAATGGCTACCCCCTACCGTAACGCAGCTCCAGACCCTCCTTCTGACAAAGTTTCTTCTCTATACTCTATTCCTGGCACATCTCTCTCTCAGGAATGGCTGGGCCAGTGAAGCCAGACACTTGCTGGAGGTCCATTTCCTCTGGGTTTATTTACATTGTTCAATTTTCATGACAAGCCTAACATCCCAATTTGTAATACTAAAACATCAAGAGAAAAAGAATTCTGTCAAGCACACAGAGTTCCAAGGAACCCCAACTGAAATGACATCTATTTAATTTGGTCTTGAACAGCTTAAACTTGTTTGAAGGGAATTGGAAGCAATGTTGCTTTGGATCATTGGTAATTTCACTCAACACATGCCACTGTGCCCTGGGCCATTACTCCCCTATTTGCTTTCAGAGGCAGAGAATGTGGACAATCTGATGGATTACGTGAAGAAAAGTATTCAGATACATGCAAACCATAGGGCCCACAACCGAGATAGCCATTTGATTTTTTAAAATAAATTTCAAAATGTGTATAAAAACATAAACAACAGTTAAAAAACGATACAGCTGAAAATACAACATGCCACGATTAGCTGGAAAATATAACTACTGTGACTTAAATTTATAATTGTGCTAAAGAGCTCAATGTTGTTTACACGGTTTACTTTTCTACACACACACAAAAAAAAAAACTACAGCCAGAAAATGCAGAGCATTCCGGTTTAGCAAGCACGAAACTATAAAAGAAGATGCCCCTTACAAAACAGCAAGGACGCCTAAGGAGTGCTCTTGTACATCCAGAGCCCCGAGCACAGTGTCCAGATGGGATAAGTTCTTTGCAAGGAGTTCCCCACTCTTGTTGATCAGTTCACAAAGCTGAGTCATTTGCCCTGGAAAACAGGAATAACACTATCATTCAGTTACAGCTCTAACCAAATTAAAGAAACTCTAACCACAGACTTCAGACTTCATACCTCAGCAAGAAATGACTTAAAGATGATTTCTTCTATCTCCTTCATTTCAGATGAGGATTCAGAAGGGCCAGAAGTGAAATAGCCTTGGTTATGACCTCAAAACTAGACCTCCCATTTCCCTCTGGCCCCGGAAAGTTTGTACGTTTCCTCCGTTCTCTCTTCCATCCCCCAAGTCAGAAATGCACACATTACTATCACCATTACTCTCATCTTCTCTGTATCCAAAATGTCACCAAATACAATTTTACTTTTAATTTTACTTCCTAAGTCTCTCAAATGGAAAGATGGAAATCATGAAATTCCCATTCCTTTCTCTCCCCTGCCTTAATTCGGACACTTATCATTTCTTGCCTGGACTGCATCGTAAATCTTTGAAACAGTCCCACTCTTCACTCTTTCTCTCCTCCAACCCATTCTCCATATTGGTACCTGTGGAATCTTTCCAAAATGTAAAATTCAATCATATTACTCCAGTGGTTTTAAGAAACCTAATGCCTCAGCCGGGTAACAGGGCCCTGAGCCTCCCCAGCCTTACCTCCTGCTGCCCTCCACCCTCCAACACACACACCTACTCTGGTCACACCAAGCTCTGAAAATTCACGCAACATGTCATGTTCTCTCACCTTTATGCCTCTACACATCCTGTTCTCCAGGCTTGGTCTTCCCTCCTTCACTCTGTTTCTCTGGGTCTTCCTCTACCAGCTCATACGCTTCATTCAACAACCAGCCTGGGTGCTCTTCAGACCCTCATCTCACCTCCCTTCCCCCAGCTAACTTGAAAATGTGTTCTCTCTGTGCCCTCTCTGCATCACCTGGGGTTGTTGGTGGTTAGGTAATTCAGCATAAACTCAGGTGGACAGGCCGTGTCATTTCTCGTTTCAGAATACAGTGCTTACTTACCAGCCAATCAATCAACAGCCTGTTAATTAATCCCCGAATTGATCCACTGATTTTTCTCACATACCACAGTGTTACGTTTTAACAACTAAGGTATAGAATCTAATTAGGCCTGTGTTGGTACTCTGCAGTAGACTCACTGATTTTGATGCGTTATACTGATAACAGACACCACGGCCACACTCTATACTTCCAAATGCTACTAGCTGTCTTTCTGGGGGTGGTAGTGGTGGTGTGTATGGGGTTTATATAAGTGCATGGGCAACAACCTCTTGTCTCCGCCTTTATCGTTCTCTTTTGCATTTTGAACTTCAAGCTATACATATCAACTATTTTTATTTAGTAGCCAAGGGCTTTTTTTCCTTATCAAAACAAACAAACAAACAAACAAAAAAACCCCACTTAAATAGTATAATACTTAAAATCCAAGTGACTGTAGCTAGGAACTTTGGTAATTGTTTCTGGAGCTTCTATACTACGCTTTTAAATTTTTCCAAAATAAAGAAATATACTATTATCACATGTACTGCAAAATAAGAATTAAAAAAATCTGTGAAATTATTAGGTATCATCTTTCAAGATAATACAAGTTGAATGGGGAAATATCATCACTTTATCACAAATCTCACTGGTAAATGTGAAAGAGACAACTTCTTCTAGTTAAATGATTTGCCTTCCTTTTTTTTTTCTTTAAAGATTTTATTTATTTGACAGAGAGAGACACAGCGAGAGAGGGAACACAAGCAGGGGGAGTGGGAGAGGGAGAAGGAGGCTCCCCACGGAGCAGGGAGCCCGATGTGGGGCTCGATCCCAGGACCCAAGGATCAAGACCTGAGCCAAAGGCAGACGCTTAACGACTGAGCCACCCAGGCGCCCCTTGCCTCCCTTTTTTTACTCACTACTCTAAATACATTTAAAATGGTATGAAACACACAGAAATAAGCATTTCAGTCCATTATTTTCCCCCAGTTAAGAAACCAATGCAGAGTTGAGATATAAAATAAAAGCTGGGTCACTATGAAATCATAAGATAGTTTAACTAGTGTGGGCCAAGGGGAGAGTCAACAGTAAGTTCAGTGACACAGGGTGCATCTGACATGAGCCCAATCAGAGATGTGGCCAATGAAATTTCCTCCAATCAAAGAAAGATGGAAATTACAAAATTCCCTTCACTTAAGGTTCACGTTAGAAAATTCTGAGTAAGAGCAGAAAAAACAGAAACCTCATAAACATTTACTATGCAGTGAGCGTGAGGCACAGAAGCCACAGGCAGTGAAAGTATCATGTTTATCTCTGCCTGGCAGACTGTTCCTAAAGCAGTGACATGCACAGCAAGCTTCCAAAGCTTTCAGATAAATCTCACTTGTTGCTAAATAGTCCCTGTTCCATTTTATAAGTGAGAAAACGGGCCCAGAGAAATTAAGTGGCTCACACATGAAGTGACTGACAAGATTCCAATCCGAATCCAAATACCCATACTACATCCCAGGAAGTAGAAACCAAATAGTTTGTGGCATAAATGAATGAATGGTTTCTTCATTTATAGAGACTGCAAGTCTATGCCTTCCCTGTGAACCCCGTTTCTATGAATAATAAGGGAAAGGAGAAGTATTTCAATTGAGGCTTCATACCTGATCAGTTAACTCACAACAACAGTGAGGTAAATAGCACTCCTCCATTTTTACAAATGGAAATAGAGACCAAGAGATTAAAGGTGACTTGTCCAAGGTCATGCAGCTCCTAGAACTTTACAATTAATAGCTGCTAGCAGTAATTTGTGACTGCATCTATTGCACCTCATACAATAGGTACTGTCTCAAGTGCTTTTACATGCTTCCTCTCATTCAATCCCAACACCTCTCTGAAGTAGGGACTAATTTTTATTTTAGAGATGAAAAAACAGGGTGGTGAAAGGGACCTTCACAGCCTGCAACTGATTACTTGAATTCTGAGTCCAGCATTCTATATTCAGGTGATATGAATGAACCAAAGAGCATGAAAATTTAAGTAATAACGGTCACCATTCCACCCCTGGTAATGGAGCCTTACAAGCGAGAGCTCCCTCGGCACTCTGCCGGACTAAAATAGGCCCGGAGGCTTCCCGAGGGCGCGCCGGCCGGCAGCTGAGGGGCCGGCCAAGGCAAGCCTCCGAGCCAAGGCACCCAGAAAGGATTCGTCTCGCGCCCGCTGCCCGCGGCCTAGTCCAGAGGCGGCCAGGCGCCACCGTGACAGACGAGGCTGTGCACCAATCACCGCAGGAGGGGAGGCCGAAGGGACCAACGGGCGCTCGGGAAGGCTTCCAGCGGAAGTCACCGCCCCCAAAACTGTCAAGCGAAGCGCCCGGGTGGAAGGGGCCCGGGCCGGGGGGGAGAAGGGTCCAGCCGGCCCCAGTGATGGAAGGTGGCCAGGTCGCCGAGCGCACGGGCGCAGACGAGAGCAACGGAGACCGAGAAGGCGAGGGGGCTGCTCGAACTCAGCCGCGCCCGACCCCTCCGTGGTCTGAGCGCCGCAACCCCGAGCCCGGCCCCGGAGACGAGGCTCGGGGCTAACAGGGATGTCCCAGCCGTCCGCGCTGGCGGCTGGGGTTGCATGCCCGTCCCCGCGGCCCGGAGGGCCCGCCCAGTCCCAGCCCGGCGGCCCAGGGCCTCACCTTGAGCCGAGAGCTGTCGGACACTGTTCACGAATTGCTCCAGGGCAGACGCCATGTTTCCCCCCCAGGCGGCCGGAGCAGCAGAGGCGGCTCACGCGGGAAAAGGCGGCTGCTCTAGGAGGAGGGGCCGCGGCGATCCTCCACAGGGCCTCAACCGCGGCCCGACGTCACTTCCGCCGGCTCAAGCACCGCGAGATCTCACCTACCTGGGACCCGGTTACTGTTCCCATGGAAACAGTTCCGTTACTCACCGTAGCCGGAAGTTCGCTCTCTTTCCCTTTTCTCTTTATCTGGTGCACTTGTGAAATTCCTCCTGTTATTTAATAGGGCTGTGGGCAAAGGAAGAAATTAAATTTGTAATTAGGCTCATATTTCTCGGAGTTTGCTTGGAATGGCCGTCCCGTTTTCCACCTGGCCGAATCCTTCAAGCCTGGCTTAATTGCCACTTCTTCCATGAGGCTTTCTCTGTCTTGAAGACTGGAGCCAAGCAGGTAGCCTGGATTCAAATCCTTTTCCTACTACTTACTAGCTGTGTAACTTTGGACAGGTTACTTAGCCGTCCTCCGCCTGTTTTCCCCATCTGTAAGATTCTTACAGTGACCTCAGACACGTAAAACACTTGGAACAATGCATAGCACATAGTGAGAACTGCATTTTCATTCAAGGTATATGTTGAATGAATTGATTTCCCCATATGGAATTGATCTGGCCTTCCTCCAATTGACTCCCAAAGCACTTTGTTCCTCTCATATAGACACTTAAACTCTGTTGCAGAAAATTGTCTCCAAAGTCCATACCATATCCATTGCTCTTAACTGGCATGGAGTTCCTTAAATTCAAGCATCTGTCTTACTCATCTCTGTATCCTCTAAGGGCCTACCATAGGATCTGGTGCATAGTAGGGACCGAGCAAATAAGCATACATTTTAAATTTCATCCAATATTTATTGAGCATTAGTAATGTGCTGTGCTAGGCGCTAGGGATACACTGGTGAGTAAAAACAGTCATCCTTTTTCCCTGAAGATAACAGATAAAGCCCCTGAAAAAAAGGGGTAGTGCTCTGAAGGAATGGAACAAAGTTCTGTACGATCATGCAACAGAAGAAACTGACCTAGCCTGAGAACAATAGGAAAGGCTTTCTTGAAGAAATGATACAAGCTGAGTGCTGAAGAAAGGGTAGGAATTAGTAAGGTAAGGGAGATGGAATTTTCCTGAGAAAACCGCATGTGGTCAGACCTTGTGGTGGGAGGGAGTTTGCTATCTGACATTGAGGAACAGAAAGGAGCTGATGATGGTTAGGGGGAGTGGTATGAGATGAGGCTACAAGGTAGACAGTGACCACATCAAGTCAGCTGTCTTAAAGATAGTGGACTTTTCCTTGAGAAGATTGGGAAACTAGTGAGAGTTTCCTATAAGCAAGTAGCATCATTGGATTTGTATTTAGAAAAGCTTGTCTGGCTCCACATGGATGACTTTAGAGAGCCATTTAGGAAGATATCGTAGTAGTTGACATGAAATAATAATAATAATAATAGTATCTTGGAAGTATGAATTGAAATAAATTGGTGAATTTGGGACATATTTAGATGAATGACTTTAACATTTGTACTCTAAGATGGAAATGCCCCTGAATGTTCTATGACAGCATTTGGCCCTGAATCTTTGATCTTTTGCAACACACAAGATGGATATTTTGACTTATAGGACACACTTCTATGGATGTACATGGATTTTAGTGAAAGCCAAAAAATGTTGCGGAGGAGTAAAGCACTACAGTAATTCAAAATAGCCAAAGCTACTAATCCTACTTTAGAATGTGTTGTCTATTTCGATTGTGACAGCTGTTCCCCCAAGTAATTCTGCAAAGAGTGGCATCAGCACTATCTGGGAACTTCTTAGAAATGCAGATTCTTTTTTTTTAAAGATTTTATTTATTTATTCATGAGAGACAGAAAGAGAGAGAGAAGCAGAGGGAGAAGCAGGCTCCCCGCTGAGCAGGGAGCCCAATGTGGGACTCGATCCCAGGACCCTGGGATCATGACCTGAGCCAAAGGCAGATGCTTAACCATCTGAGCCACCCAGGCGCCCAGAAATGCAAATTCTTGAACCCCTACTCTAGATTTACTGCATCAGGAACTCTGAGGTGGTGCCCTGTAATCTGAGGTAAATAAGCAGATAATTCTGATGCATGCTAAATTGGCACAGAGGAGCCATGAGACAAATTACACTCATTTCAAAACAGCTAAGACTCATTCTGCCCTTTCCCCTCCATCTCCAGAATGAAGTGACTGAAAGAGAGGTGCTTACAGGGATAACCTTGAATATATTCTAATTTGTGTCTTTTTTAAAGCTAGTCATTTGTAAAATCTGGCAATTACTTGAGACACACCTTACAACAAACAGAGGCCCAGCAGTTGGTGGAGAAGCTATATTTAATCATTTGTTCCTACTTTCTTTGAACACACAACTACTTTGTGGCTAGTATGTGTCAAGTCCTGTGCTAGATGCTGGGGATGTGTCTGTAAACAAGACAGAAAGTCCTTGCCTACCCAAAGTTCTGGTTTCAGGAGTAAGACGATAAGCAAGCAAATGAACAAAATAATTTCAGATAGTTAATACGTGCTATGAAGAAAGTCACATGGTGATTGGGTACAGGAAGGTCAGGAAATACTTCCGAAGTCTGAAGGATGAGCGGAGCCAGTTAAAAGAGATCCAGGGGAATAGAATTTCAAGAGAAAGAGAAGCAAACATGGTATACAAAAATCTTAAGACCCAAACAAGCTTGGTGTGTTTCTGGAAAAGAAAAAAAAATGCCACTGTGGCTAAAATATGGTGAAGGAGGATGATCCTGGTTTGTCTCAGTTGAGTACTGCTTGTCTATAAAAATAGTAATAATCTCTTAGATTTGTCTAGCTTTTTCAATTCACAAAGCATCTTCAGATCCA
This sequence comes from Callorhinus ursinus, assembly GCF_003265705.2. NCBI lineage: Eukaryota > Metazoa > Chordata > Mammalia > Carnivora > Otariidae > Callorhinus > Callorhinus ursinus. The sequence continues at coordinate 12,381,764 of NW_027397105.1, read as the reverse complement.
GTAGATATTTGCAAATTCATCACTGAAATACCTTTTTTAAATAAAGATTTTATTTTTTTAAGTAATCTCTACACCCAACGTGGGGCTTGAATCCACAACCCGAAGATCAAGAGTCACATGCTCCACCAACTGAGCCAGCCACATGCCCCTCACTGAAATGGCTTTACCAAGTGAAGTGACTTAAAAGAAGGGAATAGGAAGGAAGGAAGGAAGGAAGGAAGGAAGGAAGGAAGGAAGGAAGGAAGGAAGAAAAAGAAAGGAAGAAAGAAAAAAGAAAGAAAGAAAGGAAGGAAGGAAGGAAGGAAGGAAGGAAGGAAGGAAGGAAGGAAG
>NW_027397105.1:12338086-12381334 GCF_003265705.2 Callorhinus ursinus | reverse complement strand
AAAAAGAAGAAAGAAAGAAAGAAAGAAAAGAAAGAAAGAAAGAAAGAAAGAAAGAAAGAAAGAAAGAAAGAAAGAAAGAAAGAAAGAAAAGAAAGAAAGAAAGAAGGAATAGTAGATAATGCTGAGAAAAAAACAGTGTCAGGCACTTGTGTAAGCACTATCCATACCCTCCACTTCTATGTGGAGATCCATGCGGTTCTGGGGAAACTGACTTGGAGATCTGAGCAAGTGACCCAGGGAAACCGTCCTCACATGCCATCACCATTCCCTTCAAGGCACCTTGGGCATATGACTTAGGCTGATCCAATCAGCGGAAAGCTCAAGACTCCTGTGACCACGCTTCCCTGCTGGATTGAGCAGGGAAGCTTATAGCTTCTGGCAACCACTATGGAGCACTGAGGGGAGCAAGGTTTAGAATGAAGCTAATATCTCAAAATATGGAGAAGAGAGGCAAAGAAATCAGTTGTCTGCATCTTTGAGTAACTGGATCCAGTCTTACCTGCAGTAATCCTGCCTCTAGACGTTTTGCCAAAAAGTATGAGCCAAAAAATTCCCTTGATTGCTTAAACTTTTGTTTAAGTTCACATGGTGTTTTCTCTTATGTGTAGCTGCAAGCATCCTGATACAGCACTTTAATGGTCCCCACAAAAATCCTTCAAGGCAGATTTTATTGTGGGAGGCGTAGGGGCTATTCACAAATATTGTGTTGATTTTTCCTTCCTCCACCCTCCTTTGAAGTTAGGTGTGACTGTGTGACTTCACTGACCAATGAAACACAAGTAGAAGTGGCATGTGTCGCTCTTGGGGTGGGAGTTTTAAGAGTCAGTGTGCAATTCCTCCTCTGTCAGGGTGATCATGGAAGATGGAGCCTCCATCAGCATGGGTCCCTGACTAGAGTAGGTCAAGCACCCCTTCTCAGACCACTTTGGACATGTAGCTATGTAACAAGTGACCTCAAAACTTAGAGGATTGACATGTCGTGTTTCAGAAACATTTATTATCTCACAATTTCTGTGGATCAGGAATTCTGTCACAGCTTAGCTGGGTACCTCTACCTCAGGTCTCTCACAAGCCTGCAATCAAGGTGTTGTCCAGGGCTATGGTCTCATCGGAAGTCTTGGTGGGGAGACAGTTGGCTTCCAACTCATTCATGTGGTTATTGGAAGGATTCAACTACTCACAGGCTTCAGGACCTCAGCTGCTTGCTGATTGTTGGCTAGAGATCTCCCTCAGTTCCTTGCCATTTGGGTCTCTCCATAAGGCCACTCATACCATGGCAAGTGGGTGGGGGAGAGAGAGAGGAAGAAGAAGGAGGAGGAGGGGGAGGAGGAGAAGCAGAAGCAGCAGCAGCAATACTGAAGTCCTAGTTTTTTTTGTAACCTAGGTCCAGCTCATTACCCATGAGCAGGGATTTTTCAAAAGTATGACTCCCAGAAGGGAGGGCTTGCTGGGAGCCATTTTAGATGCTGCCTACAACAATGAATGAGAAATAAACTTTCATTAGGCCACTAAAATTTTGGGGTTGATTATTGCTGCAGCTTAACCTAGCCTACCGTCATTTGATACATTCTCCATTGTTCAGAAGAGGAAACTATGCTCAGAGAGATTTAGGGGCTTGGCCAAAGATACACAGCTAGTTACTGGCAGAACTAGGATTTAAATCTATATCCATCTGACTCCAGAGCTTGAACTTCCATTCACTGTGTACATTGGGCAAGTAGAAAATGTGGGGATGGAAAAGGCCTTCAGTTTCCATCAGTGGGACAGTAGGAACCCTCCATAATAGCTGGAGTATATTGAGCATGTGGGGTAGGAGGGTGAAAAGAAACCCTACTACCTTGTAATCTGCTTTCCAATAGTTCTTCATTTCCTACGATATAGTGATCTAAGTTACTGGTTCCAACACACCTTATATTCCCAGATTCACCATCCTTCTTCCATCACTTTAGGAGGCCCAAGTTTCTACACACCACCACATGCAGAATTGATTTGTTTGGTTATTTGTTTGGAAGATGGACAGACTCGAAGATGATTTGTGTGAGACCATTTTGTCAATCCCTGCCTATTACTGATGAGTCAATGAAGGCCAGAGAGGAGCTGAACTTGCCCAAGGTCACACAGCACACTAGTGGCAGAGGTGACCTCTCTTGCCAGAATCCCAGTCCAGGCTCCTTTTCATGATGGTACATGCCAACATCATAGTGATCCTACAAAGCAGGATGGCCTTTATATGTTAACAATACAAGCTCATCTAAACAAGTTGTGCATTGTATAGAGCTAGGTCAGTGAAGAGCTTTCCTAGCTATCTTCTGAAGGATCTACTCTCCTTTCCTTCCACTTCTACTTTTAAAGTTCCAAAAGGTAACTGATACCTCTAATACCTTGCACCCATATTCTATTTCCATTCTAGGCTGCATCCCAGTCTTTTTTTTTTAATTTCAGTTAATTAACATACAGTGTTATATGAGTTTCAGGTGTACAATATAGTAATTCAACAGTTCCATACATCACGCTATGCTCATCATGACAAGTGAACTCCTTAATGCCCATCATCTATTTAACCCCTCCCACCTCTCCCCTCTGGTAACCATTAGATTGTTCTCTATTATTAAGTCTGTTTCTTGCTTTGCCTCTCTCTCTCTTTCTCTCTCTCTCACTCACTCCCCCCCGCTTTACTTGTCTGTTTTGTTTCTTAAATTCCACAGATGAGTGAAATCATATGGTATTTGTCTTTCTCTGCTGACTTATTTTGCTTAACATTATACTCTAGCTCCACCTAGGTCATTGCAAATGGCAAGATTCCATTCTTTTTTATGGCTAAATAGTATTCATCATTTATCTTCTTTATCCATTCATCAATCGATGGACACTTGGGCTGCTTCCATGTCTTGGCTATTGTAAATAATGCTGCTATAAACATCAGGGTGCCTGTATCCCTTTGAATTGGTGTTCTTGTATTCTTTGGGTAAATATCCAGTAGTGTGATTGCTGGATTGTAAGGTAGTTCTATTTTTGAATTTTTCAGGAACGTGCATACTGTTTTCCACAGTGGCTGCACCAGTTTGCATTCCTTCCAACAGTGCAAGAGGGTTCCTTTTACTCCACCTCCTCCCCGACACCTGTTGTTTCTTGTGTTGTTGATTTTAGCCATTCTGACAGGTGGGGTGATATCTCATTGGAGTTTAGATTTGCATTTCCCTGATGATAAGTGATGATGAACATCTTTTCATGTGTATGTTGGCTTTCTGGATGTCTTCTTGGGAGAAATGTCTGTTCATGTCCTCCACACATTTTTAAATTAGATTACTCGTTTGAGTGTTGAGTTGTATCAGTTTTTTTTTTTTAAGATTTATTTATTTATTTGAGGGCGGGGGAAGGGCAGAGGGAGAGGGAGAGAAATACCAGCAGACTCCTCGCTGAGCTTGGAGCCCATCTCCAGGCTGAATCCCAAGATCTGAAATCACGACCTGAGCAGAAACCAAGAGCCAGACACTCAAACAACTGTGCCACCCAGGGGCCCCGAGTTGTATCATTTCTTTACATATTTTGGATACTAGCTCTTTATTGGTATGTCCTTCACAAATATCTTCTCCCATTCAGTAGGTTGTCTTTTACCTTTGTTGATTGTTTTCTTGCTGTGCAGAGCTTTTTATTTTGATATAGTACCAATGCTGTATTTTGGCTTTTATTTCCCTTGCCTCAGGAGACGTATCTTGAAAGAAGTTGCTACAGCTCATGTCAAAGAAGTTATTCCCTTCTGGAATTTTTATGGTTTCAGGTCTCACATTTAGGTCTTTAATTGATTTGAATTTATTTTTTGTGTATGGTGTAAGAAGTGGTCCAGTTTCATTCTTTTACACGTTGCTGTCCAGTTTTCCCAACATCATTTGTAGAAGAATCTGTGTTTTTCCCATTGGATATTCATTCCTCCTTTGTTGAAGATTAATTGACCATATAATTATGAGTTTACTTATGGTTTTTCTATTCTGTTCTATTGATTTTTGTACCAGCACCATGTTTTTTTTGTTGTTTTTTTTTTTTAGTACCATGCTTTTTGATTACTACAGCTTTGAGATATAACTTGAAGTCTAGAATTGTGGTGCCTCCAGCTTTGCTTTACTTTTTTTTTTTTTAGATTATTTATTTATTTATTTGACACTTGAAGTCTGGAATTGTGCCTCCAGCTTTGCTTTACCTTTTTGTTGTTGTTGTTATTTATTTATTTATTTGACACAGGGAGAGGGAACACAAGCAGGTGGAGTAGTAGGCAGAGGAAGAGGGAGAAGCAGGCTCCTCACCGAGCAGGGAGCCCGATGTGGGGCTCGATCCCAGGACCCCGGGATCATGACCTGAGCCGAAGGCAGTTGCTTAACCGACTGAGCCACCCAGGGGCCCCTGCTTTACTTTTTCAAGGTTGCTTTGACTAGGGGCGCCTGGGTGGCTCAGTCGGTTAAGCAACTGCCTTCGGCTCAGGTCATGATCCCGGGGTCCTGGGATCGAGCCCCACATCGGGCTCCCTGCTCGGTGAGGAGCCTGCTTCTCCCTCTCCCTCTACTACTCCACCTGCTTGTGCTTGTTCTCTCTCTGTCAAATAAATAAATAAAATCTTTTAAAAAAAGATTGCTTTGACTATTTGGGGTCTTTTGTGGTTCCACACAAACTTTAGGATTGTTTGTTCTAGTTTTGTCAAAAAAATCTGTTGGTATTTTGATAGAGATTGCATTAAATGTGTAGATTACATAAATGTGTACATTTGGGTAGTATAGACATTTTAATAGTATGTGTTCTTCCAATCCATGAGCATGGAATGTCTTTCCATTTCTTTGTGTTATCTTGAATTTCTTTCATCAATGTATTATAGTTTTCAGAGTACAGGTCTTTCACCTCTTTGGTTAAGTTTATTCCTAGGCATCTTATTATTTTGGGTGCAGTTGTAAACGGGATTGTTTTCTTAATTTCTCTAGGCTGCATCCTATTCTTTCAGAGGTCAGGATTGTACTACTCAGCACTCTGCGTTGCAAGTGACAGAAGGCAGACTTTAAGCCGTTTTAATTTTAGAAGGGAATTTATCAAACCATGTCACTGGAAACTTTAAGGGAGGAACTAATTGCAGATTAAAAAAAGAAACACCTAGATTTGGCATTGTTGAACAGCAATCTGAATATTGTCTCCCTTTCACTTATGTTTTCTTTCTTTTTTTCCATTTCTTGGATAAAACTTTTGTTTTTAAATTGGAGTATAATCTACAAAAAATTCCACACATTTAAAGTTTGATAAAAATTTGATAAAACTTTTTGACTTATGTACCCACCTACGAAACCATCTCCTCAGTGAAGAGAGTAAATATTTCCATCACCCCCAAAAGTGTCCTTTTGTAATCTTCCTCCCCACATATCCCAATTCCCTGGCAACCACTGATTGACTTCAGTCACTATAGATTAGTTTGCATTTCCTAGAATTTTATATGAATGGAATCATGCTGTATATATTCTTTTTTGTCAGGTTTATTTTATTGACCATAATTACTTTAAGACTTATCCATGTTTTGCATTTGTCATTAATTTGCTCCTTTTTAATTGCTAAATAATATTCTATTATATCGATGTACCACAATTTATGTACTACACAATGTAGTCACATGTTGATGGATACATTTAGGTTATTTCCACTTTTGGGCTATTACAAATAAAGTTTTTATGAACATCCATGTGCAAATTTTCATATGAACATAATTATCTCCTCTTGGATACAAAGCCAGGAGTGGAGTAGATGGATAGCATGGTAGTTGTATGTTTAACTTTTTAAGAAACTGCCGAAATGTTTTCTGAAGTGTTTGTACAATTTTTCATCTCTACCAGCAGTGTATGAGAGTTCCAGTTCCTCCACATCTCTGTCAGCATTTGCTATGGCCAGTCTTTTTTTATTTTAGCCATTTTAGTGGATATGAAGTGATACCTAATTGTAGATTTATTTTCCATTTCCCTGATGACTAATGATGTTGAGCATCTTTTTATGTACTTACTGCCATCTATATATCTTCTTGAGTGAAACATCTGTTTCAATAATTACCACTGCTTTAATGACACCCTGCAAATTTTGATATGTTGTATTTCAATTTTCATTCAGGTCAGAATACTTCCTAATTTTTCTTTTGATTTATTCTTTGCTCCATGTAATATTTAGAAGTGTGTTTTTAGTTTACAAACACCTGGAGATTTTTCAGAGCTCTAATTTAATTCCACTGTGGTCAGAAACCACACTTTGTATGACTTGGATCCTTTTAAATGTGTTAAGGTTTCTTTCATGGCCCAGAATATGGCCTACCTTGATAAATGTTCCATGTGCATACATTACTGTTGTTTATGTAGAGTGTTATAAAAATGTTAATTAGGCCAAACTGGTTGACAGCATTGTTCAAGTCTTTCATATCCTCAGTGGTTTTCTGTCTACTTGTTCTATCAGTTTTTGATAGATATTTAAAAATCTCTGACAATAATTGTGAATTTCTCCTTGAAGCTTTATATATTGTAAAAGGCTGTTTTCTTTTATCCTATTTTTATAGTCATTTAAACAAATATATAATTCATTTAATGAAATTTACCATTTTAGTGTATTTAGTGTATTCAGTGAGTTTTAATATATTCACTGTGTTGTGCAACCATCACCACTATTTAATTCCAGAGTGTTTCTATCACCCCCAAAAGAAACCCCATATGTATTATCAATTAGTCCTAATTCTACCCTCCCTACATCCCCTGACAACCAGTAACACACATTCTGTCTCTATAGGTTTGCCTATTTTCTGGACATTTCATGTAAATGGAATCCTATACTGAGCGACCTTTAGTGCTTGGCTTATTTCACTCAGCATAATGTCTTCACAGTTCATCCATGTTGTAGCAGGTGTCAGAATTTCCTCCTTTGAAAGTCTGAATAATACTCCATTGTAGGGATATACCACCTTTTGTTTATTCATTCTTTCATTAATGGACACTTGGATCTCTTCCACCTTTGGGCTATTATTAGCAATGCCATTAGAAACAAGGGTGTACAAATATTTGTTCAAGTCTTTGTTTTCAGTTCTTTTGGATATATGCCCAGAAATGGAATTGCTGGATTATATAGTAATTCTATTTTTAATTTTTTTAGGTACTGCCATACCATTTCCCACTAATGGTGAACAGAATTTTGATTTCTTCATATCGCCACCAACATTTGTTATTTTCTATTTTAAAACTAAATTTTATGATAGCCATCCTAATGGGTGTCACATGGTATCTCATTGTGGTTTTGATTTGCCTTATCTAACTATCAGTAATATTGAGTATCTTTTCATATTCTTATTGGCTATCAATATATTTTCTTTGGAGAAATGTCTATTCAAGTCATTTTCCCATTTTTAAGTGTCACTTGCATTGTTTCTGACACAAGTCTGCTTTCATCCTTATTTTTGTTCCTCTGTAGATAATGTGTCTTTATTTTTCTGGAGGCTTTTCATATTTTCTCTTTATTGGGGTGCCTGGCTGGCTCAGTCATTAAGCGTCTGCCTTAGGCTCAGGTCATGATCCCAGGGTTCTGGGATCGAGCCCCGCATAGGGCTCTCTGCTCAGCGGGAAGCCTGCTTCTCCCTTTCCCACTCCTCCTGCTTGTGTTTCATCTCTTGCTGTGTCTCTCTCTGTCAAATAAATAAATAAAGTCTTAAAAATATTTTTTCTCTTTATTACTGGTTTTGAGCAATTTGGTTATGATGTGTCTTTGTTTCCCCAACCATAGGAACTCCAATCATGCATAACATAGAGGCAATAATAGAATTTACAGCATAAGGTTGGGGTCTTTGTGGTCAGGAAACAGAAAAATATTTGAAGAAATAATGGCTGAAAACCTTCTAAATTTGATGAAAACAATAATCCTACAGATTCAAGAAGGTCAACAAACCCCAAACACAAAAAAGATGAAGCAAACTATGGCAAGGCATATCACCCTGAGACTGGAAGGTATTAAGGAAATCATACACACCAAAAAAGTGGTCCCATAAAGCTGTGTGTGAATTCATGATCTCACCTCCAAGTAATGCATGGATGAATTGGCCCCTAAACTGTACAACAAAGTCTTTGGAAACTGAACTGTGGGGTAGACCACTTCCCAGATCTGAGACTGACAACTAGGTGGTGCACACAGGACAGATCTGAATAGCACTGCAACAGCTTTGAAAACTGAACTAATGAAGTTGTAGTGCACATTAGGTTGGTAGAAAATGGTGAATTGGAGCTAACATGATCAATGGCCTGCTAAAACAAAACAAAACAAAACAAAAATCAACATTTTCCACAGGACTTAAATAAGACCAGGGGTCTCAAAACACAATATTCAAAATGTTCAGGATACAATCCGAAATTGCTTGACATATTAAGAACCATGAAAATGTCAAATTCTTTTCTTAAAGAGATTTTATTTACTGATTTGAAAGAGAGAGATCATGAGTGGGAGGGAGGGGTAGAGCAAGAGGGAGAAGCAGGCTCCCCGCTAAGCAGGGAGCCTGATGCAGGACTTGATCCCAGGACCTAGAGATTATGACCTGAGCTGAAGGCAGATGCTTAACTGACGGAGCCACCCAGGCACCCTGAAAATGTCAAATTCTAACAAGAGAAGAGACAGTCATCATGTCAACTCAGAGATGACACAGATGTTGGGATTATCAGACAGACTTTAAGTTCATTGTATCCATGTTCCAAAAGAAAAGATGAGCAGACTTGAAATAAATGAAAAGATAGTTTTGTCAGAGAAATAGAAGATTTGAAAAAGAACCAAAAAGAAACTGTAGAGCTGAGGAACACAGTAACTGAAAGAAAAAAATGCTGGATGGGATGAATAATAGAATGGAGATGAGAGGAGAAAGGGTTGGTGAACATGAAGATAGTTTAAGCTGAACAACAGAGACAAAAGAACAAAACAAAACAAAACAAAAACCCAAAAACATAAACAGAGCCACAGGGACCTGTACAATACCCAGAAGGTCTAACATTTATATCATTAGAATTCCAGAAAGAGAGGAGGAGGCGTACAATATGGAAAAAATATTTGAGGAAATAATGGTCTAAAACTTTCCAAATTTGGCAACAGATTTAAATTTACAATTTGAAGAAACTCATCAAAATCCAAACAGGATGAGCTCAAACAGATCCATCCCCAGACACATCACAATTAAACAACTGAAAATAAAAGGCAAAAATAAATATTCTAAGAGCCAAAGCACTACATATAGGGAAAGAATGATTAGACTGATTTCAAATTTCTCATCAGAAAACACGGAGGTCGGAAGATGGTGGGACACTTTTCAAGTGCTGAAAGAAAAGAACTGCCAACACCTACTTCTACATCCCACAAAAATACCCTTCAAGAATGAAGACAGAATAAAGACATTCTCAGAAGAAAGAAAAGGAAGAATTTATCACATGTAGACCTGATCTAAAAGAAATCCAAAGAGAGTTCTTCAGATGGAAGGGCAGGGATACCAGAGGGAAACCTGGAACTTTAGGAATGAAGAAAGAGTAACAGAAATGGTGACTATCTATGTAAAGCCAATTTTTGGACTTTTTTTCTTCTCAAATTCTTTAAAATATATATAATGCTTGAAAGCCAAATTTATAATATGGTCTGTGAATAGCCAAAGCAACTTTGAAAAAAGAAAAAAAAACTGGAGGTATCACAATTCCAGAGTTCAAGTTACAAAGCAGTAGTAATTAAAACAGTATGGTATTGGCATAAAAATAGACACATCTATAAATGTAATAGAATGGAAAATCCAGAAATAAATGCACAACTATGTAGTCAGTTAATCTTAGACAAAGGGGGGATGAATATACAATGGGAAAAAGACAATCTCTTCAATCAATCAACTAGGGGCTCCTGGGTGGCTCAGTCGTTGGGCGTCTGCTTTCGGCTCGGGTTGTGATCCCAGGGTCCTGGGATCGAGCCCCACATCGGGCTCCCTGCTTGCCAGGAATCCTGCTTCTCCCTCTCTCACTCTCCCTGCTTGTGTTCCCTCTCTCGCTGTGTCTCTCTCTGTCAAATAAATAAATAAAATCTTTTAAAAAAATCAACCAACTAAAAGGCAATTTACTGAATGGGAGAAGACATTTACAAATGACATATCTGATAAAGAGCTAGTATCCAAAATGTATAAAGAACTGATACAACTCAACACCCAAAAACCAAATACTCCAATTAAAAAATGGGCAGAAGACATGAACAGGCTAACCCATCCCCCCACCCCCTTCCCCTCTAACACCCTCAGTTTGTTTCTCAGAGTCCGTAGTCTCTCATGGTTCATCTCTCCCTCCGATTTCCCCCCCTTCATTTTTCCCTTCCTTCTCCTAATGTCCTCTGTGCTCTTCCTTATGTTCCACAAATAAGTGAAACCATTTGATAATTGACTTTCTCTGCTTGACTTATTTCACTTAGCATAATCTCCTCCAGTCTGGGTATTAAGGAGGGCACGTATTGCATGGAGCACTGGATGTTATACGAAAACAATGAAGCGTGGATCGCTACATCAAAAACTAATGATGGGGGTGCCTGGGTGGCTCAGTCATTAAGCGTCACCTTAGGCTCAGGTCATGCTCTGAGGGTCCTGGGATCAAGCTCTGTATCAGGCTCTCTGCTCGGCCAGAAGCCTGCTTCTCCCTCTCCCACTCCCCCTACTTGTGTTCCCTCTCTCGCTATGTCTCTGTCAAATAAATAAATAAAATCTTAAAAAAAAACCAATGATGTATTGTGTGGTGACTAACATAACATAATAAAATAAAAGAAAAAAGAAAAAAAGAAACATGTAAAAAAATAATAAAAAATAAAACAACAACAAAAGAAGACATGAACAGATATTTCTCCAAAGAAGACATCTAAATGGCCAACAGACACATGAAAAGATGCTCAACATCACTCTTCATCAGGGAAATGCAAATCAAAACTCTAATGAGATTATCACTGCACACCTGTCAGAATGGCTAAAATCAACAACACAAGAAACAAGTGTTGGCAAGGATGTGGAGTAAAAGAAACCCTCTTGCACAGTTGGTTGGAATGCAAACTGGTGCAGCCACTGTGGAAAACAATATGGATGCTCCTCAAAAAAATAAAAATAAAACTAACCTATGATCCAGTAATCTCACGGTATTTACCCCCAAAATGCAGAAACACTAATTCAAAGGGTTACATGCACCCCTATGCTTATTGAAGCATTATTTACAAAAGTCAAACAATGGAAGCAGCCCAGGTATCCACTGATAGATGAATGGATAAAGTTGTGGTATATTTATACAATAGAATATTACTCGGCCATAAAAAAGAGTGAAATCTTGCCATTTTCAACAACATGGATAGAGCTGAGAGTATAATGCTAAGCTACATAAGTCAGTCAGAGAAAGACAAATACCATATCATCTCATTCATATGTGGAATTTAAGAAACAAATGAGCAGAGGAAAAAGAAAGAGAAAAACCAAGAAATAAACTCTTAACTTAGGGGAGGTAGGTGGGGGATAGGGGAAATAGGTGATGGGGACTAAATAGTGTACTTATCATGATGAAAAAAATGTATAATAAGGTCTGATGGGGTTTCCAGTGTTTGTAGATGTAAAATATGACAACTACAACAGAAAAGGGGAGGGTAAATGGACCTAATAGTGGTAAGGTTTGTATATTCTACTTGAAGTGGTAAAATATTTATTCCTAGTAGTATATGAAAAGTTAAACATGTATTGTAATCCTTAAGTATATATTGTAACCACTAAAAAGTTAGTAAAAAAAAACCTCAATAGAAACATGAAAAATACTAAAAAAATGTCAAATAATTAAAGAAAGGCAGGAAATAAAAAAAACAGAGAATCAAAAAACAGAGGAAACAAACAGAAAACAAATAATGAAATGGTAGGCTTAAATCCAATCACATGCACAGTTACATTAAATATAAATCATTTAAATGTGCCAATTACAGAATTAAGATTGTCAGAATGGATCAAAAAGTTGATCCAAGTATATTTTATCTACAAGAAACTCACCTAAAAGTTAATGCAAAGATAAAAAGTAAAAGGATGGGAAAAGATATGCCTTGAAACACTAGTCAAAAGAAAGTTGGAGGTGGCTATATTAATATCAAACACAGTAAAATTATGTACAGAGAGTTGTTCATAGTATTCTCTTATTATCCTTACAATATTTGTAGATTCTGTAGTGATATATCCTACAAGGAAAATTAACGGAGATAAAGATAATGCTGAAAGAGTCAATTCATCAAAAGTATATAACAATCTTAGATGTGTATGAACTTAACCTCAAAATATATGAACCAAAATTGATAAGAAAAAACTGAAATGGACAAATCCATAATTATAGTTGGAGATTTTGACATTACTTGGTAAGTAATTGATAGAAGAAGTAGACAGAAAATCAGCAAGGAACTAGAAAAACTGAATAATACCATCAAACAACTGTATCTAATTGATATTTAATACAACACTTCATCCGATAACAGCACAATACACATTCTTTTCAAATGCACATGGAACATTCCCCAAGACATACCATATAGTGGGTCATAATACAGGCCTTAACAAACTTAAAAGAATTGGAATCATACAAAGTATGTTCTCTAAATAATGGAATTAAAGAAGAAATCAAGAGCAAAAAGATAACTGGAAACTTTCTAAATACCTGGACATTGAAGAACACACTTCTAAACAGTTTATTGGTCGAAGCAGAAGTCTCAAGGGAAACTAGAAAATATTTTGAACTGGATGAAAATTAAAATATAATAAATCAAAATTTGTGAGATGCAGCTAAAGCAGTCCTTAGAGAAAATAGTATAGCATTTCACATTATATTATAAAAGAAGTTCTTAAATCAACAATTTAAACTTCCAAGAAAACTACAGACTAATATCCTCCATGAACATAGGCACATAAAAGCTCAACAGAATATTAGCAAATTGAATTCAGCAATAGATAAAAAAGTCATACCATGACTAAGCTGGGTTTATCTCAGGAATGCATGAGTTGTTCATTGTTTGAAAATCAATGTAATCCATCATATTAACAGCCTGAAGAAGAGAAACTATATGATCATATAAACTGCATGCAGAGAAGGCATTTGTCATTATTCAACATGCATTTGTGATTTTAAAAAACTCTCAGAAGACTAGGCATAGAAAGGAACTGCTTAATTGGGTAAAAAAAAATGTCTACAAAAAGCTCACAGCTAACATGATTCTTAATGGTGAAAAAAATTAATTCTTTCCCTCAAGATGAGGAAAAAGGCAAAGATAATTTTTAAAATCCTAAAACAAAAACTAAAACAAAACAGCTAATCAATACTCAAAGATCTTAGTATTTAAAATCTTTGAGCCTTTAATTTTTACATAAGAACCAACTGGACTATAAATGTCATGGTATCTTCTATCTATTTCATATCTAAGGAACTATGAAACATATATACTCAGGGCATAGTATATCTTTTCTTCTCAGTTTTTGACATGTAACTCACATGCCATAATCTTTCACCCTTTTACAATTTAGTTGTATAATTCAGCTGTTTTTTGTATATTACAAGGTTGTTCAACCATCACCACTATTTGATTCCAGAATATTTTCTTCACACTTCATATGCATATGAAAGAAATTGCATTCCCATTAGCACTTACTCCCCATTCCCTCCTACCTCTTCTGATCCCCTGGCAACCATCAATTTACTTTCTATCTCTATAGATTTGCCTAATCTGGACATTGCATATAAATGAAATTATGCAATATGTGACCTTTTACGTCTGGCTTCCTTTACTTAGCATGTCTTCATGATTCACCCATGTTGTAGCATGTGTCACAATTTCCTTCCTTTTCAAGGCTGAATACTCTTCCATTGCATGGATATACCACATTTTGTTTATCTGTTCATCAGTTGATAGGCATTTGGGTTGTTACCACCTTTTGGTTATTGTGAATAATGTTCTTATGGATATTCGTGTGTAAGTTTTGGTGTAGATATAGTTTTTCAATGTTCTTGGGTTTATACCAAGGAGTGGAAGTTCTGGGTCATATGGTAACTAAGTTTAACTTTTCCAGGAAATGCCAAACTATTTTTCAAAGCTGTTGCACATTTTACAAGCCTACCAGTAATGTGTGGGATTTCTTGTTGCTCTACATTCTTGCTGCTTTCAGAATTTTCAGTCTTTTTAATTTTAGCTGTTCTAGTAGGTGTGTAAGTGGTATCTAACTGTGGTTTGGACTGGCATTTCCTTAATGAGCAATGATGTGAAGTGTCTTTTCTGTGATTCTTGGCCATTTGTGCTTCTTGGCCATACCTTCTTTGGAGAAATGTCTATTCATGCATGTTGCTCACTTTATGATTGAGTTATTTGTCTTTTTACTGTGAAGTTGTAAGAGCTCATCATGTATTCTGAGTAAAAGTCCTATTCCAGATATATGATTTGCAAATATTTTCTCTCATTCTGTGGGTTATCTTTTTACTTTCTTGGCTTCTTCCTCTTTATCCCTTGGTTAAGGTTTTTAAATTCTAAAGATTCTCTCTCTATATCAAATGAAAAGCATGGTGTTCTATGCTTTGGAGAGACCTCTATACAAAGGGAGTTTCTAGATACCTAGGAAGAAGCCAGCTGACTGATAAGGGAAGGTTTGTCAGAGTGTATTTCAAATATGCTCTGCCCAAGAAAAAATAAAGGACTTCATCAAATTTTATAACTTTTGTGCTTCAAAGGATTCTACCAAGAAAGTAAAAAGATAACCCACAGAACGATATGGGAAAAGCTTCTGGAACTGGGAGCTTGAGAGGAAAATTAAATAGGGAAGAGTCAGATGCTGGCCCTGGCTTCTTCTCACCCTGAGTTGGAAGTCTCAAGGGGTAGGTCAGTTAGAAACCACAGTGTTCCCAGAGCTCCCCTGGCATCAACAGGGAAGAGGTTAAGCCCTCTCTGAGACAGGTCATGTTAACTCAGCGCTGGGTCAGTGTAGCCCCTCACTGGCAGGCCTGCAATATCTGAGGGAGGTGTCTAGCATTAAGTGGACCTGAGGTAGTGTCTTGCACAGGCTATGCTGTGACTCACGCATACCCAGTGCTGCAAGCAGAGTGGTCAGAACATGGAGGCTGCAGTGTGGGGACTTTGTGAAGAGGCAAAAGGCCAGGACCACAGTCTTCAACAGCTGGGGCAAACAGGCCACCACAAAAGGCTCAGGGGGTCACAAGCACCTCAGTGTAGACCAGCTTAGGGGTCAGGACAAGTATAAGCAGCTATACCCTGTAGAGAAAGCAAGAACAGTGAGCGGATCCAAACTTCTGTCCCCTACCACCATGGAGATGTTAAGCTTTCTTCTTGCGGGCACCATGTTGGCAGGGAGGGATCCCCAGTAAACATTAGCCTGGACAGTGGAAGAAGATACAGGCTCAAGGGTGGGGGTGCCAGTCAGGAGATCCTCATCTGTTTTATCCAAAGACGGTATTTTTGGCAAGTGAGGTCCTCAACCAATAGTGCAAAATAATCTTTTTTATCATAAAAATCAACTCTTGTACACTTTGGGCTATTTTTAATTCAACAAGAACTCTTTGCATGCCTTTTCTGTGCCAAGCGTAGGGAGGAACCTGGGGGAATATGTGGTGAATCACTGCTTTGGCCTGTGAGTGAATGAGAAAACATATGGAAAGCCTTTGGCACAGTGCCTGGCACATAGCAAGCCCCCAATAAATGTGAGTTCTTTTTTTTTTAAGGTTTATTTATTTCATTTTATTTTATTTTATTTTTAAAGATTTTATTTATTTATTCATGAGAGACAGAGGGAGAGAGAGAGAGAGAGAAGCAGAGGGAGAAGCCAGGCTCCCAAGGAGTAGGGAGCCCAATGCGGGACTCGATCCCAGGACCTTGGGATCATGACCTGAGCCGAAGGCAGACGCTTAACCATCTGAGCCACCCAGGCGCCCCAGGTTTATTTATTTTAGAAAGGAAGAGCGGGGAGGGGCCGAAGGAGAGTGAGAGAGAGAATCTCAAGCAGACTCCCCGCTGAGCATGGATTCCCCACTTTGGGCTCGATCCCATGACCCTGAGATCATGACCTGAGCTGAAATCAAGTCAGACGTTTAATCGACTGAGCCACCCAGGCGCCCTTGGCAGTTCTCTGTTCCACCCTAACCAGTTAGCAGAAAATCTAGCTTAATGCAGAGATTGGAAGATCATATGATGGGAAGGATTGGTTTGAAGTCATAGAGGCTTGAGTCACAGGCCAACTGTGTTAGTTACTAGCTGTGTGACCTGGGAAAAGTTACTTCTCCTCTCTGAGGCTATGTCTACCCTGTGAAATGATGATGCCTACCTCATAGGGTCGTTGTGAAGATACAACAAAATAAAGTGCTTGCCCACGTTTGATAGAAAACAACTATCAGGTAACACAATGTCAATGACTCTCAAGATAATACAACTGAGATATACACTGAGTGTCTGCTATGTGCAGGACTCAGTTCTGAATGCTGTAAGTGTAAATAGTCATGTGATTCCACAAGAACCCTAGGAGGCAGGTGCTACTATTACTTCCATTTTGCAAATGAGGGAATCTAAGTGATATTTAAAGACATGTCAAAGTAATATTTAAAGATAGTCACAACTGATAAGTGCCAGAGTCAGGATTAAAACCCAGGCGGTTGAACTCCAGAGCCTGCACCCCCAATCACCCCCAATGCAATTGCATTGCAGGGCAAAGATTAGGCACTGGGCTCCAATCAAAGCCACTAATGCATGGAGACCATTTCACAGAGCCTGGTGCGTGAGAGACACTCATTTAAGGATAGATGTCATTATGTATATTGTGTCAATTGGAGTCTGACTGGACTGAACTAAATCCCAGTTCTAAGGCTTACTAGTGACCTAGTGTATTTGTGAGCTATTGATGTGTAAAAATTACCCCCAAACTTAGAGGCTTGAAACAACAAACATTTACTATCTCACATTTCTGAGTTACAAATCTGAGAGCAGCTGAGGTGGGTGGTTCTGAGCCAAGGTCTCTCAGGAGATTATAGTCAAGATATCAGTTGAAGCTGCACCATATGAAAGCTTGACTGGGGTGGAAGGGCGTGTTGCTAAGATGGTTCACTCACATAACTATCATCAGCGGAGCTTCCATTCTTCTCTGGATGTTGGTAGGAGGTCTGAGTTTCTTAACCTGGGGACCTCTCCATGGGGCTGCTTCAGTGTCCATAGACATGGCAGGGAGAGAAATGAGAGAGAGAGAGGGAGAGAGAGAGAGAAGCCACGATGTCTTTTATGACCTATTCTTGGAAGTCCCAAACCATCATTTCCACGATAGTATTGATCAGAAATGCAGAAGTAAATATAGTCCGTATCCAAGGGCACAGGAATTCAGCTCCAGCCCTTGAAGGGAGAAATATCAAAATCACTTGTTTCCAGTGACCAACACCAAGGGGCAAGTTATTAATCTCTCAGTGCTTCAGTGTTTTTATCCTTTAAAATGGATTATTATTAATATTCTTCACGGCAACTTTGTGGGGATAAGTGGGATGATTCACACCAAGAGCCTAGATGGTGCCTGACCGACCCAGTAGGTAGGCATCCATATATGTCAGCTCTGATTACCATTTATTATCAGCTATGCTGAACATGGCTGTGCCTCTGGTCCCTTAGTCCCAGTCTTCTCACCTGTCAAATGGGATTAGCGATATCTGCCGTGTTCAAGCCATACAAAAACTATTTGTTGAATACATGCATGAATGAATTTATTGAACACATACTATATGCCAGGCCCTGTTCTAAGCACTAGGGACATATAACTAAACACACTGGACAAGGTTTTACCCCTCCGCAACATACATTCTAAAGGGGAAAGACAAAAAATAAAACCCCACAAGTAAGCAACAAAGCGAATCATTTTATTTTTTTAAAAGATTTTATTTATTCATTTGAGACAGACAGAGAGAGAGCATGAGCAGGGAGAGAGGGAGAAGCAGACTCCCCGCTGAGCCAGGAGCCCGATGTGGGGCTTGATTCCAGGACCCGGAGATCACGACCTGAGCTGAAGGCAGACGCTTAACCATCTGAGCGACCCAGGCGCCCCTAAAGCAAATCATTTTAGAAATAAAAAACAAAACATGGCGATGTATGCAAGATAGAATGCAATGAGATACCACCAACACACCCACCAGAATGGCTAAAAAGACTGACAACATCAAATATTGGTGAGTATGTGGGACAAACAGAACTCCCATACATCGCTTGTGGGTGTGTAAAATGGCACAGTTTGAAAAATATCTGGCAGGTTTTTTTTTTAAGATTTTATTTTTAAGTAATCTCTATACCCAACGTGGGGCTCAACCTCGCAACCCTGAGATCCAGAGTCGCATCCTCCGCTGGCTGAGCCACCAGATGCCCCTCTGGCAGTGTCTTATAAAACTAAACACATACCTTTTCCTAGGACTTGATGATTCCACTTTCAGGTATTTACTCAAGAGAAAAAAAAATCCACACAAAGACTTGTGTGGATTCATAGTAGTCCCAAACTAGAAACAGATCAATGGCCATCAGTGGGAGAATGGACAAACTGACATACATTCATGCAATTAAATATTCAGCAATAAAAGAAACTTCTGATACAACAACACAAATGACTCAAAAACATGCTGAGTGAAAGAAGTCAGTCACAAAAAAGGACACAGCATAGGATTCCATTTATAGTTCTAGAATAGGCAAAACTCAACTATGGTGAAAAAAATTAGAACAGTGGGAGATGGGGCTGATGGAGAAGAAGCAGAAAGGAACTTTCTGGGAAGATGGAGAAGTTCTGTAGCTGCACTGTTTGACAAATTGGCCATCAGACTTGTGGATTATTTAAATTATTTAAAGTAAAGTAAAATGGAAAATTTGGTCCCACAGCTGCAGTAGGCACATTTTAATTACTCAACAGCCACATGTGGACAGTGGCTACTGTATCTGGATAGCATTATTCCATATCTTTCTAGGAATGCATCCCCAGGGATGAGTTGTCAAAAAGTCACAGAATGGTGAAGTTAAGATTGTGCATTTCATTTGTAAGACTTACGTTTAAATATGTTGAACTCGCTTAAAGCTACAGAGGCTGATGTGTTGAGGGTGAAGTATACTGCTGTCTACAGCTTACTTTGAAATGCATCCAAGAATAAGATGGACTGACGGAGGAATCGGGAGACACACCGATGTACGGTAAAGCAAATATAGCAAACTGTTAACTGCAGGATCCAGGTGGTGGGTATATGTATCTTCCTCAGACAAGTCTTTCAACTTTTCTGTGTGAAAACTTTTGTAATAAAATTATGAAGAAAAACAAGGTGACATAATTAATGAATATCAAGATGGAGAAACACAGTGGGGTGTCTTAGCTAGGGGGTCAGAGAATAACCGGAAAAGGTTCCTTCAGGGATCTCATTCATTCATTCATTCATTCAGGACACAGGGATGAATCAGACCTGGTCTCCTCTCTTGAATCCAGGAGGTGCCATGAGAGTAACCTGTTGTGTGAGGGTGCTGAGGACTTACTGTGTGCCTGGGCTGGAGCATGGGTCCGTGGGACACCACAGCCCAAATACTTTTTGAACTGTGCCGCACTGGTTCCTTGTGGCCCTGACTACCTCTCTGGCTTGAGAGTGGAATACCCTACCCTTCCTTCACCATAATTTTGGGCAGATCCAAAAATGTCTGTTCCGTGAGGGTGGGGACTTTGTTCACTGCTTGATATCCACCACCGAGCACACAGGAGATGTTCAACAAGCCTGTACCAAAGAATTATAAGAATGAAAATTGTGGTTCCGTTGGCCTCCCCACTCTCTGAGGCTTTTGAGCTGGCTGCTTGTGTTGTCTGGACTAATAGGTCTCTTTGGTTCTTGCACCCTCTATTCTCGTCATTTCTGTCTCTGCTCCAGCAACCCCTCCTGCAAGAGGCCTTCCCTGACCACCTTGCCAGTCTCCCCACCTCTCCATCATCACGTCATGCTGCTTTGTTCCCCCTTCTGTTAAAAAAAAAAAAAGCAATCGATACCAGCGTACAAAACAATATATGCTTATAGATTTATTTGAAAATCACCAGTTTTATTAAGGCTTTGTGATGTTTGCAACGTATTTATTTGTCCTACTAGTATCAGCTTCTCCCCAGATGTTCACTATAAAGCAGGGAGGCTCTCCGAGTGCACCTCATCCTGTTTTGGTTCCTTCATACTATTGTCACCCTCTGACAAATTTTTTTAATTTTTTTAAAGAGTTTATTTATTTATTTGACAGAGAGAGACACAGTAAGAGAGGGAACACAAGCAGGGAGATGGGAGAGGGAGAAGCACGCTTCCCGCCGAGCAGGGAGCCCGATGCGGGGCTCGATCCCAGGACCCCGGGATCATGACCTGAGCCGAAGGCAGACGCCTAACGACTGGAACCACCCAGGCGCCGCTGAAAAATTTTTTTTTGCCTGTTTTGTACGCTTGTCTGTCTCCTCTTCTTTAAAGGTAAATTCCAGGATGGCAGGAACCTTGCGAGGTTTGCCCACGGCCCCATACGGTAAGTGCTCAGCGACGCAGCCCCTCGCTCCATCAGCGTACACGGCTCCGGCGGTCTCGCTGCTGCACTGGGAGGGGGGAGCCCAGGCCCGCGGTCCTGGGAGAAGATGCGAGTGGAGAGCCTGGGACTGTGGGCGGTCCCCAAAGCCACGCCCCCCGAGCCCCGCCTCCGCCGGGGCGCGTGCCGCAGCCTCGCTGTGGGGCCAGAGCCTGCGCGCTCGCGCCCCAAGCGCCCAGCGCCCCGCGCTCCCCGCGCTCCTCGCGCGCCCCGGCCGGCAGGGGTTTCTTCCTCGCCCCCGCTGTCATGTCTCCGGGCCCGGCCCGGCGGGGTGGCGCGGCGCAGGCCCCGGCGCCCGCGGCGAGCGACCGCCCAGGGCCATGATCCGGCTCGGCGGCTGGTGTGCGCTGCGGCCCCGCGGCGCGGCGTTCCCGGCGGGGCGGCGCTGGGGGGCGGGCTGGCCGGCGGGCCGGGAGTGCGGCCGCGCCCTGCGGGTGCTGGTGGACATGGACGGCGTGCTGGCCGACTTCGAGGGCGGCTTCCTCAGGAAGTTCCGCGCGCGCTTCCCCGACCAGCCCTTCATCGCCCTGGAGGACCGGCGCGGCTTCTGGTTGTCCGAGCAGTACGGCCTCCTGCAGCCCGGCCTGAGCGTGAGCATCCCCCGCCCCGGGGCCCCGTTCCCGCTCTGGGGGGCCCCGAGCCCACCCGCGCCCGGCGGGACTGCGGCCCTCCTTCCCAGCCCTGGGCCGGGAGCCCGCGTGACCTTGGGTGGGGGTCACCTCCCCGAGCCTCGGGGTGGTCCTCTCGTAAAACGGGCGGGGGGTGGTGGTGGTGGTGGCCGGGGAGGACCGGGGCCGCCGCGCCCTGCGCAGCCCAGCGCTCAGGAACTGTTGGCTGTCATCGAGGGCTTCTCAAAAGTCAGGAGAATATGAGGCGTAAAATACGAACTCTATCTTAAGCTGACTCTTTAATTTTTGGTGCATTTGGCCGCAAGTCTTGAAATTTTTTAAAATGAAATAAACGTTACAAGTAGAGTCCTCTTTCACCCCTGCCACAGTCACATGCCCATTTCTTCATGCTCACTAATTTGATGAGTGTTTTTACCGTTCTTTTTTGTCCTTTTCCATGAATGCATAGCTCCCAGTATTTGAGGCCCAGCGAAGTTGAGTGACTTTCTGGACATCACACAATGAGTCAGTGGTCAAGATGGGGTGGGTTCAACTCCTTGGTTTATCCTCTTGCTTTGGTGGCCCTGCTGAACCTGAGCCCACCGCATCCCCCTGACTCCCGCTGTGCTTTGCTGTCTGAGTCCAGGATGGATGGAGGGGAAATATCCAGGCATGTTTATAGACAGATGGCTTAGTTTGTGAGTTTAAACTATTTCGGGAAAGGAATGGGATTTTGCCTTACACAAACTTAAAGAGGCTGGATGTTTTCTGGCATCCCTTGATTGGCCGCCCAAGGTCACCACCAGAAGTGTGATGATGATAATATTCGAGCCTGTTTTGTATCCACAGGTTGACTGCATTGTCTCCCATGTGAGGTAGACATTTATTATCTTCGTGATGCAGATGAGGAAACTTGTCCCAAGTCCTATAGCTAGTAAGGGGCTCAGCTAGGATTCCAGCCCAAGTCTGTCTGCCTTCCCAGGCACATTTAGCTTTCCCCACCCCAAAATCCTCTGTCCTGCTCTAACAAGTGACACATCTTTTGACTTAAAAAAGTAACTTGACAATAATTGGTTTGTTGAGAGGCAAGTGTTAGAAAGAAAACCAGGCACCACGGCGCTTCATCAACACCATGCACTTCAGAAGGCGACTTTCTCCGAGTTCTGTGTGCTCACTTCTCCCAGCTCTAATACCTGATTACCGACTTCAAGCTGGAGAGAATATCCTAGTAATTTTTGCGGTCTCGTAACAGACTGCCCTGCTCTATGTGGCTGTTCATTTATAGACAGTGCACAGTATTGGCAGTCTGGGCCCCTTATTTCCTCCCAGGAGTGTATTGGGGTGAGGAGGTAAAGCCCACCCCCAACTCTGAAAAGGACAGTGGTTTTTGAACTCCTTTGTACGGATGTGCAGACTCCACATCTAAGGAGATAATTTTACCATTTTCTAAGGACTAGGCAAAGGAACGGAGCTCTTGGGACACTAAGGATGCAGTGTTCTGGGAGTGACCTGCTGAGTTCTGCTTCTGGGAGCATTGCAGCAAACAGGATTTTAATAGATGAACACATGCCCTGTGTCCCCAGCATAGCCCACAGCAGGACATCCCTGGGTCTCCCCTTGGCTGAGCTGGCCCGGCACCTACAGGTAAAAACAACCAATGAACCAACCCACCTTGATTATGTAAGCATTTCTGCTTTACAAAATATCACTCTCTCGGTAACCCCTTTGATCTTCACAGGGCTTGCAGAGGTAATCAGGGCAGAGGTGGAAGGCAAAGCTCATTTTAACTGACTTAGAATCCTACACTGTTAGGACAGTTGAGGAACTCAGCCCAGAGAGAAAAGTGCCTTGATCAGGGTTTCAGAGCCAAGTTAGTGATGGAAGGAGGGAGGGGATGCCGGGATGCTGATTATTGAGGCAAGGTGGTGAGGCCAAGATCACACAGCCAGGGCCAGGACCTCTTACTCCTCCGTCAAGTACACTTTCCCCCTGTCCCCCTGCCTCTGGGTGAGTCAGAAGCCCTGAGTCAAGTTCTGACAGTATCACTCATAAGTGGCCTTGAAAACAATCCTCTGTAAGCCTGTTTCCTTATCAGTAAACTGGGGATAGTGATTCTTGCCCCTTGTGGGAGGTGAGGGTCAAACAAGAGAGACCATATATTAACTATCAGTACTCCTTTGCTTCAGCCCACATAGTTCACAAGAATAATGCCAGTGTGATCTCGGGGCGCTCCGCCTCTAAGTGGGACGTGGTGGTGGTGCTTGTTCTAGAGTGTGCGGGTTCTGACCTGGGAGAGACAGCTCCTGCTGCACACATGGGATGTAGGTTCCTGTTCCTCGGAGGCCAGGGTCTGTCTCCCCTCCCCTTGTCCTGGGCCTGGAAAAGTGTGGCATTCTGCAAACTTGATTTTAGGCTGGTGACAAAAGGTAGAAGCTTGTAGCCTCGGAGTCAGGAGATGGTGTTCAGCTCTCAGTAATGCCACTGTTCCGCTGTGTGGCATTGAGTAAATCCCTTCCCCATTCAGAGCCTTGATTTTCTCATATGAACAATGAGAGTCTGGATTTTTGGTTTTCAGACTTTAAAAGCTGCAGAATACTTTTTAAACAAAGTACTTAATGACATACCAATGCATAAGACAGATACCAGAGCTGTTCCAGTTGATACGGGTGAGGAACCTGGAGTTCTGCTCATTTGGCCTTCCACCCGCCCTCCCTGGCCCCCCTTACCCCACATGGCACAGTAGTGCTCTTAAGAATCTCTGAGTTCCTCCAGCTCTTGAATTTAAGGACTTCAGCGCCATGACAAGACCAGGTCCACCCGCAGAGCCTCTGCGATGTCTCTGGCCATTAGAATCAAGCAAGCGCATGATTCATGATGACTTGCCTTTGGTCCCAGATGGCTCTAGCCATGCCTCAAGGAGAGCAGGCTTTGGGATCCATTGCTCCTGACTCCTTGGCTGGTCTCTACTGGATCTTTGCAGAAGTCAGAGCCACTGGAGAGGGGCTGGAACACACACATGCTCCATGTGATTCCCCGGTCCCCCCAGGATATGACCTTGGGTATGTGTATTTGTATTGGGGGAGGAACGTGGAAGGCTCGCACTCTTCTTGTCAACAGCTCTTCCCAGCTGCGCCATCGTCCCTGTGATGAGGCAATGTGCTGAGTCCCCTGAAGTCACCCACTTCTCTCTCGTCTTCTTAGGAGAAGGCCATTAGCATATGGGAATCAGAAAATTTCTTTCTTGACCTGGAGCCTCTGCCAGGGGCTGTGGAAGCTGTGAAGCAGATGGCCAACCTAGAAAAGTAAGTTTGTCTTCCCGTCTGAGCATCTGTGCCTTCCCCCTGCCAGGGCCTCCCCTACTCTTCCCCGCCCTCTGCCTCTCCTCACCCCTGCACAGGCCCATGCTTGTTTCTTTGGTACTCAACCTGGTGACACCCTAACTGAGTGAAACAGTCTCAGCTTGTAAACCAGTGAGGTGTTTTGATCCGGTAACAGGAGAAAATATTGAGTCTAATTGGACCTGGTTGACTGGGTGCTGGATGTGCATTTAATCAGCAAATAGCTGAGAACCAACCGTTAGATGCTGCTGGACACCAGTGATACAGAGATGAACAAACATGGTCCTGCCCTCATGGAGCTCACAGAGTAGACATTAAACAAAGAATCTCACAAGCCGAGATAATCACAGACTGTGGTAAGCACTGGAAAGGAACCGAGGAAGGAGTACAAAGAGGTCTAAAGAAAACCTAACAAGAAAACTCGGTGAGGAAGCAGCAGGAGGAGTAGTGTGTGAGCTATTTCTGTTTTGTTCTAGTGAAGTGGCTGCTTCTGGGATCTGAAGCCCCAGCTCCATAAGCGTTCACTAAAATCCATCAGCAGTTACAGATGATGTGCTTCCCTGAGGACTTAAAAAACAACAACAGCCGTATTGAGATATAATTCACATACCCTACACCCATTTAAAGTGTACAATTCAGTGGTTTTTAGTATGTCCACAGCAGAGTTGTGCATTCATGACCGTAGTCAATTTCTGAAGACTTTCATCAGCCCCAAAAGAAACCCTATACCCATTACCAAGTCACTACCCCTTCCCTCTCCTTCCCCTGCAGCCTTAGGCAGCCACTGTCTACTTTAGGGCTCTGTAGATTTGCCTGTGCTGGACATTTCATGTATACTCCATATAGTGCACTATGTGGTCTTTTGTGATTGGCTCCTTTTATGCAACATTGTGTTTTCAGGGTCATCTCCTTTGTAGCACAAATCAGTACTTCATTCCCTTTCATTGCTGAGTAATATTCCTCTGTATGGATATGACACATTCTGTTTATCTGTTCATCAGTTGGTAGACACTTGGATTGTTTCTGCTTTTTAAGAATAATACTGTTGTGAACACTCATGTAGGAGTTTTTTTGTGGCTGTATGTTTTCATATAGGTTGTCTATACCGAGGAGCAGAATCACTGGGTCATGTGGTAAATCCATGTTTAACATTTCGGAGACTGCCAAGTTGTTTTCCAAAGCGACAGTACCATCTGATATTCTCATTAGCAATGTATGAGGTTTCCAACTTCACACCCTTGCCAACACTTGTGGTCTTTTTTATTCTAGCCGTCCTAGTGGGTGTGAAGGGGTATCTCATCATGGTTTTGATTTGCATTTCTCTGATGGCTAATGATTTGAGCATGTTCTTGTGTGTTTTTAGCCATATGTTTATGTTTTTTGGAGAATTATCTTTTTTTGCTAATTTTTTTCAATTGGTTTATTTATCTTTTTATTGCTGTTTTTTTAAGAGTTCTTTATTCATTTTATTTTTTTAAAAAAAGAGAGAGAGAGAGAGAGAGAGAGAGAGAATGAGTGGGGGAGAGGCAGAGGGAGAAGCTGACTCTCTGCAGAGCAGGGAGTCTGATGAGGGACTGGATCCCAGGACCCTGGGATAATGACCTGAGCTGAAGGCAAACACTTAACCAACTGAGCCACCCAGGCACACAAAGAGTTCTTTATGTATTTTAGATGATAAGTCCCTTATCAGATATGTGATTTGCAAATATATTCTCTCATTCTGTGGATTGTTGTTTTAGTCTCTTCATGGTATCCTTTGAAACCCAAAATTTTTATGTGGATATATAGTTCAATTTATCTGGTTTTTTTCTTTTCTTTTTTTTAAAGATTTTATTTACTTATTTGAGAGAGAGCATGAGCAGAAGCAGAGCAGAGGGAGAGGGAGGAGCAGACTCTCCACTGAACAGGGAGCCTGACACGGGGCTCCATCCCAGGACCCCGGGCTCATGACCTGAGCCGAAGGCAGACCCTTAACTGACTGAGCCATGTGCCTGTTTTTTTTTCTTTTGTCATTTGTGTTTTTGGTGTGTATCTAAGGGTTGTTTGCCTAATCCAAGGTCACAAAGACTTGTTCCTATGTTTTCTTCTACGAGTTTTATAGTTTTTGCTCTTACATTTAGGTCTTTGATCCATTTTGAGTTAATTTTTGAATATGGTGTGAGGAAGGTGTCCCACCTCATTCTTTGCATGCAGAAATCCTCTTCTCAGTACCATTTGTTGAAAAGACTCCCTCCCCCCCCGCCCATTGAATTGTCATGGCTTTTTTGGAAAACATCAACTGACCATCAATATTAGGATTTATTTCTAGGCCTGTATATACTTTTATTGGTCACAGTTTTGATTGAATTTACCCACCTGAAAGACCAATCAAACATAAGGTCCAATTCGGTCTTTATTGTGCCATATATAAAGGCCTCCAAATATCATCAGCGTTCAAAGTTCTGACTTGGTAAATGGGCATCAGAGGAACACAAAATGCTTAGAGTTTGAGTTGAATCATAGACTCGTTTGGTAATTTATTTTTAGACTTGACTCAGGTTGTGCCGAGTAGTATATTTCATTCTGGTTTATGATTTGAACTTGACTGATAGTGGAGTACTGTTGTATAACTTCTTGCATCTGCAGGAAGAGCCTAGAGAGGCAAAGCATATGTGTATTTGCACTGCAGCTTTTCAAAGCTCTATTTGTGTCTGGATCAGCGTTTCCTGGACCACATTCAGCCAACTCTATCCTGGGGTGCTAGATGGCATAGGGGCTATAAGGTTATGTCCTAACTGGAGTGAGGCTGCCCAGGCTCAAGCCCGGACTCTTCCAGAATCTAATCCTCAAACGTTGGGCAAGTTATTAAGCTTTCTGGGTCTCAGTTTCTTCACCTGTAAAATGAGGGGAATGAGAGACGCCTCACTATAGCTCCTGGCACACAGTAGGTGCTCAGTAACCGTTAGCCGCGGTTGTTATTATTCTGCAAGATTTAATAGGTGTGCAACAAAAAAAGCGTTCTTTAACCAAAACAGTGCAGGGGACATTGGATTAAGGAGGTTTCTTTACCATAAGACTTTGAAGGGCTTCAGGTTTGCTAATATGTATCATGCCTCTTCACTGGGGTAGCAAAGGATGCAGCTTTTCTTCATATGTATTCTAGTCCAGAACACTCTTTCCCACAGCTTCCCTGTGAACACTTTTGTGAAAATGCAAGTCTAGACCATACCACAGGTCTTTTACCTCTATTTTGGCTCTTAACGGGGTAGATTTCCAAGGTCAGTCAATGCCCAAAGTGTGGACAGAGACAGGGGTCTAGTCCATAGCTAAGTGGCTAGCTTTGTGTCTGGTGCTGAAGTAGACAGCGGCCAAGATTTAAAATGTTACTGAAGGAATATTTGTCAGGCACCTGCTATGGGCGAGGCCCTGATACCAGATGCTGCAGATACAGAAGTAGATAAAAGACAGTTCTGGCCTTGGAGAAGTTCACTAGGAAACGAATGACTAGAACAGAGTTCTGAAAGCATTGTGGTAGATGTACGGATGGAGACAGGCAGGGCTACTCCCCAGGGGAGGCAGTGACACAGGAGCTGCTGTGCTGAGACATGAAAAGGAATCTGCCAGGTGGAGAAGGCAAAGGGGTTTCCAGTAGGAGGGGAACAGTGAGCAAACACCTTATCTACCCGCTGTCCTAAAATCTAAAACCGCCTCCCTGGCAGGCTGTGTCCTGGCTCCAGAAGCACTGGGTAGGCGGCTGTACCATCCTGGGCCTCACATCACATCCTGAAGAGCCTCCTTGGAATATCTTCAGGGGCGACTACCCTTAATTCAGTAATACCTGAGTATATTCTTACGAAACACTCAAACGGTGGGAGCATACGTGAAACAAATGTGAGTTGCCCATTTTGTCCCTCTCTCCCCGTGTACATCTCCCTCAATGCCACTCTTCCTGTCCTAGTGAACAATTTGGGGTGTACACTTCCAGACCTTCTCAAAGCACTTGCATACATGTTTGTCTATAGGTTTGCAACGTATCTGTTCTATCCAGCAGCCAGAGTGGTATTTCTAAACCAAATTCTGCTCTTGTGGGTCCATTCTTAAAACTCTCTCTTGGCTTCTTTTTGCACTCAGATAAAACCCTAACTCAGCCAGGCTTGTGAGGTGGTCTGCGACCCGGCCATGCTACCCTCTGACCTCTTTTCCCCTATTCCAGGCCAAGCTCGTTTCTGATCTCACAGCCTTTGTTCCTAACAAATCCTCTTGTGGTGTTTCTCCTCAAGTACTTGGCGTGGCCACATTGGTTTTGTTTTTTTTTTTTTTTAAGATTTTATTTATTTATTTGACAGAGAGAGAGCACACGTAGGCAGAGCAGCAGGCAGAGGGAGAGGGAGAAGTAGGCTCCCCACTGAGCAAGGAGCCCAATGTGGGGCTCGATCCCAGGACCCTGAGCCGAAGGCAGACGCTTAACCGACTGAGCCACCCAGGCACCCCTGGCCACATTGTTTTTAATCCTTCAACTCCAAGCACTTTGCGTGTCACCTTCTCAAAGAGGCCATCCTGCTGTAGCTGTAGAGGCCACTGTCCCCAATTAGTCATTCTGCCGCATTCCCCAGGCTAAGCTGAAGTTCTGTGTCTGTGTTTGTCCCTTCCTCTGTCAAATGTCAGTTCCCTGAGTTCAGGGATTGTCTTGGTCCCTAGGGTGCTGCCTGGCGCATGGTACACGCTCAGGCATCTGCTGAAGAAACATTCACGTCATAGTTGTGGCTTATAAAATAGGATTGTAGTCCTCTATATTATGCTACTGCTTTTTCTTTTTCACTTAGCAATATGTGTTCGCTATCTTTCCATAACAACACGTTCGAACTATCTCATTGTTTTAACTGCCGTGTAGTATTTTATTGTACACCACATACTATCATGTATGTAACAATTTCCACAGAGACATTTAAGTCGGTTCTCATTTCTTCCTGTATATCAGGGCTGCAGTGAGTGTGGATGTACATGGGCAAGTATTTCTGTACAGTAGTGGGCTAGCTGAATCAAAGCCATGTGCATTTATTTTTTTTTGTTTTTTAAAGATTTTTATTTATTGAGAGAGAGAATATGGTAGAGAGAGCGCATGAGAGGGAAGAAGGTCAGAGGGAGAAGCAGATTCCCTGCTGAGCAGGGAGCCCGATGTGGGACTCGATCCCAGGACTCCAGGATCATGACCTGAGCCGAGGGCAGTTGCTTAACCAACTGAGCCACCCAGGCACCCCAAAGCCATGTGCATTTAAAAATAGTTTATATTGAGGTATAATTAACATATGTGTTATGTTAGTTTCAGGTGGGCCATTTAATGATTCAACGATTGTATACATTACTCAGGCTCATTACGATAAGTGTACTCTTTTATTTTAAAGATTTATTTATTTAGGGTGCCTGGGTGGCTCAGATGGTTGAGCGTCTGCCTTCAGCTCAGGTCATGATCCCGGAGTCCTGGGATCGAATCCTGCATCGGGCTCCCTGCTCAGTAGGGAGCCTGCTTCTCCCTCTGCCTCTCTCTCTGTCTCCTATGAATAAATAAATATAATCTTAAAGATTTATTTATTTATTTGGGGAAGAAAGAGAAAGTGCGTGCGCACGAGTAGGGGAAGGGGCAGAGGGAGAGAATTCCCAAGCAGACTCTGCACTGAGTGCAGAGCCTAATGCAGGGGCTCGATCTCATAACCCTAAGATCATAACCTGAGCGGAAGCCGAGTCAGATGCTTAACCGTCTGAGCCACTCAGGTGCCCCACAATAATTGTACTCTTAATACTCTTTGTTTATTTCACCATCCACCCCCCCAACTTCTCTGGCAACCCTCAGTCTGTTCTTTGCATTTAAACTTGATAGATACTTAGATACTATCCTTTAAGCAGATGTTCCCCCATAAGTAGCATAGTATATTTCATATAAAATGCCCTCCATCAACCTGACTTATCCTTGAAAGGGGCATTTGGTGTTAAAAAAAAAAAAAAGAAAAGCCAAAACTGATTTGGAGCCAATGTCAGCAAATAAATGAGTCCTATCTGAATCTCCCTAGTGCTTAGAATATGATGGATTTTAATATATGTTGAATAAAAGGAACTCATGATGTCTAAAGCAATGAGTACTTTCTGATGGGACTGTAAGGGCTTCCCTAAGGGAAAAAATGTTTGCTTTTAAAGAAAATAGAGCTTAT
Organism: Callorhinus ursinus; assembly: GCF_003265705.2. Classification (NCBI taxonomy): domain Eukaryota; kingdom Metazoa; phylum Chordata; class Mammalia; order Carnivora; family Otariidae; genus Callorhinus; species Callorhinus ursinus. The sequence goes on along the minus strand of NW_027397105.1, from coordinate 12,350,569 downwards.
GAGGGGGCGCCTGGGTGGCTCAGTCGTTAAGCGTCTGCCTTTGGCTCAGGTTCATGATCCCGGGGTCCTGGGATCAGCCCCGCATCGGGCTCCCTGCTCCGCGGGAAGCCTGCTTCTCCCTCTCCCACTCCCCCTGCTTGTGTTCCCTCTCTCGCTGTGTCTCTGTATGTCAAATAAATACAATCTTTTAAAAAAGTAGAGCTTATGGTTAATTTTGGAAAATTAAAATATAAGATAAAAAAATCATTTATAATCTCGTCGTTTGAAACCACCGCTTTCTTACATTTTGGTGTTTTTGCTTGAGTTTTTGCTCATATAGATCTTTTCCCCATAGTTGTTATATTATGTATAGCTCTTAAACATGTATTAAGAAGTAGTGGTATTTGCCAAAACAAGTATTTGACATCCTAGGGGGACGACTTAACACCACTCATCTAGAAGGATAAGTTTAGATGTGCTTACACCTGTGTTTAATAAACATGACTTTCAATACTTATCATTAGAAGTTAAAGGGAGGATAATACAGCATCCTCCAAACTGAGAAGGTACTCTTTTTTAATTTTTTATTTTTTGGTACTCTTTTTTTTTTTTTAAAAAAGGATTTTATTTATTTATTTGAGAGAGAGATTGGGAGAATGAGTAGGAGGAAGGGCAGAGGGAGAAGCAGACTCCCTGTGGAGCAGGGAACCCGACTCAGGACCCGATCCCAGGACCCTGGGATCATGACCAGAGCCGAAGGTATACACTTAACTGACTGAGCCACCCAGGCGCCCTGAGAAAGTACTTCAAGACTGGAGACTCCATACAGTTTATTCAATTTTATTCAGGGTAACACTGACAGGGGGTCAGGCGGGTGAGGATCCAGAGCTGCCCATCTATTCTGTGCAAAGTCCCAATCTTAAGCCATAGATTTTATAGGGCAAGGGGATGTACAGAGGGCACTATGGTAAGGGCAAAGGGTCTAACACTTATCAGACCTCATGGTGCCACCTGTGTGCCGAAAGAGGGGGGAAGAAACTATGCTATCTCTACTAGTTACCTAAGCAACTTTAGGGGAGGTCAGAACAAGCCTTCCCGCTTTCCGGGCGGGGCATACGTTAATCTCCCAGGGGCCTGGAACACGTACCCCCAAGGGAGCTCATCGCGTGGACATGAACAAGATGGAGTCAGTGTTGTCAACCTCCCTACAGTTGAGGAGCCTGGCATAGGAGGCGATGTATTCATTCACCCAGTAGACAGATATATTTTGTGTCACCTCATATGTGCCTGGCACTGTGCTAGCACTGGGCATATATTTGTAACTAAGACACCTAGCCTAAGGTCTTGGGTCTTGAGGGGTTTTCATTATGGTGCGGAGGATGACAAGTAAACAGAGAACTAATTTTAGCTTGCAGTAAGCTTGATGAGGGAAATAGCCGATGTGTTTGAGACTAAATGGGGAAAGGGCTACTTCAGATGGGGAGGAGGTGACACGTGACTTCAGAGCTTCATGTTAAGAATGAACTGGTTAGTAAGAAGCCAGAGGGCAGAGGTCCTGATATGGGCAAGGATTTGCTTATTTGAGTGACATTTTGAAGGAGACCAGTATGACTAGATTTCAGTTAGTGTGGCAGGGATGGGAGGGATAGTCCACTGGTGGATGATTGAAGACTGAATGATGTGACTTAAGTTATAAAAACATGGACTTGGAGTGATAAGTTTGGACAGGGATTTCTCCAAAAAAAGATATGCAAATGGCCAATGAATGCATGAAATTTTGCCCCAACATCAGTAGTCCGTAATGAAATGTAAATCAAAACCACAATGAGATACCACTTCACACCCACTAGAATGACTATAATAAAAAAAAAAAAAGGACAATCGTGTCACTGAGGATGGAGAGCATTTGGACCCCTTATCACTGCTGGTGGGACTGGAAAATGGTGCGGCTGCTGTGGAAAGCACTTGGGAAAACATTTCCTCCAAATAGTAAATATGGAGTTACCATATGACCCAGCAGTAGCACTCTTGGGAGTATACTTGAGAGAAATGAAAACACACATCCACACAAAAACTTGTGCATGAATGTTCCTAGCAGCGTTGTTCGTAATAGCCAAAAGGTGAAAACGGTCCACGTGTCCGTCAGCTGATACATGCACGAACAAATGAGGCCCATCCATCCACATCCAATGCAGTAGTACTCAGCAATTCAAAGGCGTGAAGCCCGGGTACATTCTACAATGCAGGTGACCCTTGGAAACGTTTTCCTAAATGAAGGAGGCCAGTAACAAAAGACCGTGTATTATAGGATTCTATGTATGTGAAATATCCAGAACAGGCAAATCCACAGAGATAGGGAGTAGGTTGGTAGTTTCCTAAGGCCAAGGGCAGAATGCAGAGTAATTGCTAATGGACACAAGGTTCCTTTTGGGGGCATGAAAATGTTCTGGTGATTGTTGTCAAAGTCTGTAAATGTAGCAACATTCATTGGATTACAAACTGAAAATGGGCATCTGTGATGGTTTAGGAATTATATCTCCATGAAGTTGTTTTTTAAAAAATCAGCCTGCTCAAAAACAAAAAACAAAACAACCAACTATGGATACATTTAATAACATGACTGAGTCCCAGAAATAACTTTACTGGATGGAAGAAGCCAGACAAAAAAGAGTACATATTCTGTGTTTCCATTTATATAAAATTCTAGAAAGTACAGTCTGATCTGTGGTGACAGAAAGCAGATCAGTGGTTGCCTGGGGCCCAGGGGTGGGGTAGGAACAAAGGGGCAGGTGGAGAGATGACAGGAGGGTGCCAGGAAACTTTAGGGGGTTATTTATTATCTTGATTGTGGAGATCTGTGTTTCACATGTAACTTATCATATCATAGCTGTGTAGTTTATTGTGTGTCAATCATACCTTAATGAAGCTGTTTAAAAATAATCAGTCCAGGGGCACCTGGGTGGTGCAGTCGGCTGAGCATCTGATTCTTGGTTTCGGCTCAGGTCATGGTCTCAGGGTTGTGAGATCAAGCCCCGTGTTGGACTCTGTGCTCAGCGCTGAGTCGGCTTCAGATTCTCCCTTCCTCTGCCTTTCCCTCTGCCCCTCTCCCTGCTCGCGCAGTCTCTCTCTCTCTCAAATAAATAAAAATAAAATCTCAAAAAAAAAAATCAGTCTGGATGCTGGGTGGAGAAAGGCTCAGCGGGGAGCAGAATTGGAAGTTGAAGAACCATGAGAGGTGGCAGTCCTTGAGACTGGGGTGGCGACCATGGAAGAAAGTTGATGGAATGAAACACACCTTGGAGGAAGAACCCATAGGTCTGGGGATGGATCTTGGGGAAGTTCCCCTTCAAAGGGTAGGAAAAGGGGTGATCTTTAGGTTTTTTGCTTGAGCATCTAGATCTGTATAATAGTGCCATCAACTGGGGAAGGAACAGGTTTGGCGAGTGGGGAGAGCCATATGTGCCATTTTGGAAAAAAACGAGTATTGGCGAGATGTCCACGCAGAGATATTCAGTAGGCTATTAAGGACGTGAGCCTGGCACTCGGGGGACGGAGCTGGATGGTGAAGGTGAAGTTGGGGGCACCAGCATGAAGATGGTGCGTAAAGCCCTTGATGACGTCGCTGAGCAGGGAGTGTAGACGAAGAGCCCCTGAGGGTCAGAATCACCAGGGCGGCTGGGAGAGTATGCCTGGGGTGGCCGACGATGGGCAGGCATGCCAGGACCAGGAGCCCCCACAGAGGAGAACAGGGCTACCTGGGTGCTGGTGAGCCAAAGAAAGGGGAGTGCGCATGGGCTATGGTGACATGAGGGTCCTTGGTGACAACAGGCACTTTCTGGGTAGTGGAGGGCATGGACTCCAGGTCGGGGTGGATCAAAGCACACACAGGTGCAGGCCACTTGGGATGTCTTGGGAGCAGAGAGAAGGGACGGCACAGGAGCGGGTGTGAGGTCAAGGTCGTGTGTGTGTGTATGTATGTTTTAAGATGAGAGAGAGCACAACAGGTTTGAGTTGTCGGGAAGCACAATCCCAGAAAAGGGAATGTGGCAGCGCATTTCCTCCTTGCGAAGATCGGGGGATGGAATACTGCGCGCAAATGAAGGGCTCGCCTTGAGAGTAAGGAGGGATGCCTGTTCCTCCCGTGCAACTGAAAGGGAGAAGAAGTTCAGACACAGGCTTGGTTCTAGATTCCGGGGTGGTGTGTGGTGGCTGTCCTGGAGACTAGCACCTGCCCGGGCCCTGGGGACAGGCTGCCTGGTAACTGCACCACTGCCTTGGGGTGGGGGTTATGAATTTAAGATGAAAATGGCCAAACCGATTATGTGAGTTTTTTTTTTTTTTTTTCCTCCAGCAACATTCGGTTGCTTGGCTGTGGGTCCAAGAAGCTGGAGAGTGGGGTTCTTTCCAGCCGTGGTAGAGGGACAGAAAGACCAGCAGGGAGATGGCAGTGGGGCCAGAAGGCCCCCAGGGAGGATGAAAGCGCGCTGCGCCTCCGGGAGTTGTCTGTCTTGCTGAGGCTGAAGGATGGAGCGAAGATGTCAGATCGTGTTTGTGGGGAGGACAGTGACAGCAGCAGGGAAGGGCAGCACGCCCGTGGTTGTGGGGCACGGGCCTCGCCAAGTTAGGGATTTTGAAGGAGTCGCTGGGTGAACCGGGGAGACCTCGGCCCCTGAGTCCTCCACCTAGCCTGACCAAATGATGTCGCCGGAGGCTCTTGGTCTCCTCTGGAGAAAGAATTCAAGGACAGTATGGCGACGGAGCGTGGTGAAGGAATGATACTCTGTCAGCTGTCTTGGGCCTGTCTGGTGGGATCCCGTTGCTTGTGGTTTTGTTTTGGAGTGCTGCCTGGACAGGCCTCTGACTTTCCTCCTAGCTGACCATGACTTCCTCTGCCGGCCTCCAGGCACCCCGTTAGGACCTAACTAACCACCCGCTCTAACAGGAGGAATGGCCTGGAAGTGACAAGGGAGGGCGAGGAAGACCCTCCTCACCTTGTGTCTCTGAAGGGGACAGTGCGGTTGGCAGAGGCAGTGCTGAGAGGTAACGAGAAGGCGCGTGCTCTCTGCCGAGGGACCTGGCAGTCTGACGTCGGCAGGACTCTCGGGACTAATTTGTCAAAGAGCGAAGGAGCCCAGAAAATCTAGTCTTCCGTAGGCTCAGTCCACAGAGTGGTAGATGGTGGCTTTCTGCGGATGTTCGGGACCAGATGGCTCTTTTGGGGAGGGTCTGGGGCCCCTGGGCTGTGGGGACAAGGCCCTTGAGGTCAGCTCCCCCGCTCTCACCAGCACAGAAGAACCAGACTGTGGGAGGGGGCGATCCTCAGCAGAGCCCTTGTCCGTTTTGTGGGAGCTTAGGCTGGCTGCGAGGAGGGGGCTCCTCCCCCTCCCCCCTCTGCCAGAGGGCTTGGCGGACATACTTTACCAGAAGACTCTCATGGGCTTCTTTGCTTTGTATTGCACGAGGCCCTGAGTCTCCCTCAAGTGACTTGCCCTGCACCCCTTTATTGCGTCTCTCATTGCTAATGCTTCTTTCTCTCAGTATTTCCCTGTTCAGATTCCAGAGAGGGCAGGTGCTTCGCCCAGCCAAGCTCTGGGTTCCGGCCATGCAGAATTGCCATCCATGGACGCCCATCCCTGAGCGGGGCACTGGGCCAGAGGAGAGGTCACATGTGGCTGCTCAGGGCTGGGGGACGGGATGTGTCTGGCTGGGAGAGCAGTGCGGGGCCGTGGGTTTTCCGGTTTCCAGGTGATGGGGGCAGACCTGGGAGGGCCTGACGCCTGCAGGGCAGGGGGGCAGGAGTGACAAAGGCCGCGTGGACATGGGTGCTCGGGCTGACTGTCCTTCCTGTTTCTCATAGCACTGATGTCTTCATCTGCACGAGCCCCACGAAGATGTACAAGTACTGTCCCTACGAGAAGGTAAGATTTGCAGCCTGCTTGCAGCCTCCTCTCATCTTGACCCCACGTGTCACAGGTAAGGGGTGCTAGCGCTCAACACACCCCGGGGGAGGGGTGCAGAGCCTCACAGCGAGGCCTTCGGCAGCTGGGGTGGCCCCGTTGCTGCCTCTTCTCCTGTCCGTCTGCCCGGCTCTCCCCTCCCAAAGACCTTCACTAGCACCAGTCTGACATTCCAGCATGTTCTCTGCAGGGAGCCTGATGAGAATGCAGGTTCTCTGGAAGGTGACCACCCCCATGCTAGTGAGACATCCCTCGTGAAGGGTGAGGCAGGGAGAGAAAACGTGTCGGGAGAGGCGCTGGAGGCAACCCAAACCCAGACATTAGGGTGCGTGAATGTATTTATGCAAAAGTCTTACAAAGGTGAAACGGTTACATTGCGCTTCACCACACACTCGTGTCTTCATCCTTGTTGCAAATAGAATTACTTAAAACTGAGGCTTTTCTGGAAATTGGGAACCTGTGGTGGCCAAACCCATGGGAAAGGTGTGTTGCCCAGGAGGTGGGCATTTGCACAGGAGGTGGGTTCAGGGGAAGTGGGAGCAGCCTCCCCAGTCCAGGAAGGCGGGATTGGGGGCCCCACTACCCCCCTCCTCCCGGGGGGGTGGTGCTTGCTCAGCACAGACCTTTAGGCATGAGTTCTCTCAAGTGTGTTCACATGATCTCTCCCTCTCCAACTCCGTATTAGAAACAAAATGCACACAGTCCGCCAACATTAAATGCCTTTGGCGTGTGTTAAATGGAATGGGGACTCACCCTTACTGAGTAGTTAACAGCGGTGTTACGGAAGGTGCTTGGCGGCCACCGAGTCATCACGTGCTCCCGTGCCCCATTCCCTGGTTATCCCCGTGACTTTTTACGGGAGTTTAGCTAAACTCAGGGGAGTTAACAACCTGATAGAAGTGGACGTTCTCCAGCCCCTCCTGGGACCTTCTGAGCTGCCCAGTGTGTTTTAACAAGTCCTGCAGGTGCACCCTTAAGTCTGAGTAACTATCGAGCCAGAGCACCTGTTTCAGCTGTGGTTGTAGTGGGCCGTCAGGGTGATCGTCCAGGGCTTGTTGGAGGAAGATGTGTCAACTGATGTGTCTCTCCCTGGGCTCCTGACATCCCCGTCCCATGTCTGTCCCTCCCCTCTCGGTAGACTGGCATCGTCCACCAGCCTCTGAGCCTGAAAGCCAGGGAACCATCCTGGTGACACCCTTTTTACCCCTCACACCCAGTGCATCAGCAAGTTGTGTGTCCTGTTCAGGGTACCTGGCGTCCTGTTCAGGGTACCTGTTCCGGGTACCTGGCGTCTGCCTACTTTTGCTCCATCACACCACCTTAGCATTTCTTCCCAGAACCACTCAGAGAGCCTTCTACACTGCCTGTTCATTTCCACCCAGAGCCAGTGGAGGTCTTTCGTAAAGTAGATCATGCTAGCCCCCTACTAGAAAACCTTTTAACAGTTTCCCACTGCACTTAAAAATAGAATTTTAAAATATATACATACACACACACACATGAACTCCTCGTCAAAACCTGCCAAGCCCCTCCCAGCCACCTCTCTATCATAAGTTCCTGATTCTGCATTCACGATGCTCCCATGTTCCTATTTCTTGGACATACTTTGTGCCCTTAAACATGCGGGGACCCCCTGTGTGCCTCGTTCCTCCTCATCCCTTAGGTCTCACTTAGCTGCCCTCCCCCACTTCCTGACCATATCTTAAAGCTTATTCTTTCTCTGCCTTGCTGTTCCATCCCTCAGCCCTTGTTTCCTGTAGAAACACTTGAAATGGGCTCGCATCTTTGTCTATGTCCTGTTACCTGTCCGTCTCCCCAGTGGACTGCAAGCCCATGAGGGCAGCAACCGTGTCTGTCTTGTTGACTGTGGGTCCCCGTGCCTGGCGTGCTGTAAGCACTCAGGATTTGTGTCAGATAAATAGATTCATTTGTTCAACAGAAGCTTATCAAACATATCTTCGTAATAATATTTGCCTCCAATGTGCCAAGCTCTATACTTTTTATAATCAGTACAGCAACTCCCTGTGAAACAGAGGACTCCTCTGGTCTGACAGATGAAGAAGGAGGCTGAGAGGGGCAAGGCAGCTTGTCTCCTGGGTCTCGCGATCATACAGGCTGTGGGGCTCGGTCCAGAGCTGTGCATCCCAGAGCCTGTGCCCCTGAGCCGCTCCCACTAGCAGCGCATGCTCCCTGTGCCCCTGAGCCGCTCCCACTAGCAGCGCATGCTCCCTGCCGAGGGTTTGGAGTCCAGTGAACACGTGGGCAGAGGATATCACTTGGGACCCTTCAGCTGCGGCAACGTGAATGGTGTCCAGCTAACTTGAACAAAAGTAGAGTTTATTAGGACACTGTTGGTTTGCTCAGAGAATCACAGGAGAATCTGAAGGAGCAGCCCCTTGACAAGCAGGCTGGGAGCCAGAGCCGGTGGGCGGTCTCCCCAAGCATACGTGCTCGCAGAGGACCACAGCGCCGTTCATTCTCCATCTGTGGGTGTCTCTGCCCAGGTTTCCCGTTCCCAGGAGGGAGGCTTCCCAGCTGAGCTCAGGTCACACTCCTGGCACTTGGCCAGGGGAGCATAGGCATCCTGACTGATGTCGCATTAAGGACAGGGGTCTTTGCAGAGAAAAATCGAGGTGCTGATATCAGAGGAAGGGGAGCCGTGATTAGTGGATAGTGGATGCCCTGACCAAACAAAGGGGAAAAAACAAAACCCCGGCTACCAACTTACCACTTAGTGATAGAAACCCTGTTAATATTTTGAGGTGTTTCTTTCTAGTTTTTCTTTGATGCATATTAAATATAATACGTATATTTTCATAAAACTTGAATCTCATGTGGTTTAATATCCTTTTTCTCCTTCATGGAGTTTTAGCCTTCTTTCTGTCACCAAATATTCTTCAAAAACATGATTGCTAAGAGCTGAAGTCATCTCGTACCTACATCTCCATGTGATTATGTCCATAGGATAGATTCCAGGAGGTAGAATTCCTGGCTCTCACAAGGAGGGCACATTGTGACACGCACTGCAGGGAGGGGCATGTTGTCGCCACTGTGCTGGCGGCCACCAGAGCACCCTTCCCACCCAGGGGCCAGGCCGGGCCACGTACGGTTGGTCAGTGGAGGAAGTGGGACACTGAACAAAGACATGAAGCCAGCAAAATGCGGAGTATGTTTGAGGAACTTTGGGTGAATTGTGTTGGCTGGTAGCCCTAGAACCTGTGGGATTGGGATCAGACTGGGGTACAGACTTATCTTCCAGCCATGCTGTCACCTCCAAACCCCCACCCCTGCCCCAGAACTAAGTCAGTGGGGAAGGCAGACAACGGTATCTTGTGAAGAGATGAAAATAGCCCCAACCACCTCCTCTCCCATCATCCATGCTCTGTCCCATCCCTGGTAGATGGACCTTGCATCCTTGGCTAGTTGAGGCTGGGGGCAGACGGGTGCTGATGATTCTTCTGCCTGGTGCCTGTGGTGGGGGAGTGCGGGGGCTAGTCTCAGGACATCAATTGAGGATGGATGTTTTACCCTCATGGTGGTCCCAGTGGGGGCTCAAGGCCCAGAACTCTCACAGAGTTCTTCCCTCTGCTCCTGCCCTCCAGAGCAGCATCAGCCTTGGGCAGCCCAAGTGGGAGCTTTTCTCCTTAGTTGATTCCTCTCGAGACCCAGTCAAAAGAGGGGAGCCTAATTGCTAAGAGGTCAACTTCTTTATCATACCTAAGGAGTCAGACTTAGGTGCCATTTAGTTTATCAGAACCTTCATTCTGGCTGGAGCTTGCTGACATTTTAAACCCAAACCTGCTCAGTAGTAGCTGACTCGTGAGTTGGTAGTAATGCAGGCAAGGGCTTCTCCTGTAATGATCCATTAGCCTTAATAATAGCCCTATGAAGTAGGTACTATTATTATCCCCATTCTACAGATGAGGGAACCGAGGCACAAAGAGGTTAAGTAACTTGCCCAAGGTTGGCAGCAGGACATGGTGAGTCAGAGTTGGGCAGTCTGGCTCCAGAGCCTGTACGCTGTACCTCTGTGCTATGCTCACCCCCTTCTCTAATTCCACCTGACTCAGAGCTCAGCATGGTTTACTAGGTTTTCCCTCCAAGGAGATTTAAAAAATCCATGTTAAATTCTTCATACTTCAGCATGACATTTTACTGTTACTTTCCCTCATTCCACAAGGTGAGTGATCACAAGTGGGATTAAGTGAGATGCTTGGTTGTAACAGTGGGACATGTTCTTTTCATCTGAAGTCGGGTCTCCTGATCATATGTCTTTCAGATGCTGTAGTTGATTTTAAGAATAAACGTTAAACATTTCCACCCCATCATCGAGCCTCTCCACTTAAACTCAAGTAAAAAAATGTAGATAATGAATTAAATTTCTTCACACATTTCACACCAGATTGTCCAACTGCTCCCAGAACTTGAACCTCTTATAAAAGACTTACACTAAAAGGTGCATCACTTTCTCTTGCCACCAGCAGAAACCACAGGTTCTTTTAGGAGCAGGTAGAGCCACACTCCAGCAATTCAGGAACTTTCTCTGGTGGTACCTCCCACTTTGTGTGCTACCCAGTAGTCTAAAACTGGGGCTTATGGTATGTTTTGGCCCAAACTCCTTTTTGGAAAATAATTGGCTGTTCATGGTAATTGGCATAGGGTTTTTTGGGAAGAAGATGGAAACTTTTGGGGATTAGATGGGCAATGGTTGTACAACATAGGGGATTACTTGAAAAAAACACTGAAATGTACACTCTAAACTGCTGAATTTTATAGAATGTAAATTATATATTAAAAATGACTATCAAGTGAAATAAAGGGAAAAAGCCTTTTATAGTATAGAAAAGGAGAGGTCTCAAATAAAACCAGAAATGAAAGAGTTGATACAACTGTGGTTGATACCACGGAAATATGAAGGATCGTAAGAGACCACTAAGAATAATTATATGCCAACAAATTGGACAATGTAGAAGAAACGGATACATTCCTAGAAAAACAACCTTCTAGGACTGAATCATGGTGAAATAGAAGATCTGAATAGACCAGTTACTACCAAGGAGATGGAGTCAGTAATCAAGAACTTCCCAAAGAACAAAAGTCCATGACAGATGACTTCACTGGTGAATCCGGCCGAACATTCAAAGAAGAATTAATCCCAACCCTCCTCAAACTCTTCCAAAAAATAGAAGGGGGCTGAAGGGGGACTCTTCCAAAGACATTTATGAGGCCAGCATTACCCTGATACCCAAACCAGACAAGAATGCCACAAAAAAGAAAATTCAAGGCCAATATCCCTGATGAACATAGATGCAAAATTCCTAAACAAAATATTAGCAAACTGAATGCAACGATACAGTAAAAGGATTATACACCATGATCAAGTGGGATTTATTCCAGGAATGCAAGGATGGTTCAACATCTGCAAATCAATCAATGGGGGGGGGGGTGCGGAGCAAGGTGGTGGAGGAGTAGGAGACTGGATTTCGTCTGGTCTCAGGAATTCAGCTGAATAGGGATCAAACCATTCTGAACACCTACGAACTCAACAGGAGATCGAAGAGGAGAGTAGCAACAACTCTCTGAACAGAGAAGCGACCACTTACTGGAAGGTAGGACGTGCGGAGAAGTGAATCCGAGGCGATATTCGGGAAGATAGACGGCGGGGGAGGGGGCCTCCGTCGGCCACTTCTGGCAAGTGATAGAGCCGTGGAGCACAAAATCGGACCTTTTAGAAGTCGGCTCCGCTGAGGGATGTCGCTCCAGTGGCTAAGCAGGGGGTGGAATCCTCCTGGGACAGTGTGGTCTCAGGACCCTTGGGGTCACAGAAAGACCGGGGGTGCCTGAGTGCAGCAGAGCTCTCAGGTATCGGAGCGGGGAAGCCGGCTGCAGAGACGGAGCCGAGGCGCGGGCTCTCAGCTCGGGGTTGCCATAAACTGTGATCCGCGGCCCAGTCGGGCCACTGCTCCTCCAGCAGGGACCCAACAAGCGGCAGAGCCGGGGAGACTCCCCTTCCTCCCCAGGGAGGAGCGGCGCGGAAGCGCACCGCAGGGATCTGCTGGGTTTGGAGACTCCACACGGGGTCGGGTGCCAGAGATAGAAACGCTCGGTCACAGGCCGGGTGAGCACGGAGTGCGGCCGGAGACTGGGGAGACAGGAGTGACTGCTTTTCTCTGGGGGTGCACTGAGGAGCGGGGGCCCGAGTTCTCAGCTCCTCCGGGCGGAGATTGGGAGGCCACCATTTTCACCCTGGTCCTCCAAAGCTGTACCGAGAGCTTGCAGGGAACAAAAGCTCCTGAGAGCAAACCTGAGCAGCTTGCTTAGCCCGGACCGACAAGGGCGGGGCAATTCAGCCTCCGGCAAAGACATTTGGGAACCACGGCAACAGGCCCCTCCCCCAGAAGATCAGCACGAATAGCCAGCAAGCCAAGACCAAGTTTACTAATCAAGGAGAACAGGAGAACTCCAGCACTAGGGGAATACCGCACATAGAATTCATGGCTTTTTTTTACCATGATTCATTAGTTCATCAAAGTTAATTTTTTTAACT
>NW_027397105.1:12084157-12338076 GCF_003265705.2 Callorhinus ursinus | reverse complement strand
TTTTTTTACCATGATTCATTAGTTCATCAAAGTTAATTTTTTTAACTGTTTTTTTTTATTTTTCTTTTTCCCTTTTTCAACCAACATCTTATCAATCCCTTTTTTAAAAAATGTTTTATTTTTCATTTTTAGAGTCATATTTTATCCCTTCATAGTAGTTACCCTTATTTTTGGCATATATATATAAGTTGTTCTCTCTTTAAAATTTTGAGATACAGTTTCTTAAAACAGATCAAAATATACCCTAAATCACTAGTGTATGGCTCTGTTCTAGTCTCCTGCCTGATCACATTCTCTCCCTTTCTTTTTCTTTTTTTTTAAATCTTCTTTCTTTTTTCAAACAACTTCTTATCTTATCAGTTGCTTTTATAAAATCTTTTATAATTTTCATCTTTACAGTCATCTTCCATCCCTTCATTGTATCAACCCTTATTTTGTACATATATGTCTTTCTTCCTTTAAAATTTTAGGAGGCACTTTTTTCTAACAGACCAAAATACGCCCAAAATCTAGTGTGTGGCACTGATCTATGCACTAGCCTGATCATATTTGATCATATTCTGCTTTTTTTGTATTGTTCTGTTTTTTTTTTCTTTCTTTTGTGTTTCTTTCCCTTTCATTTCCCCGGGTTTCAGGTCTTTTCTAATTTGTGTAGAGTATGTTTGCTGGGGACGTTGTTAACCTGTTAGCATTTTGTTCTCTCATTCATGTATGCTCCTCTGGACAAAATGACAAGACGAAAAAAATCACCTCAGCAAAAAGAACAAGAGGTAGTACAGTCAGCCAGGGACCTACTCAATACAGACATTAGTACGATGTCAGACCTAGAGTTCAGAATCATGACTTTAAAGATACTAGCTGGGCTTGAAAAAAGCGTGGAAGTTATTAGAGAAACCCTTTCTGGAGAAATAAAAGAACTAAAATCTAACCAAGTCGAAATCAAAAAGGCTATTAATGAGGTGCAATCAAAAATGGGGGCACTAATTGCTAGGATAAATGAGGCAGAAGAGAGAATCAGCGATATAGAAGACCAAATGATGGAAAATAAAGAGACTGAGAAAAAGAGAGATAAACAACTACAGGATCACGAGGGCAGAATTCGAGAGACAAGTGATACAATAAGACGAAACAACATTAGAATAATTGGGATCCCAGAAGAAGAAGAAAGAGAGAGAGGGGCAGAAGGTATATTGGAGCAAATGATAGCAGAGAACTTCCCTAATGTGAGGAAGGAAACAGGCATCAAAATCCAGGAGGCACAGAGAACCCCTCTCAAAATCAATAATAATAGGTCAACACCCCGACATCTAATAGTAAAACTTACGAGACTCAGAGACAAAGAGAAAATCCTGAAAGCAGTTCGAGATAAGAGATATGTAACCTACAATGGTAGAAATATTAGATTGGCAACAGACCTATCCACAGAGACTTGGCAGGCCAGAAAGGACTGGCAAGATATCTTCAGAGCACTAAACGAGAAAAATATGCAGCCAAGAATACTATATCCAGCTAGGCTGTCATTGAAAATAGAAGGAAAGATAAAAAGCTTCCAGGACAAACAAAAACTAAAGGAATTTGCAAACACGAAACCAGCCCTCCAACAAATATTGAAAGGGGTCCTCTAAGCAAAGAGAGAACCTAAAAGCAGCATAGATCAGAAAGGAACACAGACAATATACAGTAACAGTCACCTTACAGGCAATACAATGGCACTAAATTCATACCTTTCAGTAGTTACCCTGAATATAAATGGGCTCAATGCCCCAATCAAAAGACACAGGCTATCAGATTGGATTAAAAAACAAGACCCATCGATATGCTGTCTGCAAGAGACTCATTTTAGACCCAAAGACACCCCCAGATTGAAAGTGAGGGGGTGGAAAACCATTTACCATTCTAATGGACACCAAAAGAAAGCTGGGGTGGCAATCCTCATATCAGACAAATTAGATTTTAAAACAAAGACTGTAATAAGAGATGAAGAAGGACACTATATCCTACTTAAAGGGTCTATCCAACAAGAAGATCTAACAATTGTAAGTATCTGTGCCCCTAACATGGGAGCAGCCAATTATATAAGGCAATTAATAACAAAAGCAAAGAAACACATTGACAACAATACAATAATAGTGGGGGACTTTAACATCCCCCTAACTGAAATGGAAAGATCATCTAAGCAAAAGATCAACAAGGAAATAAAGACTTTAAATGACACACTGGACCAAATGGACTTTACAGACATATTCAGAACATTCCATCCCAAAGCAACGGAATACACATTCTTCTCTAGTGCCCATGGAACATTCTCCAGAATTGATCACATCCTAGGTCACAAATCAGGTCTCAACTGGTACCAAAAGACTGGGATTATTCCCTGCATATTTTCAGACCACAATGCTTTGAAACTAGAACTCAATCACAAGAGGAAAGTCGGAAAGAACTCAAATACATGGAGGCTAAAGAGCATCCTACTAAAGAATGAATGGCTCAACCAGGAAATTAAAGAAGAATTAAAAAAATTCATGGAAACCGTTTAATGAAAATGAAAACACAACTGTTCAAAATCTTTGGGATACAGCAAAGGCAGTCCTGAGAGGAAAGTATATAGCAATAGAGGCCTTTCTCAAGAAACAAGAAAGGTCTCAAATACACAACCTAACCCTACACCTAAAGGAGCTGGAGAAAGAACAGCAAATAAAGCCTAAACCCAGCAGGAGAAGAGAAATAATAAAGATCAGAGCAGAAATCAATGAACTAGAAACCAAAAGAACAGTAGAACAGATCAACGAAACTAGGAGCTGGTTCTTTGAAAGAATTAACAAGATTGATAAACCCTTAGCCAGACTTATCAAAAAGAAAAGAGAAATGATCCAAACCAAAATCATGAATGAAAGAGGAGAGATCACAACCAACACCAAAGAAATACAGACAAGTATAAGAACATATTATGAGCAACTCTATGCCAGCAAATTAGATAACCTGGAAGAAATGGGTGCATTCCTAGAGATGTATCAACTACCAAAATTGAACCAGGAAGAAATAGAAAACCTGAACAGGCCTATAACCACTAAAGAAATTGAAGCAGTCATCAAAAATCTCCCAACAAACAAAAGCCCAGGGCCAGATGGCTTCCCAGGGGAATTCTATCAGACATTCAAAGAAGAATTAATACCTATTCTCCTGAAACTGTTCCAAAAACTAGAAATGGAAGGAAAACTTCCAAACTCATTTTATGAGGCCAGCATTACCTTGATCCCAAAACCAGACAAAGACCCCATCAAAAAGGAGAATTACAGACCAATATCCTTGATGAACATGGATACAAAAATTCTCACCAAAATACTAGCCAATAGGATCCAACAGTACATTAAAAGGATTATTCACCACGACCAAGTGGGATTTATCCCTGGGCTGCAAGGTTGGCTCAACATCCGCAAATCAATCAACGTGATACAATACATTAACAAAAGAAAGAACAAGAATCATATGATCCTCTCAATAGATGCAGAAAAAGCATTTGACAAAGTACAGCATCCTTTCTTGACCAAAACTCTTCAGAGTATAGGGATAGAGGGTACATACCTCAATATCATAAAAGCCATCTATGAAAAACCTACAGCGAATATCATTCTCAATGGGGAAAACAGAGCTTTCCCCCTAAGGTCAGGAATGCGGCAGGGATGTCCACTCTCACCACTGCTATTCAACATAGTATTAGAAGTCCTAGCCACAGCAATCAGACAACAAAAAGAAATCAAAGGCATCCAAATCGGCAAAGAGGAAGTCAAACTCTCACTCTTTGCAGATGATATGATACTGTATGTGGAAAACCCAAAGACTCCACCCCAAAACTGCTAGAACTCATACAGGAATTCAGTCAAGTAGCAGGCTATAAAATCAATGCACAGAAATCAGTGGCATTCCTATACACCAACAACAAGACAGAAGAGAGATAAATCAAGGAGTCGATCCCATTTACAATTGCACCCAAAACCATAAGATACCTAGGAATAAATTTAACCAAAGAGGCAAAGGATCTGTACTCAGAAAACTATAAAATACTCATGAAAGAAATTGAAGAAGACACAAAGAAATGGAAAAATGTTCCATGCTCATGGATTGGAAGAACAAACATTGTGAAGATGTCAGTGCTACCTAGAGCAATCTACACATTCAATGCAATCCCCATCAAAATACCATCCACTTTTTTCAAAGAAATGGAACAAATAATCCTAAAATTTGTATGGAACCAGAAGAGACCCCGAATAGCCAGAAGAATATTGAAAAAGAAAAGCAAAGCTGGCGGCATCACAATTCTGGACTTCCAGCTCTATTACAAAGCTGTCATCATCAAGACAGTATGGTACTGGCACAAAAACAGACACATAGATCAATGGAACAGAATAGAGAGCCCAGAAATGGACCCTCAACTCTGTGGTCAACTCCTCTTTGACAAAGCAGGAAAGAATGTCCAATGGAAAAAAGACAGTCTCATCAACAAACGGTGTTGGGAAAATTGGACAGCCACATGCAGAAGAATGAAACTGGACCATTTCCTTACACCACACACAAAAATAGACTCCAAATGGTTGAAAGACCTAAACGTGAGACAGGAGTCCATCAAAATCCTAAAGGAGAACACAGGTAGCAACCTCTTCGACCTCAGCCGCAGCAACTTCTTCCTAGAAACATCGCCCAAGGCAAGGGAAGCAAGGGCAAAAATGAACTATTGGGATTTCATCAAGATAAAAAGCTTTTGCACAACAAAAGAAACAGTCCACAAAACCAAAAGACAACTGACAGAATGGGAGAAGATATTTGCAAATGACATATCAGATAAAGGGCTAGTATCCAAAATCCAAAAAGAACTTATCAAACTCAACACCCAAAGAACAAATAATCCAATCAAGAAGTGGGCAGAATACATGAACAGACATTTTTCCAAAGAAGACATCCAAATGGCCAACAGACACATGAAAAAGTGCTCAACATCGCTTGGCATCAGGGAAATCCAAATCAAAACCTCAATGAGATACCACCTCACACCCGTCAGAATGGCTAAAATTAATAAGTCAGGAAACAACAGATGTTGGCGGGGATGCGGAGAAAGGGGAACCCTCCTACACTGTTGGTGGGAATGCAAGCTGGTGCAACCGCTCTGGAAAACAGTATGGAGGTTCCTCAAACAGTTGAAAATAGAGCTACCATCCGATCCAGCATTTGTACTACTGGATATTTACCACAAAGATACAAATGTAGGGATCCGAAGGGGTACGTGCACCCCAATGTTGATAGCAGCAATGTCCACAATAGCCAAACTGTGGAAAGAGCCAAGATGTCCATCGACAGATGAATGGATAAAGAAGATGTGATACACACACACACACACACACACACACACACACACACACACACTGGAATATTATGCAGCCATCAAAAGGAACGAGAGCTTGCCATTTGCAATGACGTGGATGGAACTGGAGGGTGTTATGCTGAGTGAAATAAGTCAATCAGAGAAAGGCATGTATCATATGACCTCACTGATATGAGGAATTCTTAATCTCAGGAAACAAACGGAGTGTTGCTGGAGTGGTGGGGGGTGGGAGGGATGGGGTGGCTGGGTGATAGACATTGGGTAGGGTATGTGCTATGGTGAGTGCTATGAATTGTGCAAGACTGTTGAATCACAGATCTGTACTTCTGAAACAATGCAACATATGTTAAGAAAAAAGAAAAAGAAGAAGATAGCAGGAGGGGAAGAATGAAGGGGAGTAAGTCGGACGGGGAGATGAACCATGAGAAATGATGGACTCTGAAAAACAAACTGAGGGTTCTAGAGGGGAGGGGAGTGGGGGGATGGGTTAGCCTGGTGATGGGTATTAAAGAGGGCACATTCTGCATAGAGCACTGGGTGTTATGCACAAACAATGAATCATGGAACACTACATCAAAAACTAATGATGTAATATATGGTGATTAACATAACAATACAAATTAAAAAAACTAATGATGTAATATGGTGATTAACATAACAATAAAAATTTAAAAAACCAATTAATGTGATATAATACATTAACAAAACAGATAAGTATATGATCATCTCAATAGATGCAGAAAAAGCATTTGACAAAATTCAACATCCATGTTATTTATTTATTTTAAAAGATTTTATTTCTTTATTTTGAGAGAGAGTGTGAGCAAGGGGAGAGGCAAAAGGAGAGGGAGAGAGAACCTCGAGCAGGCTCCAGATTGAGTGCAGATTCTGACATGGGGATCAGTCCCACGATTCTGAGATCATTACCTGATCTGAAACCAAGAGTCACTCAACTGACTGAGCCACCCAGGCGCCCCTGAACATCCATTTTAATAAAAGAAAAAAAAAACAAACCTCTCAACAAAGCAGATGTAGAGGGAATGTACCTCAACATAATAAAGGTCATATATGATAAATGCACAGCTAATGTTATTCTTAATGGTGAAGAGCTGAAAGCTTTTCCTCTGAGATCAGGAACAAGACAAGGATGTCCACTTTGACACTTTTGTTCAATATAATATTGGATGTCCTAGCCACAGCAGTTAGGCAAGAAAAAAAATCATCCAAATTGGAAAGGAAGAAGTAAAACTACCACTATTTGTAGATGACATGATATTATATATAGAAAAACCTACTGACTCCATCAAAAACCTGTTAGAACTAATAAATTCAGTAAAGTTACAGGATACAAAATCATACACAAAAATCTGTTGCATTTCTTTACACTAATAATGAACTGTGAGAGAAATTAAGAAAATAGTTCCATTCACAATTGCATCAAAAAGACTAAAATACTGAGGAATAAATTTATCCAATGAGGTGAAAGACCTATATATTAAAAAACCATAAGACATTAATGAAAGAAATTGGAGAAGACAGAAATAAATGTAAAGATATTCTGTACTCATGGATTGAAAGAATTCATATTGTTAAAATATTCATACTACCCAAAAACAATCCACAGAGTCAGTGCAATTGCTATAAAAATTCCAATAGTAACTTTCACAGTCCTAGAACAAACCGAAAATTTGGAACCACAAAAGACCCCAATAGCCAAAGCAATTTTGAGAAAGAAGAACAAAGCTGGAGGTGTCGCACTCCCTCATTTCAAACTATATTACAAAGCTATAGTAATCAAAACAGTATAGTATTGGCATAAATCAGACACATAGGTCAATGGAACTAATAGTCCAGAAATAAACCCATGCATATATGGTCAATTTATGACAAAGGAGCCAAGAATATATGATGGAGAAAGGACAGTCTCTTCAAGAAATGGTGGTGGGAAAATTGGACAGCCACATGCAAAAAAATGAAACTGGACCTCTATCTTATACCATGCACAAAAATTAACTCAAAATGGATTAAAGACTTGAATGTAAGACCTGAAACCATAAAACTCCTAGAAGAAAAATAAGCGGTAAGCTCCTTGACATAGCTCGTGGCAATGGTTTGAATCTGACACCAAAACAAAAGCAACAAAAGCAAAAACAAACATGTGGGACTACATCAAACTAAAAGCTTCTGTACAGCAAAGGAAACCATCAACAAAATGAAAAGGCAACCGCCTGAATGAGAGAAAATAATTACATATCATATATCTGATAAGTGGCTAATATCCAAAATGCATAAAGAACTCATACAACTCAAAAGCAAAAACCAAACAACCCCCAGACCAAACAATCTGAGTAAAAACTGGGCAAAGGATCTGAACAGACATTTTCCAAAGAAGATATACAACAGGTACATGAAAAGAAGCTCAACATCACTAATTATCAGGGGGATGCAAATCAAAACCACAATGAGATGTCATCTCACACCTGTTAGATTGGCTTTTATCAAAAAGGCAAGCAATAACAAGTGTTGGTGAGGATAAGGAGAAAAAGGAACTATTGTGCACTGTTGGTGGGAATGTAAATTGATGCAGCCACTGTGGAAAACAGAATGAAGATTCCTCAAATGATTAAAAATAAAACTACCATCTGATCCTGCAAGTTTACTTCTGGGTATTTATTCCAAGAGAACAAAAACACTAATTTGAAAAGATATATGTACCTCTATGTGTATTGAAGCATTATTTATAATAGCCAAGATATGGAAACAACCTAAGTGTCCATTGATGAGTGAATGGATAAAGAAATTTTGTTCTCATATGCAATGGAATATGACTTCAGCTATAAAAAATAATGGAATCTTGCCATTTGTGACAACATGGATGGACCTCAAGGGTATTATGCTGAGTGAAATGTCAGACAAAGACAAATACTGTATGATCTCTTATATGTGGAATCTAAAAACAAGCAAACAGGGATGCCTGGGTGGCTCAGATGTTTAAGTGTCTGCCTTAGGCTCAGGTCATGATCTCCAGGTCCTGGGATCAAGCCCCATGTCGGGCTCCCCGCTCAGCAGGGAGTCTGCTTCTCCCACTCCCTCTGCCTCTCCCCCTGGTTGTGCTCCCTCTGTCTCTCTCTCAAATGAATAAATAAAATCTTTAAAAAAATAATAAAAACAATAAAAACAAACAAACCAAACAAAAACCCCAAATCCAAGCTTATAAATGCAGAGAACAGATTGGTGGTTATAAGAGGTGAGGGTTGGGAGAAATGGGTGAACAATTTGCTTGTTTTAGTTTAAATAAATCAAATTAAAAAAAAAAACTAATGGAACTGCAAGGGGAAATAGACAAATTCGCAATTCTTATCTGAGGCTTTAATATCCCTGTTTTAATAGCTGATAAAATAAGTAGGCCCCCCCACCCCAAATCAGCCAGGATGTAGAAGCCCTTGAACAAGCATTGACAACCAGCTTGACCAAGTTGACATTTATATAACACCTCGCACAACAACAGTAGATATCTGTCCTAGTCCAGTGCACGAAGAACATTTAGCAAGATAGGCCATGTTTTGGTATAGTGGATATACTAAAAGCCACTGAATTGTATACTTTAAATTGGTAGATTTTATGGTATGTGAATTATAGCTAAAAAAAAATTGTTCAAATGGCTGATAGTTCCAAAACCAACTCTATTCTTCTGCTTAGATGTGGTTATTTTATCATCTTAATTGGGTTTGTGGACAGAAGTGCACGATACCTGTACTGGGTCCTGGGTCAAGCCACTTTCCCTGAAAATCTTGGGCTTAATGCCACCATTTTTCACATCTTTCACTAAATGAAGTAGGCCAGTAATGATGACACCTGTCGTTGGGTAATGGCATGTCCCCACCATCTCCCAGGACTTGCATCCCCTCCCTGATTTGAGGCTTGTCCTGGGATCTGCACATCTGAGCAGAGCAAGACTTTTGGGGGGATTCCACCCAACATCCGATGAGCAAGGACCATGTCTAACTCACAGATCTTCATTTCTGAGCTGCATCTTTGCTTGGGGACCCACATGGCTCTGAGAGGGCTGTGAGGAGGTGTCAGGGAGCTGCTCCAGGCCATGTCACTACCTTGGGTGTTTTGCCCCCTGTCTTTTCTCAGCACCATCCTCATCAGCATCCGCCTCCCCACATTCATCATCCTCACACTAAATTCTTCACTCCTACAGTGACTGGTTTTATGAGCTTGCTGCTCATACCGTAGGTCTTGAGAGATCACCTCCCTTGAAAGTCCTTCTTGTGATTCTTTTGCTAACATGTAGTTTGGATTCAGTTTCAGTCATTTTGACAGATTCTGGTTTAGGAATGGCAACACCATTTTACACTTGGATAGCTCTACATTCATTTTATCCCCAAGTATTTTTAGGAACTGAAATTGTAATCAGGTGAATAATGAGCAATGCCTCTCTTTCAAAATAGCAGCTAATAAACATAATGAATGAATCTTGTCCAAGCCCTGACTTATCCCTAGAGGTGTCCCTCAGACACCTGACCTCTCTGAGCCCTGGCTGAACCTGAGAGTCACACTTTCACCTCTGGATCTGTGGCCCCGCCTGTGAGCTTCTCAACTCACCTCTCTGGGACTTGGCTTCTTTGTCAGTACAGTTGTAGTAATACCTTCCATGGGCATAATTAAAATTGGTAATCAAATTGCATTATATAAATGTATCAAGTCAACACATTATACACCTTAAACTTCTACAATGTTATATGTCAATTATAACTCAATAAATGTAAATTAAAAAAATAAGTTGAAGAAGAAATTTACATAAAGCACCCGACACTATGCTTGCTAGCAGTAAGTGTCATCCCCTTGTTTCTGTCTCCACATTCTCCTGTCCAGCAATAAAGAATGAACTTCAACACACATTTCTCAAACTAGAAACCCTAGACAATTCTATGGTTGATTAGTTTTTCTGCATTCTTGGATCCCAGAAAAATAAGTTTTGTTTAAAGTTGCCTGTTAGGGTAAGAATGAAGGGGAGTAAGTCGGAGGGGGAGACGAACCATTAGAGACGATGGACTCTGAAAAACAAACTGAGGGTTCTAGAGGGGAGGTGGGGTGGGGGGATGGGTTAGCCTGGTGATGGGTATTAAAGAGGGCTCGTTCTGCGTGGAGCACTGGGTGTTATACACAAACAATGAATCATGGAACACTACATCCAAAACTAATGATGTAGTGTATGGTGATTAACATAACAATAAAAAATTATTAAAGTTGCCTGTTGCCTATACAGTTTGATTAGAACTGTTTTTTAAAATAGTAAATTAAAAAGGGGAAGGAAATAGAGCCAGTTACAGATGTTTCTTTCTCTAACGTTCCTCGATCTTCCAAATTCTATTTGATAAGCCATTACTTTTGCAATAAAAGTGTAAATTTTTTTTGGCTGGCATTCATTCAGCAAACATTTACTGAGCGATAATCTGCTACAATGCTTACAAAATGCCCCGTCTCTGCTTTAGGAAGATAGGTGGTTATCAGTCTGTGTCACAGGCTCTGTAGTCACACAAGAGGAGGAAGCCAGGGTCAGCTTCTTGGGGAAAGGAGGAAGTGAGTCGAATCACGGAGGTGAGAAGACAAAGAAGTGGGAGAGCAAGCTCGGAGTGGTTGGAACAGCATGTACAAAGGCAAAGAGGAATTCCAGGGATCTTGGTGGGAGTGTGGGGTGTAGGGGAAAAGGAGAGAGAGGCATGGGAGGGAGATGGTGCTTGCAGGGGGGGTTCGGGATGAGAGGGGAGAAGCTAGAGATGAGACTGAATAGGCAGGAAGGGAGCCTTTGGTAATCAGGAGTTTGTACTTGAGGCTACAGGCACTGAGAGGCTTTTGAAGGATTTTTAAACAAAGCTGTCATAAATCCCATTGGTGTTTTTGAACACTCGTTGCAGCAGTATAGGAGTTCATCAGTGGAGGCCACATAGAGCCTGCTGTGGTGATCCAGATGGGCTATAAGGGGGACCTAAACTAAGACAGTGACAAAGACCCAAATGGACTTACCTGTTGCCATGGGGATGACTTGAAACACTTCTTACACCCATGGGAAACGGTGAACACCCTAGAGATAAACGGGCTATGGATGTGAATAGAAAGCTCCCTGAAAGCAAAAACCTACAGCGAACTTACACGCAGAGCACTTAACTTTATTAGGAAAGAAGTTACACTTGAAGTGATTTTTTTTTTCCTATTAGGGATAACTGTTCAAAAATTACAATAACTAGTATTAGGTAAATATTTGCATTTTCAGATATGGTTGATGGAAATAAACATAAAACCTTTCTGGGTGGCAATTTAGCAGAAATCTCAAATTCCTTAACATTTGCCTTATTGCTATATATATATTTTTTGCATTGTTTATTAAGATATAATTGAAACTCAGCAAATTTACTTCCTTAAAGGATAATCACCACCACAGTCAAAATGCTTCCTCTCGGGCCCCAGTCATCGGGGGCCCCCACACTGTTGTGAGTTTTGCTTTTAGGAGCTTTACCAGGTTCTCATAGTGAAGCTCAGGAAAAAAAAATTCCCTTGCACTTCTGGTAGGGGGAGGAAAAAGTAACTATTTTGAAATGTGCCAGAATATTCTATTCTTATTAACAAGGCCTACCCTCAACAAAAACTGTTTTACAAAAGCCTAAGTTGCTGACGTTTTATCAGAACTTAACTTGACCTTTCCTCCTGCCCGTTTAGCTGTCCTATCCCACTTAAGAGCGAAGCACTGTGAAACACTGGCAAGGCTCACAGTCCAGGGGTACAGGCTCATCGATAGACTGAGGCCTCATCACAGGACTAGAGAACGCTGTCCCTTTCCCCACACCTCACCACCACATTGCTAAAGGCCTGTTTTCTGCAGTTCCTTCTACCCAGTACATCTGTATGGCTTTCAGCAAAAAGTTACAAGGCATACTAAAAGGCAAAGAACAGGGCGCCTGGGTGGCTCAGATGGTTAAGCGTCTGCCTTCAGCTCACATCATGATCCCAGGGTCCTGGGGTCGGGTCCTGCATCGGGCTCCCTGCTCAGAGGGGATCCTGCTTCTCCCTCTGCCTCTCTCTCTCTCTCTCTCTCTCTCTCTCTCTCTCTCTCTCTGTCTCTCATGAATAAATAAATAAAATCTTAAAAAAAATAAAAGGCAAAGAACACAGTTTGAAGAAAGAGCAAACAATTCTAAGAATAAAAAATGAGTGCTGGAGTTCAAAACACTGTAACAGAAATGAAGAACGCCTTTGATGGGCTTGTTAAGTAGACTGGACACAGCTGAGGAAAGACTCTCTGAGCTGGAGGATATCTCAGTAGAAACTTTGAAACTGAAAAGCAAAGGTGAAAGGAGTGTAAAAACCAAAAACTAAACCTCCAGAGTATCCAAGAACCATGGGACAACTAGAAAAGGTATAACATACATGTAATAGGAATACCGGAAAGAGAAGAAAGAGAGAGAGGAACAGAATACTTGACGCAAAATTGACTGAGAAGTTTTCACCAAATGAATATCTGACACCAAACCACAAATCCAGGAAACTCAGAGAACACCCAGCAGGATAAATAGGAAAAACAAAAACAAAAACAAAACAACCCATACCTAGGCATATATTCATACTACAGAAAATCAAAGATGAGGGCAAAACCTTGAAAGAAGTCAGAGGAATAAAAAACCTTAGCTGTAGAGGAACAAATATAAGAATTATATCTGACTTCTCAGAAATCATGCAAACAAGAAGGGAGTAGAGTGAAATATTTAAAGTATTGAGAAAAAAAAAACCCACAAACCTACAATTCTTTCTCCAGCAAAATTCTTTCAAAAGTGAAGGAGAGTGGTGCCTGGGTGGCTCAGTCGTTAAGCGTCTGCCTTCAGCTCAGGTCATGATCCCAGGGTCCTGCGATCAAGCCCCACATCGGGCTCCCTGCTCTGCGGGAAGCCTGCTTCTCCCTCTCCCACTCCCCCTGCTTGTGTTCCCTCTCTCGCTGTCTCTCTCTCTGTCAAATAAGTAAGTAAAATCTTAAACAAAAAAAAGTGAAGGAGAAATAAAGATGTTCTTGAACATACAAAAATGGAGGGAATTTGTTGTCCGCAGACCTGCCGTGCACGAAACGGTAAAAGAAATTCTTCAGAGAGAAGGGAAATGATATGTCAGAAACTCAAATCTACATGAAGGAGGAAAGTGCATTAGAGAATAAATGAAGGTAAAATAAAAATTTTCATTTTTGATTCATCTGTTTTTTCAGAATAGCATTAGCAACAATGTATTTGACGATTATAACTTCTGTGCAAGTGAAATGAATTACAGCAATGATATATACATGGGATGGGAGGGAGAAATTAGGAGTACATTGCTATTATAATGTACTTTCACTATCTGTGAAGCAACGTGTTTTTGAAAGTGGACTTGGGTTAGTCGTAAATGTGTATTTCAAACTCTGGGCCAACCACTTAGAAAAGTAAAAAAAAAGAAGTACATGCTTCTTGATATGCTAAGAAAGGGTAGAAAGTGGAATTATATAAAATGCTCAATTAAAATCATAAAAAGTAGAAAAGAGTGGAAGACAGAACAGAAATAGAAGAGGGAATAAAGGCAGAAAGAAAATGGTTTTTCTCTCAAAAATGGTAACAAATACAGCAGATATTAATCCAACTATACCAATAATCATTTTAAACATCAATGGTCTAAATTAAAAGACAGATTATTATAGTGGGTCAAAAAAACAAGGCCCACATTCATGCTGTCTCCAAGAAACACAGTTTAAATATAAAGACATAGACAAGATTGAAAGTAAACAGATATATAGCATGATATATATAGCATGATATATCTATTATCATGCTAACACTGTCAAAGGAAAGTGAGAATAGCTATTTTAACTTGAGACAGAGCAGACTTCAGGCCAAAGAAAATTTTCATGGATAAATAAAGGCATTATATAATGGTAAAAGTGTTAGTTTTCCAAGAAGACATGCTAATCCTTAAAGTGTATCCATTTAACAACGGTGTCAAAATATGTGAGGCAAAAACTGATAGAACTTCAAGGAGAATTCAATGAATCCACTATTACAGTTGTAGACTTCAACATCCCTTTATCAGAAATGGACAGATCCAGTTGGCAGAAAACCAGTAAAGATATGGTTGCATTCAACAATACCATCAATCAACTAGATATAATTGACATTTAGAGACTACCTTAATAACAGAAGAATACATATTTTTCTCAAGCTCACATGGGACATTCATCAAGGCTGACCACATTCTGAACCACAAAACACACCTTAGAAATTTAAAATAATAGAAATCATACAATATATGTTCTCAAACTAGACACCAGTAATAGAAAGATAGCTGGAAAATCCGAAAAGTCCTGGAGATTAAACAACACACTTCTAAATAACACATGGTTCAAAGAAGGAGCTCAATAGAAATGTAAAAAAAATATCTAGAAGTGAAAATGAAAGCACAGCTTATCAAAATTTGTGGGATGCAGTGAAAGCAGTGCTTAGTGGACAATTTGTAGCAAGGTCTAGATGACCTTGGACATGATGATGATGACTTTTTAGACACAACACCAAAGGAACAATTCATGAAAGAAATAATTGATAAGCTGAGCTTCATTAAAATGAAAAACTTCTGCTTTGCAAAATATGATGTCAAGAGAATGAGAAGACAGGTCACAGACTGGGAGAAAATAGTTCCAAAAGACAACTGATAGGGGACTGTTATCTAAGATATACAAAGCGTTCTGAAAACTCAACAATAAGACAATGGACAGCCTATTGAAAAAAATGGTCTTAAAACCTAAACAGTCACCGTATCAAAGAGGATTTACAGATGGCAAATAAGCACATAAAAGGGTGCTCAATATCCTGTCATTAGGGAATTGCAAATTAAAACAACGGTGAGCTATTACTATGCACTTATTTAAATGGGGTGCCTGGGTGGCTCAGTCAGTTAAGTGTCTGCCTTCGGCTCAGGTCATGGTCCCAGGGTCCTGGGATCGAGCCCCGCATCGGGCTCCCTGCTCAGCGGGGAGTCTGCTTCTCCCTCTGCCACTCCCCCTGCTTGTGTTCCCTCTCTCATTGTCTCTGTCAAACAAATAAATAAAATCTTTAAAAAAAAAATGGCCAAATTCCAGGACACTGACAACAGCAAATGCTGGAGAGGATATGGAACAACAGGAACTCTCGTTCATTGCTGGTGGGAATACAAAATGGTAGAGCCACTTGGGAAGATAGTTCGGCACATCCTTACAAAACTAAACCTACCCTTAACTGTATGATCTGCTAATCACACTCCTTGGTATTTATCCAGATGAGTTGAAAACATATGTCCACTCAAAACCCTGTACACAGATGTGTATAGAAGCTTTATCCATGATAGCCAAGACTTGGAAGCAACCAAGATATCCTACATGGTTAAAGAAACTGTGGTATGCCCCAGGTAGAGAAATATTTTCAGCACTAAAAGGAAATGAACCAACAAGCTATTAAAAGACATGGAGAAACCTAAATGTATATTACTAAGTGAAAAGAAGCCCATCTGAAGAAGCTACAATACTGTATGATTCCAATTATATGACATTCTGGAAAAGGCAAAACTATGGAAGCAGTAAAAAGATCAGTGATTGCCAGAGGTTGGTGGGGAGGGAGGGATGAATAAATGGAGAGCAGAGGATTTTCAGATTAATGAAATTATTCATGGTGGATGCATGTCCTTATACCTCTGTTCAAACCCATAGAATGTGCAACAACCAAGACTGAACCCTCATGTAAATTATGGACTTTGGATGATAATGATGTGTCAGTGTATGTTCCTTGAGTGTAACAAATGCCCCACCCCGTTGTTGGATGTCAGTAATGGGGGAAGTTGTGCATATTTGGGGACAGGAATTATATGGGAACTCTCTGTACTTTGTGATCAATTTTTCTGTGAACCTAAAACTGCTCTTAAAAAAATAAATTTTTTTTAAAAATAAATAGTGTGCCTTTGTGTCCCTTTCAGTCAGCCCTTTTCTCTGTGTCTTCCCTCTCTGGGTGTTGTTGGTAAGAGTGAACTACTGATGTGTTCTCCATGGCTAAACTTTTGCCTCCTACACAGTGTCATATAGTAGGGACTTATATAGTTTGTGTCTGGCTCTCATTTGAAGGCATAATACTTTTGAGATTCATCCATGTTACTGCATGTATCAAGAGCATATTCCTTTTTATTGCTGAATCTAATTCTACCATATGACTGTAATCATCATTTGTTTATCCATTTGCCAGTTGATGGACTTTTGGGGTGTTCCCAGCTTTTGGCTTCTGTGAATAAAGTTCCTATAAACATTCATGTCCACATCTTTGGGTGGATGTGTGCTTTCATTTCTCTAGGGCAGATAGCCAGAATGGGATTGGCTGGTTTGTATGATAGGTGTATTTAACTTTTAAAGTAACTGTCAAGCTATTTTTAAAAGCAGCTGTCCCGTCTTGCATTCCTACCAGCAGTGTATGGGTTGTCTGGTTGCTTCACATTCTTGTGTGCACTTATTATTGTCCATCTTTTTTATTTCAGCTGTTTTAGTAGGTTCCTCATGATATCTCATTGTGGTTTTGATTTGTGTTTCCCTAATGATGAACGATGTTGAGCATCTCTTATATGCTTATTTGTCCTCTTTGATAAAGTGTTCACATTTTTTGACTGATTCTTCATCGGGCTGTTTGTCTTAGTTTGAGTTGGGAAAAATCTTTATTCTAGAAACAAGTCCTTTACCAGATTATGGGCTTTTTAACAAATATTTTCTCTCAGTCTGTGGCTTGTCTTTTCATTTTCTTAACTGTGGCTTTTGAAGAGCAGCATTTATAATTTTGGGTTTTATATTTGGGTTTTGGTCCATTTTGAGTTAATTTTTATATACAGTAGGAGTTAAAAATAGAAGTTTTTATGTGTGTGGTTTTATGTCTTATTTTTTTTTCTTTTTTTGGCCTATGGGTACCCAGCTTTTCCTCTGTTGGAAAGCCCCCCGTTTCTCTGTTGAATTACCTTGGTACCTTTGGGTCTGTTTCTTAAATATATTCTGTACCTTTGATCTAAATATCTATCCTTATGTGAATACCACTTTATCTCAGCTACTGTAGTTTTATAGTGACTTTTTTAAAAAAAAGAATTTATTTATTTATTTTGACAGAGAGAGAGTGAGTACGAGCAGGGGGAGGGGCAGAGGGAGAAGCAGGCTCCCCGCTGAGCAAGGAGCCTGATGTGGGACTCCATCCCAGGACCCTGGGATCATGACCTGAGCCTAAGGCAGACACTTAACTGACTGAGCCACCCAGGCATCTCAACTCTTTCTTTTTTTTTTAAGATTTTATTTATTTATTTGACAGAGAGAGACAACACAAGTGGGGGGAGGAGCAGAGGGAGAAGGAGAAATACACTCCCCACTGAGCAAGGAGCCCAATGCGGGATCGATCCCGGGACTCTAGGGCCATGACCTGAGCCAAAGGCAGACACACTTAACTGACTGAGCCACCCAGGTGCCCATTTATAGTGACTCTTGAAAACAGTGTGAATTCTCCAGCTTTATTCTTCATTTAAAAAATTGTCGGGGCACCTGAGTGGCTCAGTAGGGTAATAAGCATCCAACTCTTGGTTTCGGCTCAGGTCATGATCTCAGGGTCGTGGGATCCAGCTCCACATCGGGCTCTGTGCTCAGCGCAGAGTCTGCTGGAAATTATCTCCCTCTCCCTCTGCTCCTCCCCGCTGCTCACACCTCTTTCTCTCTAAAATAAATAAATAAAATCTTTAAAAAAATAAATATTTGACGATTGTGGTAAAGTACACGTAACAGAATTTACCATCTGAACTATTTCTAAGTGTGTAGTCAGCCTATTTCATATTTTTGGTGCTATTGTAAAAGGTATTATTTCTTTCATTTCAATATCCAAATGTATATAAATACAAGTGATTTTTGTATATTGACCTTGTATCCTGCTATTTTTTTTAAAGATTTTATTTATTTTTTGACAGAGAGAGAGACAGCGAGAGAGGGAACACAAGCAGGGGGAGTGGGAGGGAGGGAGAAGCAGGCTTCCCGCTGAGCAGGGAGCCAGACGTGGGGCTCGATCCCAGGACCCTGGGATCATGACCTGAGCTGAAAGGCAGACGCTTAACGACTGAGCCACCCAGGTGCCCCGTATCCTGCTATTTTGAAAAACGTATTTGTTCTAGTAGCTTTTTTACATATAATTTGGGGCTATTAAAGTTTAACTATAATGACATTTATCAAGTAAGTACTATGTGTCAGGCATTACTCTGTGTCCGACATAGATTTAATGTAATCACATCAACAACACTGTGAAGACACTGAGTCTTAGAAGGTTGAGTGGTTTGTTTGAGGCCCCACAGCTCAGACACATCAGAACCACAGGAGAGGAGAGAGAAGACCCAAAGCTAGAAGCCTTTGTCCAGCTGCCTAGTACTGAGCGCTTTCTGTGTGCCAGGCACTGGGCTAAGACTTTTATGTACATTTTCCCATTTAATCCCCAGAGGAGTCCCATGAGGCGATACTGTTATCATCCCCATTTTACTGTGGATGGCTTGGACAACTTGCTGGGGACTCTTCATGACCAATGTGTGGGCTCTGGAGGTGCAGACCCAGTGTTGAACGGGACTCTGCCACTCGCTGAACCTCTCTGAGCTTCAGTTTATTTGTATGGCATTGATTTGCCACCATGACCCTTTGAAAATGTACATCTAGAGTCGTTTTCCTAAGTGAAACCCATGTTTGGAGCTGCTGCACTTGTGGTGCACAGACAGGTGCCAGCCCAAGACCAGAGAAACACAGAACTTGGATGGGGGTGGAAACTTTCATGGCCATTTGACATGGATGCAGCATCCAAACACATGATTGGATTTCGTATCTTTTTTAAAAAAATTTTTATTTCAATTCAATTTAATTAACATATAGTATATCATTAGTTTCAGAGGTAGAGTTTAGTGATTCAGCGGTTGCATATAACACCCAATGTTCATTACATCATTTACATTACATCACATCACATCACTTACATCTCCTTACTGCCCATCACCCAGTTACCCCATCTGCCCACCTAATTCCCTTCCAGCAACTGTTTGTTTTCTAGAGTTAAGAGTTTCTTATGATTTGCCGCCATCTCTGTCTTTGTCTTATTTTATTTTTCCGTCTCTTCCCCTATGTTCATTTGTTTTGTTTCTTAAATTCCACATATGAGTGAGATCATCTGGAATTTGTCTTTCTCTGACTGACTTGTTTCACTTTGCCTAATACCCTCCAGTTCTATCCACGTCATTGCAAATGGCAAGAATTCGGGTTTTTTGATGGCTGAGTAATATTACATTGTATATATATAATACTACATCTTCTTTTTCCATTCATCTGTTGATGGACATCTGGGCTCTTTCCACATTTTGGCTATTGTGGACATTGCTGCTATAAACATTGAGGTGCAGGTGCCCCTTTGAATCACTATGTTTATATCCTTTGGATAAATACCTAGTCGTGAAATTGCTGGGTCATAGGGTAGCTCTATTTTTAACTTTTTAAGCAACCTCCATACTGTTTTCCAGAATGGCTGCACCAATTTGCATTCCCACCAACAGTGTAGGAGGGCTCCCCTTTCTCTGCATCCTCGCCAACATCTGTCATTTCCTGACTTGTTAATTTTAACCACTCTGACCAGTGTGAGGTGGTATCTCATTGTGGTTTTCATTTGCATTTCCCTGATGCCTAGTGATGTTGAGCATTTTTTCATGTGTTTGTTGGCCATTTGTAGGTCTTCTTTGAAGAAAAGAACTTGTCAAACTCAGCACCCAAAACCCAAAAAATCCAGTCAAGAAATGGGCAGAAGACATGGATTTCATCTCTTACAGACAGAGGGGTCCACAATAAATTGGGAATTAAGAAAACAATCAGTCCTTCGCCATAGATAGTTTGTGAAACCAAGCTCTAATAGAAGCCTGGCGGACTGAGAACAAGGAGTCTCTCTCCACCAAGGCCTGAGAGGCCCCATGGGACCTGGCCTGCCCCCTGCCTCTCTCTTTCCTCCTGCTTCTCTCTCTGCTGCACTCCAGCCACTCAGATAAACTCCAAAGTGTGTTCCTGCCCTGCACCGTTTGCATTTGTTATTCTGTGTGGAACTTTCTTGACCTTTAATACCCAGGTTCTGCCACGTCCTGCGCAGCCAGTTGCAGATGTCTCTTCTCAGAGAGGCCTTCTCTCCCTGCCCTCTGTCAGAGCTCCTTGCTGTATTACTTGGCAGGCCTGTTCCACCTGAATTTGCTTGTCTGTGTGCTGTGTCTCCTGCATTGTAGAATGTGGACTGCATGAGAGCGTCTCTGCTACACACTGGGGGCTCCCAGGTCCTCGTGGATGCTCAGTAGACCCTGGGTGCATAAGGGACTGAATGAAGAGAATGCTGCCTGCTGCATCGGCTGTTTGAGGCTTAGATAAGGTGATGGGTGGTGAGTGTTTG
The DNA here is from genome assembly GCF_003265705.2 of Callorhinus ursinus. NCBI lineage: Eukaryota > Metazoa > Chordata > Mammalia > Carnivora > Otariidae > Callorhinus > Callorhinus ursinus. Next base: position 12,317,202 of record NW_027397105.1, on the reverse strand, counting down.
TGGAGTAGGTATGCTGGAAACATTAGCCCCGGGCCATTCCTGCCTCTGCACCCGCACTGCACCCCACGCAGGTCAGGGGCCCTGCAGACTGCTGTTCGGGAGGCAGTTTCCCTGGAGGCATCTAACGAATTGCTTCAATGTGTCTTGAGCTCTGTCCCCCTTCGCCTCTGTCCCTAGAGCCCAACAGAGTGCATGCACACGGGAATCAGAGAAGACAATCATGGCATGAGTGTTGGATTGCGTAGACCAGGCATGGGCAGGATTGGAGCTGTGGGGACATGGACAAGTCACACCATCTCTGGAGTATCTGTTTTCTCTGCTGCCCGTGGGATCATCTCATCTCCCTGATGGCAGCCCTTCTACCTGGAGAAAGCCTGGCCGGGCCCCAGCTCCGTCTGTGCCCAGGTCTGACGGCACTCTCTTCTCCCCCTACCTGTTTGTGTTCCAGTATGCCTGGGTGGAGAAGCACTTTGGCTCTGACTTTCTGGATCACATTGTGCTGGCCACAGACAAGACCGTGGTCTCTGCCGACCTTCTCATAGACGACAGGCCAGACATCACAGGCAAGTGGCCTACGGCAGGTGAGGAGCAAGTGTGGAGCCGAGAGCCGCCGGGACAAACACCACATGGGGCTGGCCTCAGGGCCCATGCCCTGAGTGGTCCCCACTTGATCACCAGCGGTGTATTAGGCCTCCAGCCTCAAGCCCAGTGCTGAGCCCCTTCCCTACCAGGAAGACAAGGTTATTCTCAGCATCCAGCCTTGGAAGGGGTGCCACTGGGAGTCAGGAGAAGCAGGCCCTAGCTTCTGGGGTAACTCATGGGGTGGCCTCAGATGAGTCCCTTTATACCTTGAGGCCTTGCCTTTCTCATCTAAAATGAGGGCCAGACTGGCTTCCAAATGTTTGGTTTTAGCACCAAAGCCATTTTTTCCCCCCAAGAGCAATTTGGAGTGAAGCTACTATGTAAAACAGAAGAGCAAAGCATCATTTCTTTAGTTGAAGGTGGTTTGGGAACTGTATTTATCCCTTTTGCTTCAAGGTGACTCCTTCCCAGCAAACAAACACACACACACACACACACACACACACACTTTAAACTGGCTTAGAAAGGAGAGGGGAGATTTATCAGCACACCTACTTGGAAAGGTGAGTTAGGAAGGCTTCAGGCACGGTGAAACTAGGAGCTCGAACAACATGAGTCCAAATTCAGCGGCTTTGTCTCCCGGCTCTGCTCTGGTTTGTCTTTGTATGCAGGCACGCTCTCTCCTCTCAGTATCCGTCAGCAGTTTCGGGGTTAAATCCTATTTTGGACCCCTCAGTGGGATAATACAGAATATTGCTTCCCCGATGGCTTTTGGAGCTGCCTCAGGAAGCATGTGCATCTCTGCACTAATCACAGTGTCCAGAGGGTAGAATTCGTGGGTGTGCCCACCCCTGACCTCCCTGACCTCCCAGACCACGCGGTGTCACAAGGAGAGTCGGGGCACACGGAGGGGGAGCTCCCCAGCGCCCCGCTCAGCTTCCGTGTCCAGCCACGGGGGAGCAGGGGAGAGGCCTGGGCAAGGAGGAGCCAGGGAGGCAGTGCCAGTGCGCAGAAGTGGACATGAGGGATGGGAGCTTAGGGAGGGCTCGTGGGGCCCACGGCCAAGAGCCGGGAAGCTGCGGGAAGGCTGAGCCCGCGGGAGGGCAAGGGCCGGGCATCAGCAGGGCTCAGCCTCCGATGGTGGCTGCCGCAATGGCCGGCACAGAAGTCCCCGTGTGCGGTGCATCCGCCGGGTGCCACCCCCCTCCCCCCCCGCCCCCTGTGCTTCCTGTGGCCGGGCTCACGTAATCCTGGCCACCTGTGTCGAGACAGGTGCAGTCACCACTTTACCGACGGGGACTGGGAAGCCTGCCTGAGGACGCTCGGGGGCCTCCGGGGACTGAGGCGCTGCTTTCCCGCCCACAGGGGCCGAGCCAAACCCCAGCTGGGAGCACATCCTCTTCACAGCCTGCCACAACCGGCACGTGCAGCTGCAGCCCCCCTGCCGCAGGCTGCACTCGTGGGCGGACGACTGGAAGGCCATTCTGGACAGCAAGCGGCCCCGCTGAGCTGGACTGTGCTCTGGGCTCCCCCGCGGGGCCCCTGACCTCAGGGCTCCCAGCTCAGGGCCCCCCGCCCCGGGGGCGGGTGGGGGTCCCTCTCACATGGCCCGGGCCCACTGCATGTCTCCCCGCTCTCCCCAGCCCTGCCAGGCCTTAAACTGATCTCGGGGCAGGGCTGGCCCAAGGGCCCTGGACAAGACACGTCCGGCCAGGCGGTGCAGGCCGACCTTGGGCCCGGGCCAGGCTGCACGGGGCTACACGGGCTCCAGACCGGAAGGAGCCAAGGGCCGGCAGTCCTGCCCCCATCCCTCAGGGAAGTCCCCCGCCATCGGGTCTGCAGCCCCTCGGCCAGGGTGCCGGCAGTGAGGTGCTGGAGGGGCGAGAGGGCTCCGAGCAGGAGCAGGTGGGATGGGTCCTCACATTCTGGGCCGCAGCCCCTCCCTCCGCTGCCCTCCCGCCCGGGCCCCTCTCCCCTCCCCACCCCCGCCCAGGGGCCCACCGTGGATTCAGCAAACAGTCCCCGAGTGCCAGGGCACACCAGGCTCTGTGCTGGGGGCTCCGCACGCCGCCCGGCCTTGGACCGGCCCAGAGGTTTCGCGCACCCCTGTCCCTGGGGCCCTGCTCACAGGGCCCAGCAGTCAGCAGCCTTGAACATTTGTGGAAGGCCGGCCAAATAAATGCGGTTCACGTGTCACCCGAGGATGTGGCCCCCTCTAGCCCCTGCCCCGAGATCGTCCGGCGTCTGGCCCCTGGGCACCCAGCTGCACACCCAGCTGCGCACCTTGTAAGTACTTGGGGGGCCGCCTGCACTGCTGAGGGCTCTGAGGAGGGCGCGGCCTCACCGCCCACTTCGCCAGGGATGCTGTGTGGGACCAAGGGGGAATGGGCTGAGGGAGGAGCTGGTGGCCATGGTGGTCCCCTGGGTAGGCCGCCCACCATGCTGACTGGTCCCCCCCCTCACGTGCCTCCTTGCCGTGCATGACCCCCCGCCCCGGCCTCCAGCCCCTCCTGCCCTGCCCAGTTCAGAGCACCTCCCTCTCTGCTCCTCTCCCATACCATGTTCCTAATGAGAGCCCAGGAGCCGTGTGGGGAAGGGGCAGGGGGAGGTCACCTTCCTTTTGTGCTTTTTGGCTTCTGTTCTCTTCCGCCCACCGGGAAGTGGCAACTTGAACCTACCATCACCTCCCCAGGCTTTCTTGAAGACCTTCGCCCCTCCACTTGCTGTCCTCCCCATCGCCACCCTGCAGAGAAGCCCTAGTTGTCCCATCTCTGGGGGCCCCCTGGGAGGCCCCTGTGACAGGCACACTCGGGCTGCCCCACGGGGTGGCGTCAAGTGGGAGAAAAGGTGAGGGAAAAGTGTCTGAAGCTCGGGCTGGCTGAGCTTCGGGGCTTTGTGGCTCTCAGGCCAGTTTGGTCATCCAGATGAGGAAGGAAGGACTGTCGGCTTGATCAAAGGCGGTCTTCCATGGTGCTGCCCCACCTCAGCAGCTGTAGCCCTCGGGGGGGGGGGGGGCTCTGCGGGTCCCGTCCTACGAAGAGTGTATTTGGGGTTGCATCACCTGACCAAGCAGGGCAGCGTCCTGGGGAGTCTTGGCCACCCTAGCCTGTAGCTCTGGGAGGGGTTAGACCCTGGAGGGCTGGCTCCCCAGCTGCTCCCCGGAGACCCTCTGTTGCCACCCACTTGAGGACAAGGCCACTGTCTAAGGGCCAGGAGACCATGCCACCTGCGCAATGTAGTTTCTTCCTGGGCCTGTCTTGTGGCCTCCACCCCCCAGTCGCCAGCAGACGCCTGCCCACCGAGCCTTCACGCCCTCTCCTAAGAGCCTCCCCTGCTTGGTGGTCATGCGGAGACCCCCTGAGATCCCATTGCCTGGGACGGGCAGGGCATCGCAGCCTCTGGCTTGGTGAGAACCACACTCTCCCCGGATTTGACCTTCTGGCTGGGAGGAGGACCCACAGAGCACCTGCTGCTCGTGGGGCTGGTGCTAGCTCAAGGCTGCAGCAGTGAACCAGACCCAGCCAGCCTGGTGCCCTCAAAACAAAAAAGCCACTTAGTTCATTTCTGTCTTGGGGCCTCATTCTGCTGAGGACAGAAACTTAATCCCATCAGGCTTTTCTTGGCCACATCTGGTTCCTCCCCAGGGAGTGTCCCAAGCGTAGGGTGGGAGGCATGCTGGGATGTGTGGTGGGGACTCGGGGGTGTGGATGTGGGGACGCTTTATTTCGTGTAGTGATGGCAGTGGTGAAGGGAATCCCCTCCTCATCCTCATGCTGGGGTCACTGGACCCATGGATGCTGGCGCCGCTGGCCTAGCCTGTCCCCCAAGGTCAGCTTTAGAGCCCCACATCTGGGGGACAGGCCACCTCCATCAGAGGGAGACAGTTGCTCCCGCCTGTGCCCTGCTGGGGGCAGTGAGACCCCTTTGCCTGCTCACCTCCTGCAGCCTTTTCTTCCCTGGCCAGTGGTGAACTGCAGGGAGCTCTAGGGCCCTGGGCATGAGGAGGGGTAGGGCGGGAGGCCAGGGCACAGAGCCCCCTCTCGGGGACTCCCTCCCTCACATCTGCCAGCTGTCTGCTCCCAGCCCGTGGCAGGGTCTCATTCTAGATCTCCTCACGGAGCTCTGGCAAGGGTGCTGCGCTCCGAGTCTCCCCAAACCTTTCCTTTTCAACTGATGGCCACCAGGACTTTTAAAGGCCAGTTTAAAAAAATTCCAAAGCTACAAACCACTGAATTCATTCTTTGCTCATCGAAGCTCACTCACCCTGAGGTAGCCACTCACCACTTCAGCTGCCTGATTCGTTTAAAGGAGAAAAAATAATTGCGGGGCAAGGATGCTTTAGTCAGTGCTTGGGAATGTGGCCCCCGCCAGACAGGCCATCCAGAACTCACTGTAATTATACCCAGCACTCCAGGAGAGGTCTGGGGGCTGCAGGGGTGGGGGGCAAGTGGAGTGGGGCCATGGGCTGCCTGAGGTCCCGGAGAGGCCCCTTCCAGCAGGGGGCATCACCTGAGGGTTGGGTAGAAGAAGGTAGAGCCCTCTTGGCTGAGGGAAGGCGGTGCAGAGGCCCTGGGGCTGGAGGGTGTTGCCGAGGAGCAGAAGCGAGTGTAGGAGGGAGGAAGCCATAGAACTGGAAGCCAGAGAAGAGAAAGGGGAGGTGGGAGATAGAACCTGGGCAGGTAACCAGCATGGACGGCTGCCCACCCCATGGCACTCACTCTGCCGTGGGGCCCGTCACCACCTCTTTGTGCCGGGGGTGGGGGGCACCCGCAACAGCTGATGACAGAGGCCAGGACTGCGCGGCTTTATGCTTTTGTTCTTGTCAAATGGGATACACACAATTAGAATGAAGGTGACTTTCTTCAAAGCCTGAGAGGCATATGTTTTGCTTTAGAACCATTGAATGGACTGCAGTGAAGGAAGTCTGCCCTCCCAGTAGGAAAGCCAGCTTGTCCTGCCCTGAGATGAGGTGGCCCTGGTCAGAAGTGGAGAGTTACCCCTTTGAAAACATTGGAAATGTTCTGGGTCCTAGGGTCAGAACCCCTGGAAGGAGCGACGGCCTCCAGGTCAGCCAGGGGTTTTAGGCAGAAAGACTCAGTGTAGTTTCTTCAGTCTTCTGGGTCATGGTGTCCCCACTGGGACCCATTCCAAAATCATAACCTTAGCAATGATCATTTCCTTAGCACTTATAGTGTTCCAGAGGCTGATGAGCATGTTCTATGGCCTCATAACCACCCTCTTGCGGTCACTCCCACTTAACTGATGGGGCTGTGGTCTCAGCAGAGTCAGGGGTCCCGACTGAGGCCATGCTGGGTCAGTGGTGCCAGCAGGATTGTAACCCAGGCAACTGTGTGCTCTGGGGCTTGTGACCTCTACATGACACTGTCCTCTGATCTGGAATGCCCTAAGTGCTCAGGTGTCCGTGGTGAAAGCTGAGTCAGTGCTCAAGGGATGGGCCTCCATCTGAAGGTGAGTATTCAGGCACTTAGCCTGCAGCAGACCCGAGGGCAGGTGGGAAAGGTTCAGGCCAGACCTGTGCATTGCTTAGAAGTCAGGAGAGTTGGCTGAGTTGGCCCTCAGTCACAAGCCCGAGGAAGGGGGTATGGGGAGGCTGGGAAGAGAAAGAGGTGGAAGAGAAGGGGGGGCAGGGTTGAGGGGGAAGCTCACTGATTCCCCTGCAGGCCAGGCAGAAGGACGAATATAACAGAGCATGCATGACACTTGGTACGTGACCTGTGGCCCCTGATTTGCCAGTGGTCCTCCCCTGCATTCCTGCCATTCAGGCAAAGCCAGGAGTCCCACTGCCCCACAGAGAGGCAGGCACGTGTTGTCTAGAACAGGAAGCCCATGGGGTGAGCAAGAAGGAGGAAATGGCCTGAGTCAGTACTCACTAGAGAGAAAGTGGCCTGCTGGTACTGGGATGAGTGACCACAGCTGGAGCGAGGATGAGCAGGAAGGGTCCTGGGAAGGGACCCCCCCACCCTCTCGCAAGTGTGTGCATCAGGGGTGTGAGAGGGATGTTAGAAATTCCAGCAACCAACCCACCTGGTTGGGGAGGCCAGTTTCACAGGCAGGGGAGCCACTGAGCAGGTGAGGCCAAGGTGGCCCCCAAGATCCCGGCTCTCCCTCTGGCCCAGAAGGTAATGAACTCGGGGTCCCTCCATGTCTGTGCAGAGGATGCAGATGGAGGAGGACCCTGGCTGGGAGCCCATTAGTTGGCCGCCAAGGAGAGGCCAGGTGGCCCTGGGGCTGAGGGCTGTAGGGGGACCACCCAATCTGGCTGGGCCGAGAGCAGACCCTCATTACCCCTGAAGCAGGGACTCGGTAGTGCAAGCAGGTAGGGTGAGGCTCACGGCCTAAAGCCAGGAGACATGAGACCTGACCTGTGGCCCAAGCAGAAGCCAGCTCCTGGATCCAGATGTCCTCTTGGCTGGGACAGAAATGAGGGAGACCCTCTGAAGAGCAAGAGGGGATCTCAGCCCCTCCAGGGAGTGAGGATTTAGAGTTGAATGCTTCTGGAAACAGCCTGAGAGACCAAAGAAGACCATTTTAGGTGGAAAGAGGCTGAGTTAGTTTTAGTTGGCAATTAAAAAAATCGTTAGCAGTCATAGTTAATATCAAGCATGTATCTGCTTGGTATTATCTATAGAGCTTTGCTTACGTGTATTTGGTTTCTCCCACAACCTGCCCAGGAAGCGAGGCTCAGAGAAGTTAATTGACAAGCCCTGGGCCACCCAGTGGGCAGAGATGGGCTCTGAAGTCAGCTCCCAGAGCCTGCAGGGAAGAGCCAGAGGGCAGCCTGGCAGTGGGAGGGCCTGGGAACAGGGAGTCTGGGACTGGGTTTGCCACCAGCTTGCTGTGGGACCTCTCTGCAAAGCCACTTCTCTCTCAGCCTGTTCCAGAGCTGGTCAGCTTCCATGGTGGCATAAGGAAGGGTTGGAGGAAATAAGGACGTTTATTCCTCCCTGGAGAAAACGGACTTGCTCTGTGAAACAAATTGGTGAAATCGGTGGTGGGGACCCCCCACCCCCGGGGTCCGAGCTGTCGGCTCTCTGGAGGCTCTGATGGGAACCAGGGGCACTTATCCTGGCTTGGCCACCAGGTGGCAGCACAGCCCACTCTTGAAATTGTGTTTGGGGGGCGGGGGGGGGGGGTTGGGGACAGTAGTGATTAGTGAGTACACAGGCAATTGCTGGGAAAGAAGAAGGAAGGGCCAAATTCCCTAAGCTCCGTGCTGGCCCTCCTGGACCAGCTCTTCTTGCCTCTTCCTCCTGGGCTGTTGTGGACGAGGTGGGGGGGGCGCCTGGGTGTCAGGCCGAGGACCCTTGTCCAGCCTGCCTGGTGGGCAGGATGCCCTGTCTCCAGCCACAAACCTCAAACACCAGCCACCTTCAGGGACTTCAGGGGGCCTGAAGAGAAAAGGCATCCTGCTTCCGAGTCAGGAGCTTGTGCAGGTCCCAAGCCAGCTTTGGCTCCCTGAGGGTAAGGGGGAGACTCCTCGGCACTCCAGGAAGGCCCTCCCTGACCTGGCCCTGCCCGTGTCTCTCAGATACCCTGGACCTCTGCAGCCGCTGGAATGCATCTTACCCATGTCTTCACATGTGCTGTTTGCTGCCCTTTGCCAGAGGGTTTCTCTGCCAACCCCGACCTCCGACCTCCTGGTGGGGAGGCAGGCTGCCGTCCCTCCCAGCCCTGCGCCATCTGCAGGAAGGAAGGGCTGGTTCGAGTTAGTGACTGCGGTTGCAGGGGTGTGTGTGTGTGAGAGAGAGAGCGCGAGAGAGGAGTGCGGGCGGGGGGCAGAGGGAGAGGGAGAGAGAATTTTAAGCAGGCCCCACGCTCACTGCGGAACCCAAAGCAGAGCTCAATCTCACGACCCTGAGATCATGACCTGAGCCAAAATCAAGAGTCAGATGCTTAACTGACTGAGCTGCCCAGGCCTGGGGGCCAGGCCTCGGAGATGAACACATCCGCACAAGTCCCAGAGTGGCAGCCCTCCAAAGATAACGTTGGGGCTGTGACGAAATGACTCTTATGGATAGAGACGCGTAGAAATAGGAACCAAATCACCTGTCCAGTGAACACCTCAGCCCTGTTGGCAATTCGGATAAAATTTTTAAAATCCTGGGTTAGATTCCACAAAGCTGGTTCAGAAGCATAGGCTGGGGCAGGGGACAGAAATCAGGGTACTTAAAATTTAGAGGTCAGGGGAGAAGTGGGGCTTAGGAGATGCAGCCTGTGATGTTAACGGTGTTCTCCCAGATTCTGCAGCATCCTCCCTGGCTGGGATCCTCTTTTGTGCACAGACCGGTGATGCAGGCTGGAGCGCGGGATCTGCAGTTCACACCATGGCCACAGGATGGGGCCAGAGGACCAGCTCTGGCTGCTCCGTGCCTCTCTGGGGTCCCCAGAGTGTAGTCGGCCTCCTGGACCAGACCTGACCCGTATTCTGGTCCTCTCTTGGTGTTCCCAGCCACCAGCATCTCTCTCTCTCTTTTTTTTTTAAGATTTTATTTATTTACTTGAGAGAGAGAATGAGAGATCGAGAGCACGAGAGGGAAGAGGGTCAGAGGGAGAAGCAGACTCCCTGAGGAGCAGAGAGCCCGATGCGGGACTCGATCCCGGGACTCCAGGACCATGACCCGAGCCGGAGGCAGTCGCCCAACCGACTGAGCCACCCAGGTGCATCTCTTTCTGATACCCCTGTATGCTCTGGAAACCCCTGTGGGCTGAGCCTGGGCTGTGCACAGAGGGGACCTCAACTACTGATTCCTGAGTAGATGGATGAATGGCATCAGCTCTAACCCTCACCTAAGGAAGCAGTTCAGGCTCCAGGGAGAGAGCAGGTGGGAGACTGTAGTCCTGGGCGGGCCTGGCTAGGGGAGAATGCAGGCGCTGAGAGACCTTATGGGTCCCCTGTTCTCATGGAGATGGCACTGTTGTGGGGTCCCATCCAAGCTTGCTGCCTTCCCTCCTTCACGAGGCACCCCACACAAACCAGAGGCACAAGCTGGAGTCCTGAGGCATGGGCTACTGGCTAACAACATTTTTTCAGGAGAACTTTTACACCCTCCCACTCAAGTGCCCCCAGTCCGGCCGGGGACAGCTGGTGGCTGTTCTGGTTGGGCAGTGCCGAGCGGAGCTTCGGGATGAATGTGCTCACTCCTGTGTGCGCTGGAGGATTTGTCTCCACTCGCTCCGTGACCCAAGCCTGTCCACACGCTTCAGTTATCTCCCGGCCTCTGGTGGCAGTTGAGCCTGTGGCCTCTGACTGGAAACAAGGCTTACCATTGTTTGCTCAACATTCCCACTCCTGGCCCTTTGCTGTTCTCCTATCCTGCCCCACCCCCACAGCCTGTAACCCCCCCTTTCCTCTTCACTCAGTTCACCCCTGCTTGCCTCTGCCACCCCTCAGAAAGTTCTTGCAGACTGCCCTAGCCCCCTGGGACATCTACCTCTTCCGACCTCCTCAGCACGAACTGCGTCAACCACTAGCTTCAAACTTCTAGGGAGGCGTTTCCTGTGTAGTGGATGAAAGAGGAGGAAGAGGGAAAGGATCCAACATTTCTGGAGCGTACTCCAGACACTTTATCACGTCATTAATCTTCCCACACAACTATGAAGTCAGACCAGGATAATCTGGTTTTAATTTTGTGAAAACTGCAGCTGAGAAAGTGGAGCCTGGGTTCCACCCAACTCCGAAGGCCCTGCCATTCCCGCCATCCAGAGCTGCTGCTCTGAGTGGAAAGGAAAACACCCCAGGCACACACCAGTGGAGGGGTCAAGTGGCTGCTGACTCACACTGAAGCCTCCCCACATGGTCCCAAATCCCAACAACATGACAAACAGGAATGGTGCCACTGGTGAACCAGAAACTGCCTAACACCTTAAAGGTGGAAGGCGACTGGGGCTGATGGAAGGAGGGAGCCATGGGAGAGGGGTGGCCAGAGGCCCTGGAGGGGGGATCTGGGGACTCAAGAGGGCCTTGGGCTCCTGGCAGAACAACTAACTGTTTAGGGAGCCACCAGGTGAGTTGAACCCTCTTCCCTACCACCCACATGCATGTCACACACACACACACACACACACACACACACACACACACACACACACCTGGGCCAAGCAGAGAACTCTGGTATCTGTGTTTTGGGGGAACTGGGGAGAAGCAAGTGTGGGTGCTATAGCTGAAGAGATAGGCAGTGTCCCAGAAAGCTGGTAACACCCAGGGAGAATGGAGACCCCCAAGCACAGAACATTAGGGATTGCATAGTGATACATTCTCTTCCCCCCGCCCCCCCCCCCGAATGAGGGAAGGCAGGCTGTGGGAAATCGATTTGGTGTCTTCAGCTAGAGTGAAACTCAGATACAGGGATGAGCCCATGAATGATGGCATCAAAGTCCTAAACAAGAGAATTGATACCCAAGGAAAGGGAGTTATGTAGCCAGAACAATAATTTAGAACAGGTGTGGTTAGTATCCTTAGATGTAGTAGAATATTGGACCCTCCAAAAGATCAAAGAATTTGGAAAATTAAAATCTAGTCATGGAAAAAAAAACCCAATAAATAGGCTGAATAGCAGAATGGACATAGCTGAATAGCCAATAGTGGGTTGGAAGATTAAGTTGAGGACTCCTAGAATGCAACACTAAAAGGACAAGGAGATCCAAAGAACGAAATTTTGTTTCCTAGTCCAAAAGGAGACAAGAATGTGGGGGAGAAATTGTCCAGGGTTGAGGTTGACAGTGTCCCAGAACTCTGATTAAAATAGGTCACCAGGGCGCCTGGGTGACTCAGTTAAGCATCTGCCTTCAGCTCAGGTCATGATCCTAGGGTCCTGGGATCAAGTCCCGCATCCCTGCATCGGGCTCCCTGCTCAGTGGAGTCTGCTTCTCCCTCTCCCTCTCCCCCTGCTTGTGCTCTCTCTCTCTGTCAAATAAATAAATTAAATTTAGGAAAAAAAAAAAAAGGTCACCAGTGCCAGGCAGGATGAATGAAAGAGATTCACTACTGGACAGAGTATTGAAATTTTAGAACACTGGGGGTAATAAATTCTAAATATTTCCGGACAAAAACCAGGCTACCTGCAAATGACATAATACTAGAAACAAGAAGAAAGTGATTATCTTCAAAATCTAAGGGAAGATAATTTCAAACTCAGAATTCTATACCCAGCTAAATGTAAGAAGAAAACCACATCCTGAAGACATGTGATTTCTTAGAATGTTTAGCATTGAAAAAAAACTCCCTTTTAAAAATAATACTAATTGATGTGCTCTAGCAAGAAGAAAAATTAATCCAAGAAATGAAATACAAGAAACAATGATTAGCCAAGAACCAATAAAATTTATTAAATTTAAGTAAGTGTTGATTGTGTAAGAATTAATTACAATCTGGAGCTAAGATCACAGATATTATCAACAGAGGAAAAAACAAAACAACATAAGAAATAGAAAACATAAGTAATATCAGGAATAAGTTCAAACATTTTAAAAATGGCAATAAATGTGAATGGGTTAAAATTTAAAGAAAAATCTTCACAGATAAAAAATACAATCCTGCCTTCAAGAGACACATATAAATGGTAACGACTCAGGAAGGGTGTACATAGGAGAATAGAAAGAGACATACTACATGAGTCCTAACAAAGGAATATTGGTGAGTGTACATCAATATCAGACGAGACAAAATCCAAAGAAGAACATTAAAAGGGGACAAAGTTGGACTCATGTTGCTAAAAGAGACAATCTACCAGCAAAATAAAAGTTATGAAATTGTATGCCCCTAACAAAATTGCTTCAAAATGTTTACAACAAAGACTGATAGAACTATAAAGAGAAATGGGCAATTTCACAATTAGAGCAGGAAAGTTGAATATATTTTTTCTCAGAAACTGACAGATCAAAGAGGCAGAAATAAGGAACACATATATGTGTGTATAAATATGTATTTTATACATATATTTATATATACAGTTCAAAAAAGAAATTACACTATTTTCAAATATACAGGGACTGGGCCTGAAATTGAAGTCTTGAAAAAGAAAATATAAAGCAAATTATTTTGTAGACAATCTGATCATCTCCTTAGAAAAGGGAGAAAGAGCCAATGGCAGAGTTGTGGGATTGTAAGACCACATGCAAGAACCGTTGCTTCCCTGGCAGTGGGAATGGGAAAGAGCAAGACAATTATGAGAGATGACATTTGGAAGGCGGGGCAAGGGGCAGGGAGAGCAAGGACAAGAATGATAATGGGAGGCCTCTCCTGGCTGAGGAGGTGAGAGCTGGGAGGGATTGTCTCCCAAGTGTAGGGAAGGCGCAGAGCAGATGAGTCTGGGCTTGCCAATGGTTAGTGAGTGCCATGCGTCTCCAAGTGGTGTGTATGAATGATCTAATCCTTGAGGTGGGTGCTATGAATGCACCCATTTTGCAGGTGGAAAACCCAGGATGTACATAGGGATAGTGAATCATAGCAGGGTTGGGGTTTGGACTTGGGTCCATCTGATGCCAACACTGCTCTCAATCTTTAAACCATATGAAGAATGTAAATCACCATAAACAGGTGCTCTTAACCCTGCTCTATGTACCCTTCTAGGGAGAGAGTCTGTTGGTTTTATCTGACTTTAAGGAAGTCTATGATCCAGGAAATTTTAAGAATCTCTGACTCCCATATTGGGCTACTTTCCTGAATTAGAAAGGAGGGACTCTGAGAGCCTGGCAGTGGGGAGGGTGCTGGCCTCTGAGCTTCTGGGGCCACCGGAAACCTGGGCAAGAGGTCCTGGGATAGACTGTGCTGGCCATTCTGATGCTCCCACAAGTCAGGACCGGACACGTGGTTCCATCTAGGCTCTCAGAGAAAGGAGAGACAGACTATCTGAGAACACCTCTCTAGTCCAACCCTGCCATCATAGATAGGGCCTCTGAGGCCCAGAGAGGTTGCCCCGGTCACCCATGGCCCTACAGCTGGTTGGTGGCTGATGGTTGCAGCCAGGGAGTGGTCAACACCCTCCCATCTCAAGGTCCTGAACTCGATGGTCCAGCCTCTCCTCCCATGGTGTGATGTCCAGGAATGAAGGAAGAGCCCAGTTCTCCAGGAAACCTGTGAGGCAGCAAAGGGACCAGAAGAAGACATCAGCCTGTGGCCAAATGGGTTGACTTTTTAAAATTGTGGTAAAATACATATAACATAAAATTTGTCATTTTAACCATTAAAAAATGCACAATTCAGTAGCATTAAGTACATTTGCCATGCTGCCGCGACCAGCACCACCATCTAGTTCCAGAACTTTCTCATCACCCCAAACCCATTTGCTGTCACTCTTCATGCTCCCCTCCCTCAGCCCCTGGAAACTACCAGTCTACTTTCCATCTGTGCATTCGTCTATTCTGGAGATTTCATGTGAACAGAATCCAACAGTGGCCTTCTGTGTCCAGCTTCTTTCACTTAGCATATTTCCAAGGTTCATCCATGCTATAACAAGCATCAGGACTTCATTCTGTTTTATGACCTAATAATATTCCATTGTGTGGATAGATTACATTTTAATGTTTACCATTCGTCTGTTGAAAGACATCTGGATTGTTTCCATCTTTTGGTGTTGTGACTAGTGCTGTTATGAACACTGATGTACAAGGTTTTGTTTGAACACCTGCTCTCAGTTCTTTTGGGTGTATACTTGGGAGCAAAATTCCTGAGTCATATGGTAATTCTATGCTTAACTTGTCAAGGAACCACCAAACTGAAGTCCACAACAGACTGGATTTTTCCTGGCCCCTCCTCTCTACGTTCAGCACCCCATTCCTGGACAGCTCCCTGCCCCCTACCCCCAGCAGCTGCATCTGCTTTCCTAGGTTCCAGACCCACTCCCCCAGGGCCTGCATGACCCCTCGGACCTCCCAATGCATTTTCTTTCTCAAGTCTGCTCCAGCTGTGCTTGCCTCTTTTCTTTGACATTCAGTGTCCCTGCAGCATGGGTCCCAACAGGTGACAAGCCCCCACCTCAGGCTGGCACCTGGACCACAGGTCATGAGGGTAAGGGTGGTACACCTACTGTGTGCTGCTGGTCTAACTATGCATATTGTCCCACTTCATCCTCGTAGCAAGGCCTGAGACAGGTACTAGTATTGTCCCCATTTGTGGATGTGGAAACCAAGGCTCAGAGAGGTTCAGCCACTTGCCCAGGACCACACAGCTAGTAAAGGGGCGGAGTATAGGCTTGAAACAGTTAGTCTGTCTCCTCAGGGGTTAAGACAGATCGCTGGGCTCCTGGGAACAACAGAAAACCCCTCTAACTTTCAAAAAAGACGGTCAGAGATTAGGACCTGGGCTCCAGAACAGACAGATGTAGGAGAGATGGTGGCTCTTGAGAGAAGTGCCTCTCGCAGGGGGGTAAGGTCAGAATGAGGGTCCTCTCAGGGCTGGCTGTCATCAGATCCCATATTTCCTGGCTACTTTGGCCTTTAAGGGCCTGCTGAGCCTGGGGGAGTTGACAGATAGCTGAGAGATTATGATCTTGCTCCAGTGTGACTGGAACACATGCAATTTCTTGGTGAGATGGTTTGTGTCCCCATTGGCAGGCTGCGAGTGAAGGGGTACTCCCCAATAGTGAGTATAATCAATCCTCAGCCCCATCAAGGACCCAGGCGGCACACAGAAGCGGGGGAGGGTGCCCACATGCCCACGTGTCAAAGTGCTGGAGCCTGAACATAACACAAACACCCGGCTGGTGGCCATTCCACAAGCCCTTCCTCCAGATGAAGAACCAGCCTCCAGGGGCAGTGACTGGCCTCTTGGTGGGCCTCCTTCTCCTCCTCTTTGGCAGGAAGGCTGGGCATTCATCTGTGGCTGCATTAGACTTGAGTCAGGCCTCATGCTGTCTTCTCAGCGTGGGCTCTGGCTCAGGTTCCAGCTGATCCCTGAGGGCGGAAGGCAAAAAGGAGGTCTGCAGCATGCTGGGCCCTGTCCTAGGTGCAGGATCGTGCTGGGGAAGGCAGACCCCATCCCTGCCTTCCTGAGCATAGGCCACACACGCAAAGGAGAAGGTGGTGGTGGGCCATGAGGAACACCACTCTCTTCCCTGTATGGATTCCGAGTAGGGGTGGCCACCGAGGATGCTCAGGAGGCCCCGGGAGCCCCAAGGCATATATGTCAGCACTGAATGGACACCAGGACCTTGCACCCAAGCAATCCAACTGGCTGGGGGACCTTTGCTCTCCCGTGGATACAGCAGTCTCCCAGGTTCCAGCCCCCAGAAACTCCTCCCCACTGGAGCCCCTGGAAAACAGTTTCTGGATCCAGGTAGCTGAAGATCAGGTCCCTGACGGTGGAGACCTTGATGATTACCCACTGCTTTGTGGATTCCATGAGAGGGAGTGAGGGCAGAAGGGAGGGAGGGACAGACATATAAACTGGGACAAGAAGGAGGAGCAGGAGTCAGCTAGGCAGAGGAGGTGGTAGGGGTGAGGGGAAAGGGATAATGTGTGAAGACCCTGGGGCAGGAGGGACATGGTCTTGATAGGCGGGCACTGAAACAAGGCCCATATGGTGGCTAGTGTAGATGGGGACAGGAAGCAGATGAAGGAAGAGGCAGAGGTAGGCAGAACCTCTACCCTGTCCCTACCTGGTGATCCTAGCTTGTTATGGCACCCTTAGCTATCAGCCAGCTTATTACAGTGACCTGCCCACACCTTATCTCCCTGGGTGACTGTAAGTGTCCTCCAGGTCAGACTGTCCTTCTCAGCCTTATCTGTACCTGACACAGGGACTGGTTGGTGCCTGGTGATTGTCCACAGGACCCATAAATGAATTAGATGTTCCAATTAACCATCCAATCTCACAGAGAGATAAAAACCAGGGTTAGGTGAGGTTGAGAGACCTGTGTCCTTGCTATATCCCTGAATTCCTAGGATGGGTAGGGCAGCCCCCTGGGTGGGCCTCCACTCTTAAGCCAGAGTGTGCTTAAAGGAGCCAGACAGGGAGAAAGAGAAATCAGGTCTCCACAGCTCTTCTGGAAGGGGAAACACCTTCTTGAAACCTTGGAAGGCTCCCTGGAAGAGGTGATCCCAAGGTAGCTGTCTCCTCTAGCCCCACTGGACTTCTGACCCACTCTCCCTTGAACCTAGAGACCCAGCCCATTCCCTTTCTGACAGGGGCTTGTCTCCTCTGGTTTGAGGGCCCGGGAGGGAGCAACAGGAAGTGGGAACAAGGCAGCCACCTTGCTCAGGGACACTGGTTAATTCATTGGGTTTTGCTGCTTTCCGAAGCTCTGCACCCCTCAGTTGAATATTCAGGCTGGCTCCTGGCTTAGTCCTGCCTGCGTCTGTGCAGCTCTATTTTTACAGCCCTGGGGATGGCTGACGAAAACATTTAAAAAGACACAAAAATTAAAAAATTTAAAAGTCGGGTTCCCAGCTGTTCTGTTTGGAAAGCAGGATGACATCTGCGTTCTGTCTCGCGGAAGTGCATGCTATCTCCCCCCCCCCCCCCCTGAGGGCCCAGGGGCTTTGGAAACCGGGCTCAAGCCCCCACTTTGCCACTCACCCTCTGTGTGACCTTAGCCAACCCCCTTCTTGTCCTGTGCCTCAGTTTCTACTATGTGATAAAGAGAAATTCGGACAAGTTGATTCTTGTTTAAATTTGGGTGATTCAAGAACTTTTTCCCTGCAGGAGACAGGTGTGACGGGGAGGCAGCTTCCTTTCTCTGTTTCAACATCCTGTCCCTCTCCATCTTTTGACTAATTCCCCTAAAAAAGCTCCACTTTTAACCTGGAGGAGGGGTCCTGCCAGGGTCCTTGCAGTGGGTTGGGAGGCTGTGGGGACAGGGATCAGCATCCCTGAGTCCTAGTCTTGACCTTGCACCCTTTTGGGTCTGTTTCCATATCTGTCAAAAGGCGGTGGGGGAGGGCGTAACAATGCTCACCCTGCTCACTTTAGACAGCAGTGGTGGGACTCCAAAGTCACAAAAAAATGTATGTCGTTGATGAGACTCAGGGTCCCTTCAATGCCACCAAGTTTCATGTCCAGATATTAACTGAGCACTTCGGGTACCGGAAAATTCATGAGAGTTGACACGCAGGGTGGGGGGGCCACCTGTACAAGGTGATTTCTGAGGTAGTCCTGGTGAGGAGCAATGGTGCCTCTCAGCTCCCCTCGTGGGAACAGAGTCGCCCGGATGTGGCCAGGGTTCACCCCCATGACCTCTCCCTTTGCAGGATGTGGTGGCCACACCAATCTCTCTCTCCCACGTGTTCTCTGCAATGTGACCTCACCTTCCCCCTTGAATCTGGGTGAATGTGAACTCACTTTGGAGCAATCGAATGTGCAAAGCAACCTGAAGCTGAGGACAGAAAAGGCAATGAGGTTTCCACTTTCTTGGCGGCTTTGACATTGGGTAGCTGTGGACCTTTTGCTGAGCTGGCTTCTCTGGGGCTCTGGGAGCCTCTTCTATCAAGTGAGTGATGGCAAGATGATGGCTCTGATCAGCTTAACTAGTGCTCACCAGAACTTCCATCCCTTCCCCCTCGCTCCCCAGAGGAGGTGTGGCCAACGTGCCTTGACCAGGGAAACCAAAGCAAAAGTGATAGCTGACACATCCTGGAGGCAAAAAAACCATGTGTGGTTCTTAGTCCTGCCTGAGTCTGTGCAGCTCTACAAGTCAGCCAAGTCCGACTTGGCCTCATGTCAAGATGGGGGTGTCACAAGACACTAAACACCTCTTACTCTGTGCTCTGAAGTTCTGTGAAGAGAGAGACCCTTCCCACTAAACCTAACCTTTGTGGTATGAAGCCATTGAGATTTGGGGGTGGTTTGTTACTGCAGCATGAAATAACTATTTTGACTGATGCAACGATAAAAACTAATAATAATCACAAAGATTCCTCATGGTATTGTTGAGAGTCTGGGTCAGCAATCAATTTAGTGCTAGCTCTTACTACAATGCCAATTCCCTATCTTAGGTGGATTTCCCCAAAGCACATGATGAGACAAAGATCTGAATGCAAGAAGTGTATCTGGAAAGTGATTCCAAGGAGCATAGATAGGGAAGTGGAAATGAGATGGGGGAGAAAAGGGGGTTCAGTTATAGTGTGTAGGGACTAGCCGGTTACGACTGTGTGCAGTTGCGGTTCAGTTCTTCCCAGGACCTCTGGGAGACCTCTCAGCGTGCATCAGGTTGTCCCAACCCCGAGGGGCAGGGAGCTGGGGTCATTAGCTGAGGGCTGCTCCCGGGGGCGTAGGGCCCAGGGTCTAGAGTGGAGAAGCAGGACGCGGGTGCCGGGGAGGCATCTGCTTTCGCAGCCAGGAGGTGGGACTCCGGGGGTGGGAGCGCGCAGACCCCAGCTCAACCCGGGCCCCCTGACTTCCCGGCTGGCCTGGATCGCCCACGCTCCAGGTGGGAGAAGTGCACACTGGGACGGGCCCCGGGGTCCAACAACGAGCGCTGGGCAGGAAGGGACTGTCTGGCGTGCACCTGCCGGAGTGACTGTGACCGTGCGGGCTGCGAGTGAGCCACGCGCGCACCGGCCGGGCCCCAGACGCCGAGCCTCGCTCCTGCCTCGCGCCCGCACCCACAGCACCTTCGTCTCGCCGCCCCTGTGCCGCCCGCCGTCCGCGGCACCCGCGAGCAGGCGGCCTCGGAGAGACCGCGACACCCGCGTGGCTGCCGGAAGAGCCAGTTCCCAGTTCCCGGCCCCACACTTTGAGGTCCCCTTTAGGCTCTTCAACAAACGGAAGAAGAGATTGACGCTGCTCGCTGTGGACCTTGGGGGAGCATGGGTGCCCAGAAAGGGCTTTGAATTAGGCATCGGGCAACTTCTAACCCTGGCTGTGTCTTCCTTAGCTGTGTGACCTTGGGCAGGACACTTGACCGCTCTGGTTTACCTCTCAAGTTCTCTTCTCTAAAAGGAGAGGAGAGGCTTGGGCTGCACTGAGGTAGGGGAGTATTGTGTTAGGGGCTGGCGTAGGAGTCAGCCAGATCTGGGTTCAAATGCTGCGGCTGCTGCCACTGCTTGCTGACTGCTTGATCTTGGCCAGGAGACGTCCTCTCTACGAGCCCAGCTTCCTCTTCTGTTATGAGGAGAGATCATGCATGCTGAAGGACCCAGGGTGGGGCCTGCTACTCTGCATCATCCGGTATTCTCAGTGTCAGCCATGACTGGGAAGGTCTTGGCCCTTCCACCCTTGCGGTATGACCCTGAGAAACACAGGGGACCTCTCTGGTTATAATATCTGACCCTGCTTTGCCCAGATATTTGCACGGACAGATGAGGCAGTGGGTATGATATGACGGATTAGGGCCAATGAGGAAAGAACAGGGATCAGCGGTGAGCATTACAATCCATAAGGAGAAGCTGAGGTCGACAGTATAGACCCCATCCCAGTGTGCAGGGCACACTTTTTTGTTTGTCCTCCATCCCTGGAGACACTTACTCTCCACCACTCCTAACACCATCTCTGATTAAAAGAAAAAAAAAAATCAACTCCAGGCATCCATCATTTATTCATTCATCCTCTGGACACACTTGTTTAGTAACTTACAGGCCTTTGGGGGAAGAGGATTCAAGACAAAGGTACATATAATTGAGTTGGAGTGAAAAGTATATAAACAAATAACTCAAAACCCGGAGGTTTAGTTAAATTTTGGAGTAAACTGTCACACTGAGAAATTGCTTCTTCACTATGTGATGCTGTGAAAGCCTCATAAGGAAGAGAGGGCAGGTCCCCTGTCCAGAAGGGCCCCTGCCCCACCTGGGACAAGGGTCCATACCCTTCTGACTCCCAGGTGTGGGAAAAGATTTTTGGATTCTAGGGCGGGAAAAGAGCAGGTAAAGCTGTCAGGCACTTGGAGACATCACCAAAAATTTGAGAAGGAGCAGGAATGGAGGGCTGGGTTCTCCAAGACTGAACCCGACCGGGCCATTGGGCACTTGGAGACTGGGAGAACTGGAGGCCACCAGACATTCAGTGTGGTCTGAGCAAGGGGTGATGCCAGCTGAGGATCCCTGCACCTGAGAGTCAGGACCTGCCCCATGTAGTCCTGGAGTAGCCAAGTTCTCATCTGTTCTGTGGGTCTGGGAGGGAAGAGATCCCAAAATTAATTGGTTCTGACTTCTCCTCATCTATGGGTAAGTGGTTGCTCAAATGGGATTTCAAATGACTTTAAAGAGGCATGAATGTAAAGAAAACCACAGCGGACCAGAACTTCTGGGATACAGCAAAAGCAGTGCTAATTGGGAAGTTTATAGCTGTGAATGACTACATTAAAAAAGAAGGAAGATCTCAAGTCATCAACCGAATGTGACAACTTAAGGAACTAGAAAAAGAAGAATAAACTAAGCCCAAAGCTAGCAGAAAGAAGGAAATACAATTAGAGAAGAGATCAATAAAATAGAAAATAGGAAACAAGGGAGAAAATCAATGAAACCAAATTTGGTTCTTCAAAACATAAGAAAATT
The DNA here is from genome assembly GCF_003265705.2 of Callorhinus ursinus. Lineage (NCBI taxonomy): Eukaryota > Metazoa > Chordata > Mammalia > Carnivora > Otariidae > Callorhinus > Callorhinus ursinus. Next base: position 12,296,175 of record NW_027397105.1, on the reverse strand, counting down.
TTAAAAATTGACAAGCCATTAGCTAGAGGGACTGAGAGAGACTGGGGTGGGGGGGGGACCTCAAGTTATTAAAATCAGGAATGAAAGTGAGGACATTACTACTGATTCTAGGGAATTAAAACTGATTATAAGAGAGTACTATGAACCATGAATGACTTTACTCCAATGAATTGGATAAGCCAGATGAAGTGGACAAATTTCTAGAAACATGCAACCTATCAATACTGAATCACAAAGAGATAGAAAATCTGAATAGGTGATCAGATCAGTAATCAAAAACCTCCTGACAAAAGCCGTAAACCTGATGGCCTCACCGGTGAATTCTACCAAACATTTACAGAAGAACAAACATCAATCTTCCTTGAATGTTTCAAAAAATTTGAAGAGAAGGAAACACTTTCTAACTCATTCTATGAGGCCAGCATTACCCTGAAACCAAAGCCAAAGAAACTACAAGGAAGCTACAGACAAATACCCTTTATGAATATTGGTGCAAGAACCCTCAGAAAATACCAGCAAACTGAATTCAGCAGCATATTGAAAGGATTATACACCATGACCAAATGGGATTTATACCAGGAATGCAAGGATGATGCAATATACAAAAATCTATTAATATGATATACCACATTCCCAGAACAAAGGAAAAAAAACCCACGAGTATTGCATACAGGTACTCAGACAGGTTTTTATACACCCATGTTCACAGAGGCATTATTCACAACAGCCAAAAGGTGGGAATGATGCAAGTGTCCATTGATGGAGAAATGGATAAACAAAATATGGTCTACACATCCAAGAGAATATTATTCAGTCTGAAAAAGAGAAGGAATTCTGACGCCTGCTACAACATGACTGAAACTTGAGGACATTCTGCCAAGTGAAAAAAAGCCAAATACTGTGTGATTCCACTTACATGAGACACCTACGGTAGTCAAATTTATAGACAAAAAGTGAAATGGTGGTTGCCAGGGGCTAGAGGAAAGGGGATGAAGAGTTAGCATTTAACTGGGACAGAGTTTCAGATTGGGAAGATGAAAAAATTCTGTGGATGGATGATAAAGATGGTTGCACAAAAATGTGAATATGCTTAATTCTGCTGAACTGTGCACTTAAAAATGGCTAAGCCAGACACAGGGCTGCACACCTGTAGTCCCAGCAATCCAGGAGGCTGGGGCAGGAGGATCACTTGAGGCCAGAAGCAACAGGTTGTGCAAGAAGGGCTGAACCTGCCCAGGTCAGAAATGGAGCAGGTAAAAAAAAAAATGGTTAAAATAGTAAAATTTTTGTTATGTGTATTTTACCATAGTAAAAATGTAAAGTTCACAAAACAAAAATAATGAGGTGATGTATGACCCATGGTGTTGTGGGAAAACTTATACCTGTGACAAGTTTATAATATAAGGTATTGATGAATGTGGTCTTAGGAAAGGTTGAACAAAATGCCATGGGAAGCCAGAGTGGGGAGTAAATGCTTGCGCACAGAGGGACTGAAAGCTGCTTTTGAGCTGGACTTCCCAGGAGGGCAGGGTGGAGAGGGGTTTACAGGCAGTGGCACTGCATAGGCAAAGCCTGGAGGGGAGTTAGGGCTGTCCTGGGGTGATCTGCTGTGACTGGTAGCAGGACCCAGGAGAGGGGCAATCTAGGGGAAGGCAGGCCTCACCTGCTCCAGTCAATCCTCAAGCTTGCCTGCTCACTCGTGGGGCTTGGGGCCCTGGTGACCCTCCCTGAGCAGCTTGCTGGAGCGGAAGGGTTAATCCACGCTTCTTATTTCACTTGGGAGGAAATGGGTGTCCGGAGTGCGGTGAAGTGCTGGGAGGTAATTCAATAAGGACACATAACTGCTAAAACTCTAATGTGACCACAGCTAGGTATTATAGGTATTTTATCCATATCAAAGAGGTTGGTGGAACTGCTGTGTCTGTTATGTTACTTTCAAGTAACAAGAAAGGGAATTCATGGGCTCAAGTATCTGAAAAGAAAATCCCGAACAGTGTTGTTTCATGCAGGGCTTGCTCCAAGCTCAGTGAGGTCTCTCAGGTCCTGCTCCCTGTCTCTCTGCCCTGCCTTCTGCAGAGGATACTTGTCCTAGGGAGAAGGAGGAGTTCCTCCTGGCCCTATGATGGGTGTTGGAGTTCCCAGGGATATGTGCCCCATGCTCAGGTTCAGAAGGAGTGTTCCCAAGATGGAGTGACTCCAAGTGGACCAACTTGACGCTGGCCGGGGATGGAATGTTCTAGTTAGCATAGACTGAGTCCTGTAATTAGTTTTGCCCTAGGATCCAGGTGTGGAACCAGGACCATCTGGATCTCAACTGGAATCAGGGATTATTGGGGAGGAAGGGGAGGGAAGTGGATGTTGAGATCAATTCTGAGTGCTGAATTTTAAGAGATATCACAACAAATGAAGAAAAAATGTTAGAAATGCTTTTGGCTGGAAGTAAGAGAAAAATGCAACCAATGGTGAATAAAACAAATAGAAGCCTGGGGCCCCCCAGCGGCTGGCACGATTAAACTGTCCAGCAATGTTTCCCTAAGCAGCCAGGCTCCATCTGTACTCTTGCTTCTCCGCTTGGTGTGCTCACTTTTATTCTTTTGTTGCTTGATGACTGCCATAGCCCCAGGAATAATACCCACGTTCAAGGCAGGGAGGTGGGGAACAGATCAAACCTACAAGCTCACTTCCCATGTCATCCCTCTTATTGGGATGCAGGGGCCTTTCCAGGTGCTTCTGAAGGGACTTTCATTTAGATCTTGGTCCAGAACTGGGTCATATGGGCACTTGTACTTGTAGGTAGGTAGGTTGACCAACCATCTCGGTTTGCCAGGGACTTTTGGTGCTAAAACTGGACAAGCCCTGGGCAAACCAGATAAGAGGGTCAGGCCAACTGGAAGGAAGACTGGAGAAGTGAATTTGGGGCTTCCTGGGCTCTATTGTAGGGAGCTGCAGAGAAGGAGGGGCTGTTGGTGGGTTTTAGCACAGCCATTAGCAGTGTCTACACAACCAGGCTGGTGGAGGGATTCAAAATCAAGACATATCCAGAATAGGCAAAGGGACTTAAAAATTAACCTAAAAATTAGGAGATGTTATATATTCTGGATATGTGTTGCAGTATACTCTCCCAGTTTATGGGTCGCCATTTTACTCTCGGAATAATGTCTTTGATGAACAAACATTCTTAATTTAGCATAGTTCAGTTTATCATTTTTCTCTTTATAGTTAGCACTTTTAGTGTCCTAAGAAAGCATTACCTTCTCCAAGATCATGAAAATACTCTCATTTAAAAAAAAATTTTTATTTTTCCTTTTTTGAAGATTCTACTTATTTATTTGAGAGAGGGAGAGAGGGTGGGGAGAGCACAGAGGGAGTGGGAGAGGGAGAAGCAGCCTCCCCGCTGAGCAGGGAGCCCGACGTGGGGCTCGGTCCCAGGACCCTGAGATCATGACCTGAGCCGAAGGCAGACGCTTAAGCAGCTGAGCCACCCAGGCACCCCTAAAAAAGATGGCTTTATTGAGAAATAGTTCACACACCATACAATCCACCCATCTAAAGTGTACAATTCAGTGGCTTGTAAGATATTCAAGCACCATCATCACAGTCAATTTAAGACTTGCCTCACCTCAAAAAGAAATCCTATACCCTTTAGCTGTCACACCCTTATCCCCATCCCTCCCTCACTCTCAGGCCTCAGCAACCATTCTACTTTCTGTCTCAATAGATTTCCCTATTTTGCATGTTTCATATAGATGGAATTTTGTATCTGGCTTCTTTCACTTTGTATAATGTTTTCAAGGTTCACCCATGTAGTAGCACGAGTCAGAATTTTATTCATTCTTATTGCCAAATAATATTCCATTGCATGGCTATGCCGTGTGTCTGTTGGCCATTTGGATGTCTTCTTTGGAAAAATGTCTGTTCAAGTCTTCTGCCTATTTTTTTTAAGACTTTTATTTATTTATTGAGAGAGAGAGAGAGAGAATGGTAGAGAGCATGAGAGAGAGGAAGGTCAGAGGGAGAAGCAGACTCCCCGCTGAGCAGGGAGCCCGATGTGGGACTCGATCCCGGGACTCCTGGATCATGACCTGAGCCGAAGGTAGTCGCTCAACCAACTGAGCCACCCAGGCGCCCCTCTTCTGCCCATTTCTTGATTGGATCATTTGTTCTTTGTGTGTCGAGTTTGATAAATTCTTTATAGATTTTGGATACTAACCCTTTATCTGATTTGTCATTTGCAAATATCTTCTCCCATTCTGTCCGTTGTCTTTTTTTTAAATAAAATTTTATTTATTTGTCAGAGAGAGAGAGAGAGAGCACAAGCAGGGGAGCGGCAGGCAGAGGCAGAGGGAGAAGCAGGCTTCCCGCTGAGGAAGGAGCCCGATGCAGGACTCGATCCCAGGACCCTGGGATCATGACCTGAGCCAAAGGCAGACGCTTAACCAACTGAGCCACCCAGGCATGCCATGTCTTTTGGTTTTGTCCACTGTTTCCTTTGCTGTGCAAAAGCTTTTTATCTTGATGAAGTCCCAATAGTTCATTTTTGCCCTTGCTTCCCTTGCCTTTGGTGATGTGTCTAGCAAGAAGTTGCTGTGGCAGAGCTCACAGAGATTGCTGCCTGTGTTCTCCTCTAGGATTTGGATGGATTCCTGTCTCCCATTTAGGTCTTTCATCCATTTGAGTCTATTTTTGTGTGTGGTGTAGGGAAATAGTCAGTTTCATTCTTCTGCATGTGGCTGTCCAATTTTCCCAACACCATTTGTTGAAGAGACTTTTTTCCATTGGCTATTCTTTCCTGCTTTTTTTTTTTTTTTAAGTAAGCTCAATGCCCAGCGTGGAGCCCAACCGAGGCCTTGAACTCATGACCCTGAGATCAAGAATTGGACATTTAACCTACTGAGCCACCCAGGTGGCCCTTTCTGTCCTGCTTTGTCAAAGACTAGTTGACCATAGAGTTGAGGGTCCATTTCTGGGTTCTCTATTCTGTTCCATTCTATGCATCTGTTTATGTACCAGTATCTACTGTCTTGATGATTACAACTTTGTGATAGAGCTTGAAGTCCAGAATTGTGATGCCACCAGCTTTGTTGTTGGTGGTGTTGTTGTTGTTGTTTCAGCAGACCTTTGGCTATTCAGGGTCTTTTCTGGTTCCATACAAATTTTAGGATTATTTGTTCCTGCTCTGTGAAAAAAGTTGATAGTATTTTGATAGGGATTGCATCGAATGTATAGACTGTTCTAAGTAGCATAGACATTTTAGCAATATTTGTTCTTCTAATCCAAGAGCATGGAATGTTTTCCCATTTCTTTGTGTCTTCCTCAATTTCTTTCATGAGTGTTCTATAGTTTTCTGAGTATAGATCCATTGCCTCTTTGGTTAGGTTTATTCCTAGGTATCTTATGGTTTTTGGTGCAATTTTAAATGGGATTGACTCCTTAATTTCTCTTTCTTCTGTCTCATTGTTAGTGTATAGAAACGCAACTGATTTCTGTGCATTGATTTATATATCCTGCCACTTTCCTGAATTCCTGTATGAGTTCTAGCAGTTTTGGGGTGGAGTCTTTTGGGTTTTCCACATAGAATATTATGTCATCTGTGACTTCATTTTGACTTCTTCTTTGCTGATTTGGATGCATTTTATTTCTTTCTGTTGTCTGATTGCTGAGGCTAGGACTTCTAGTACTATGTTGAACAACAGTGGTGATAGTGGACATCCCTGCTGTGTTCCCGACCTTAGGGGGAATCTCTCAGTTTTTCCCCATTGAGAATGATATCTGCTGTGGGCTTTTCATATATGGATTTTGTGATATAGAGGTATGTTCCCTCTATCCCTATACTCTGAAGAGTTTTGATCAAGAAAGGATGTTGTACTTTGTCAAATGCTTTTTCTGCATCTATTGAGAGTGTCATATTGTTCTTGTCCTTTATTTTATTTCTGTAGGGTATCACATTGATTGATTTTTGGATGTTGAACCACCCTTGCAGCCCAGGAATAAATCCCATTTAATTGTGGTGAATAATCCTTTCAATGTGCTGTTGGATCCTATTGGCTAGTATCTTGGTGAGAATTTTTGCATCCATGTTCATCAGGGATATTGGTCTGTAATTCTCCTTTTTGGTGGGGTTTTGTCTGGTTTGGGGATCAAGGTAATGCTGGCCTCATAGAATGAGTTTGGAAGTTTTCCTTCCATTTCTGTTTTTTGAAACAGTTTCAGAAGAATAGGTATTAATTCTTCTTGAAATGTTTGGTAGAATTCCCCTGGGAAGCCATCTGTCCCTGGATTCTTGTTTATTGGGAGATTTTTGTTACTGCTTCAATTTCCTTGCTGGTTATGTGTTTGTTCAGGTTTTTATTTCTTCCTGTTTCAGTTTTGGTAGTTTATATGTCTCTAAGAATGCATCCATTTCTTCCAGATTGCCTAATTTGTTGGCATACAGTTGCTCACAATATGTTCTTATAATTGTTTGTATTTCTTCAGTGTTGGTTGGGATCTCTCCTCTTTCATTCATGACTTTATGTATTTGGGTCCTTTTTCTTTCCTTTTTGATAAGTCTGGCCAGGGGTTTATCAAGCTTATTAATTCTTTCAAAGGACCAGCTCCATATTCGTTGATCTATTCTACTGTTCTTTTGGTTTCTATTTCATTGATTTCTGCTCTAATCTTTATTAATTCTCTTCTCCTGCTGGGTTTAGGCTTTATTTGCTGTTCTTTCTCCAGCTCCTTTAGGTGGAATGTTAGGTTGTGTATTTGAGACCTTTCTTGTTTCTTGAGAAAGGCTTGTGTTGCTATCTACTTCCCTCTTAGGACTGCCTTTCCTGCATCCCAAAGGTTTTGAACAGTTGTGTTTTCATTTTCATTTGTTTCCATGAATTTTTAAAATTCTCCTTTAATTTCCTGCTTGACCTATTCATTCTTTAGTAGGATGCTCTTTAGCCTCCATGTATCTGAGTTCTTTCCGACTTTCCTCTTGTGCTTGAGTTCAAGTTTCAAAGCATTGTGGTCTGAAAATATGCAGGGAATGATCCCAGTCTTTTGGTACTGGTTGAGACCTGATTTGCAACTGAGTATGTGATCTAATCTGGAGATTAGATCACATGTACACTCAAAAAGAATGTGTATTGGGATGCCTGGGTGGCTCAGTCGTTAAGCGTCTGCCTTCAGCTCAGGTCATGATCCTAGGGTCCTGGGATCAAGCCCCACATCAGGCTCCCTGCTCGGCGGGAAGCCTGCTTCTCCTTCTCCCACTCCCTCTGCTTGTGTTCCCTCTCTGTCAAGTAAATAAATAAAATCTTAAAAAATAAGAATGTGTATTATGTTGCTTTAGGATGGAATGTTCTGAATATATCTGTGAAGTCATCTGGTCCAGTGTGTCATTCAAAGCCCTTGTTTCCTTGTTGATCTTCTGCTTAGATGATCTGTCCATTGCAGTGAGTGGGTGTTAAAATCCCCTACGATTATTGTATAATTATCAGTGTGTTTCTTTAATTTTGTTATTAGTTGATTTATGTAATTGGTTGCTCCCATGTTAAAGGCATAAATGTTTACAATTGTTAGATCTTCTTGTTGAATAGACCCTTTAATTATGATATAGTGTCCTTCCTCCTCTCTTATTACAGATCTTGGTTTAAAATTTATTTTGTCTAGGGGCGTCTGTGTGGCTAAGTCATTGGGTGTCTGCCTTCAGATCAGATCATGGTCCCAGGGTCCTGGGATTGAGCCCTGCATCAGGCTCCCTGCTCGGCGGGAGGCCTGCTTCTCCCTCTCCCACTCCCCCTGCTTGTGTTCCCTCTCTCGCTGTGTCTCTCTCTGTCAAATAAATAAATAAATAAATAAATAAATAAATAAATAAATTTTGAAATTTTTTTCAAAAATTTGAAAAAATAAAATAAAATCTAATTTGTCTAATATAAGGATTGCCACCCCAGCTTTCTTTTGATGTCCATTAGCATGATAAATGGTTTTCCATCCCTTCACTTTCAATCTGGAGGTGTCTTTGGGTCTAAAATGTCTCTTCCAGACAGCATATCGATGGGTCTTGCTTTATTATCCAATCTGATACCTTATGTCTTTTGATTGGGGCATTTAGCCCATTTACATTCAGAGTAACTATTGAAAGATATTAATTTAGTGCCATTGTATTACCTGTAAAGTCACTATTTCTGTATATTGTCTCTGTTCCTTTCTAGTTTATGTTACTTTTGGGCTCTCTCTTTGCTTAAAGGATTCCTTTTAATATTTCTTGCAGGGCTGGTTTAGTGATCACAAATTCTTGTCGTTTCTGTTTGTCCTGAAAGCTTTTTATCTCTCCTTCTATTTTGAATGACAGCTTAGCTTGATAAAGTGTTCTTGGCAGCAGATTTTTCTCATTTAGCACCCTGAAAATAGCATGCCAGTCCTTTCTGGCCTGTCAGGTCTCTGTGGATAGGTCTTCTGCCAGTCTAATGTTTCTACCCTGTAGGTTACAGACCTCTTGTCCTGAGCTGCTTTCAGGATTTTCTCTTTGTCTCTGAGATTTGCAAGTTTCACTATTAGATATCAGGGTGTTGACCTATTTTTATTGATTTTGAGGGGGGTTCTATGTGCCTCCTGGACTTGAACGCCTGTTTCCTTCCCCAGATTAGAGAAGTTCTCCACTATAATTTGCTCCAATATACCTTCTGCCCTCTCTCTCTTTCCTCTTCTTCTGTGATCCCAATTATTCTAATATTGTTTCACTTTATGGTATCACCTCTCTCTCGAATTCTCCCCTCGTGATCCAGTAGTTATTTATCTCTCTTTTTCACAACTTCTTTATTCTCCATCATTTTGTCTTCTATATCACTAATTCTCTCTTCTGACTCATTTATCCTAGCAGTTACAGCCTCCATTTTTTTATTGCCTTTTCAATTTTGACTTGATTAGATTTTAGTTCTTTTATTTCTCCAGAAAGGGATTCTTTAGTGTCTTCTATGGTTTTTTTTTTCAAACCCAGCTGGTATCTTTATAATTGTTATTCTGAACTCTAGTTCCAACATCTTACTTATGTCCATACTGATTAGGTCCCTGGCAGTCAGTACTGCCTCTTGCTCTTTTTTTGAGGTGAGTTTTTCTGTCTTGTTATTCTTGCAGAAAGTGGTCATTTTTCTATTTGTAGAGTTGTAGCTATTCTCGAGAAGAATGTGTATTATGTTGCTTTAGGATGGAATGTTCTGAATATATCTGTGAAGTCCATCTGGTCCAGTGTGTCATTCAAAGCCCTTGTTTCCTTGTTAATCTTCTGCTTAGATGATATGTCCATTGCAGTGAGTGTGGTGTTAAAGTCCCACTTAGCTCTCTGGTTGAGTTCGCTGGCATTCAGAATAATTTGGTAGCTATCTAGCTGAGTTCCTGGGACCAGATGAAACTAAGGTCTCCTACTCTTCTGCCATCTTGAACTCAGTCTCTACAGCAAGTCTTGATTGATATCAGCTTATCCAAGTCCTCCCGTTCTGTTCTTTTTTTTTTAAATATTGCCTTGATTGTTCTAGGCTCTGTATTTTTATAAAAATTTATAATTGCCTTTCAGTTTCTAAAAGAAAAAAAAGACCTGTTGAGGTTTTAATTGGGTTTATGTTGAGTTTACAGATCAATTTGAGTAGATCTGACATCTTTACAGCATTGAATCTTCCATTCCAAGAACATAGTATGTTTCCCTATTTATTTAAAAAAATTTCTCCTAATAATGTTTCATAATTTTTAGTGTAGAGGTCTTACATATCTTTCACTAAAGTTATTTATACAGAGAGACCCATGATGGACTCCGAAAAACAAACTGAGGGTCCTAGAGGGGAGGGGGGTGGGGGGATGGGTTAGCCTGGTGATGGGTGTTAAAGAGGGCACAGTCTGCGTGGAGCACTGGGTGTTATGCACAAACGATGAATCATGGAACACTATATCAAAAACTAATGATGTAATGTATGGTGATTAACATAACAATAAAAAATTTAAAAAAAAAGAAGATAGAAGCAGTCATGAAACTCATTTTTATAATATAGCAGCATCTTGGTTATCTAAAGGGTATTATTTGAGACATAACCTATAGAAGTTAAGGCCCTACCCCTGAGAAACAGGAAATAAACAATAGAGGTCTTAAAGAACCCAGCCTGAAAGCTAAATAAAGTGTTAGAGGTTCACTCACTAAAAAAAAAAAAAAAAAAAAAAAAGTTATTCATACAGGGTTTTTTGTTTTGTTTTGTTTTTGATGCTATTATAAGTGATGTAGTTAATTTTTTTTTCATTTGGATACTTCCCTTCAAATACCTGAAGGGTTTTTATGTGGAACAGAGGGCTGGTCACTGATTTTTGCCTGGCATGTGCAGGTAGGCCCTGAGCCAAGTACTGTCTGTATTTTCTCATTTACTCCTCAGCAGGCCTCAGACACAGGACTCTTATCCCCATTTTACACTGAACCTCAGAGGTGGAGCCAGGTCTGAGGCGAGGGCTGACTGAGGACTGAGTGGTGCCCCCTTCTGCACTGATCCAGACCTGATGTGGGCAAACCTGTGCCTATGGGTGCAATCCTCTGCGGCTCTTTCCAGATGAGAAATTCTATGACTCCCAAATTCAAATTCAAGATTCAAATTTGTCCAGCCCACCCTAAATGCAAATATTAGTGAGTCTTGACATTTTTTAAAGTAAACAAATCAATATATCAATTAGGCCACTACTGAAAACACAACTTCTTAAACCCATAGAACCTGAGTATCAACATATTTTTTAACCATAACCTGAGTGAGGTTTAAAACTCATCACACAATTTGTAAACAACACTTCAAGTTTGCTTAAAATCTCTGAGGGGAAAGTGGTTTAAATGACATGGCCCAGACCTCCCCATGAGCTCTAGCCAGTATTTGTACCCAGAACTACTGATACCGCCACTGCATGTCTCACATGACCCAAAGAGAACTCGTATATACCTGTGTCTGGTCAACACCGGTCATACTTTTTGGCTGGCTAGCACCTTTGACATCCTTTCTAGGTTGGGGGAATTTCCGTGTGGTAAGAGAGAAATGTGCTTGCCAGAGTTCCTTGCAAACAGGCATCTACACATGATCTGGGTTTGGCCGGTCACACAACCCTGTGTGAGGTGCTGCAGAAGCTCCAGGAGCCACTCTGGTGAGGGTGGCCACCAGGATACCCAGGGTCTAGTTGTACCAGCTGTAATATCCAGTGTAAGCTGCAGGGTCTGGCTCTGGGCACTGGTGCTGTGTTCTTCTGGGCCCACAATCTGGACAGAGCCTCTGGCCCCTCCTGAAGAGCCTGCAAACTGGCTTTACACTTTAATCAATCCATCCCTTTATAATCTTTAATAAATTGCCTGACATGGATTTTATTGTTTGCAACTAAGAACCTTGCCTGGTATGCACCCCTCCCCAAGCTTGCTCCCCACCCCCACCTCTTTTCAGTAGAAGGCAGCAAGTTCTCTCCACTTGTCCATGCCTTGAATCTAATAGCCACCCTGGTCTCCCACCCCCTCCATCCCAGGGCCTGGGTCTTACTGATAATTCCTCTCCCTGCACAGCTTGAGTCTGTCCAGTCCACCATTTCTGTAGTCAGCCTTCAAGCCCAGGCCACCAGCCTCCTCACCTATAGACTATTCCTTAAGTTCCCACCCTCACCCTGGAGCGATCTTCCTGGAATGCAGACTAGTTCAGGTCGCTCCTCACTGAAGCTCTCCCGTGCCCGTCCCCCTAGTTGATGAATTTTGCTGGGGAAGCCTTTCCTGTGTGGCCTCCCTGAGCTCTCCCACCCCTCTGCTGGCCCCACCCCTCTTCTTCTCTAAACAACGATCATTTCTCCTGCCCCAGGGTTCTTGCACATGCACTTCTGCCTGTAGCTTTATTCCACCCTTTTCTTTCCCCCACCCCTACTTTGCCTTTAGCTCTTAGCTCCTGGGGAAGTCATTTTTGACCTTTCCTCTCAGGGAGAGCCCTCTCTCTCTTGGACCTTTACAGCCCCGTGTACTTCTGGAAGCTCAGCATGGTGCTTACCTCTTCAGTCTTTGCCACTTATGAGCTGTGTGACCCCATGCAAGTTACTGAATCTATCTGGGCCTTAGTTTCTCTGTTTCTTCATCTCCTAAATAAGGTTAATGATGTTTACTGCTCCAGGTTCAGCTTCTACCCTTCTCTGCTCTGTCTGTGGCCCTGGATGCCCACACTTCAGGCTGCATTTCTGTGTCCTCTGGCTTCAGTGGGAGGTGCCATCAGAGATCAGAGGGAGGGAGCAGTCAGGGACTTGTTTCCTGGCTCCTTCCCCTTCCTTGCCTTGGGCCATGTGTCTCACAGAGGGGCAGTTCTATGGGTGGTAAAAGCTTCTCACTGTGGCTGTCCTTTGGGGGCCTCTTGATTTTCCCTTAGCTCTAAGGCACTGTAGTCACTTTGTTAATATGTCTCCTTGGAGCCATAGGTGAATTCTGTTTCTACAGCCCAGAGTTGCTGAGAGGATTAAATGAGAGCACTCATGATAATGCCCTTAGCACAGTGCCTGGCTGGCCTCATTTTAACTCATTCCTTTTCCCAAACATTGCACCATGACCTTGTTTTGCAAAGGATGGTTTTTGAGTCCGTTTCTGTCAACAGACCGGATCTGAAATGCAAAGACCTTTCTCAGCTGTACCCCCAGAGCTTAACACAGAGCTCAGTACATTTGATGAGGATTTGATGAGTTAATGGTCCCATTTGCCTGTGTGCAGTACTGTCCTGCTGCCAAGAGGAGAAGAGGCAGGAGAATCCACAGGTTCCCTTGTGCAGTTGTTTAGGTTGTGCACTGCAAAAGTTGCCTGGCTCAGGAAACAAGACTCAGATCAGCTGTGCTCTTCCCACCATGCTTGCTCCAACAGAGAGAGGTGTTTTTCCTAATTTGCTCAAAGGGGCTGCATGAATTAGTGGTTCCTTGGGTCTCTACCCCTAAATCTAGTTTTTATTCATTTACACAGGAGACTCCATGTTCCTGCCTATGTCCTGCCTCCCAGCTCCCTGAGTATCTACCTCCCTTTTCATTAGTCCTCTCTGCCTTCCAGGAAGCCAGCAGCTTCCCAAGGAAGCCGCCTAGCTTAAGAGAGGCCTGCAGAAACCAGTGGGGACAGGGCTTCCAAGAAAGTTTCCGGTAAGGCTGAGCACCAGAGCCACTGATCTTCCTGATAGATGGTGGCAGACAACAGCAAGTGAGTGGTCAGGCCCAGGAGAAACCAGTTGTGGGCAGCTGCAGAAATAATGGCCCTGGACTCCAAGTGGACTAATAGGCAATTAGTGCCAGAGTGCCCCCATCCAGCCCCCAGCCCATTAAACACAGGATGACTCTAACCAAATCCTGTCTTAAAGAGCTCTATTTAGAGGCAGCTTAATGTAAATTGTTCCATAGAGAGGGGAGGAAAAATCCCACCGATCCAGGCAAAAGAATAGTTCTTAGTGGGAGTTTCTAATAAGTGGGTTGGAGAGGCAGCCCGGCCGTTGAAAAGCTCTGCAGGTAAAGCCATGGAGGCCGTCAGCTTTCAGTTCAGCCTGTTCTATTTCCTTCTGTGCCGGGGCCTCTGCCTGGCCTCCGGTCTCTTTCATATTTGGAACCAGAAAGGCTACACTGTGCGCTGAGCAGCATCTCTGCCTGTGCACAGGGAGTCAGACCTGGTCATCCCGCATCACCAGAAGCGGACCGCCCAGGGTCTAGGCCTGGATGGAGCATGAGTGTGAGACCCTGATCACACCCCTGTGCCGTGGGTGCCAGTGAGGAGAGAGCACTGGTAATAAGGCCTCCCCTCTAGGCAGCACCCGAGCAGCTCACCTTTGACCGCACTCAGGAATCGCCAGACCAGTTTTCCAAATGCTGATGCCCAGGTTTTACCTTGAGATTCTGCTCAGCTTGTCTGGAGTGGTGCCCTAGTGTGGGCACTGTGAGCATTCCCCAGGTGCTTCCATATGCAGACAGGGTGGAGACCCACTGGTCCCCAAGGCCTGTGCTATACCTGCTCTCTTGCGTGGTTAGCCACCCATATGGGGCTGGGAGACACCACAGAACTGCAGCGTTCAGAGTGGGTTCCCTGGACCAGCAGCCTCGGCATCACTTGGCGATGCCGTAGAAATTCATTTTCTCAGGCCCAGCCCTAGAGCTCTGGAATCAGAAACTCCTGGTGGGGCCCAGCAATACATGTTTTAACAAGCCCTCCAGGGGATTCTGATGTGCTCTCAAATTTGAGAATCCTTGCCATAGAATAATGGAAGAATTACCCTCGCATTTCAGTGCTCTTCAAACTTTACCGTGCACAGGACTCAAATAAATGTGAATTCTGATGCAGCCGGGGGAGGGCCAAGGTTCTGCCTTTCAGACACGGTCCCAGGTGCTGCCACTGGTCTGCAGACCACACCGAGCAGCTAGGGTATAGATATGTTGACTGCGAGCTCGCTCTGTGCCAGGCACTGTGCTATGCCCCATGTTTGTGTCATCTTATTTCATCTTCCCGGAAGCACTAAGAGGTAGACATTAATTATTATTTCTGAACAGCTTTATTGAGAGATAATTCACATTCCACAGAATTCATCCACTCAAAGTATACAAAGGCTTTGCGCCCCCATCACCACGATCAATTTTAGAACGTTCGCATCCTTCTCAAAGGAGACGCAGCTCCTCTTAGCCATCATTCACCCTGCCCTAGGCAACCTACCCTCTCTATAGATTTACCTCTTCTGGACACTTCATCTAATTTTTTTATTAAATTCAATTAATTAACAAATACAGTATTATTAGTTTCAGAGGTAGAGGTCAGTGATTCATCAGCCTTATATAACACCCAGTGCTCATTCCATCATGTGCCCTCCTTAATGCCCACCACCCAGTTACCCCATCCCCCATCCCCTTCCCCTCCCCCAACCCTCAGTTTGTTTCCTATGATTAAGAGTCTCTTATGGTTTGTCTCCCTCTCTGAATTCATCTTGTTTTATTTCCCCCCACTTCCCCTATGTTCCTCTGTTTTGTTTCTTAAATTCCATGTATCGGAGAGATCATATGAGAATTGTCTTTCTCTGACTGACTTATTTCACTCAGCATAATACCCCTAGTTCCTTCCATGTTGTGGCAAATGGTGAGATTTCATTTTTTTTTTGATGGCTGAGTAGTATTCCATGATAATAGAGATAGAAATACTTATATCTATTGATAGATGTCTATATCTACCTATATCTATCATCTATCAATCTATCCCCCACACCTTCTTTATCCATTCATCTGTCGAAGGACATCTTGGCGCTTCCCACAGTTTGGCTATTGTGGACATTGCTACTATAATCATCGGGGTGCACGTGCCCCTTCGGGTCCCTACATTTGTATCTTTGGGGTAAATACCCAGTAGTGCCATTGCTGGGTCGTAGGGTAGCTCTATTTTCAACTGTTTGAGGAACCTCCACACTGTTTTCCAGAGTGGTTGCACCAGCTTGCATTCCCACCAACAGTGTAGAAGTTTCCCCTTTCTCTGCGTCCTCACCAACATCTTGGACATTTCATTTAAAAGGATTCATCCAACATGTAGCCTTTTGTGACTGGCTCCTTTCAATTAGCATCATGTTTTCAAGGTTGATCCATGTTATAGTGTATGTCAGTAATTCATGCCTTTCTCTGGCTGAATATCTTCCATTGTTGGGTAGATCAAATCTTGCAGCTCAATTTAATTGTTTATAGACACTTGGGTTGTTTGCATTTGGAGGGGATCATGGTTTGTGCCGCTGTGGACACTGATACACAAACAGTTCCATTCTACAGATGAAGACACTGAGGCTGATAGCCACGCAACCCGGGCAAGGTCACTGACCGTTCAGGGGGGCGCTCTCTGCTTCCTTGCTACCTGTCTCAGAGGCCCAGGTGGTAGCACCGCTCAAGGTTGGGGGGGAGTGTTTGTTTCTGGAGAAGGAGCGGGGGGCTTGGAGGCAGGGCTCCTGGATCCGAGTCTTGGCTTGGGTCCTTCCTGGGGGACCTTGGGCAACTTGTTTAAGTCTGAGCCTCAGTCTCCCCAGGAGAGAAATGATGAGTCTGCTATGAAGCTTGAACGGAGGAGGGGATGAGAGTGGGAAAAGCATTCTTGGTGTGGATGAGGCACTCTGCAGTGTTGGCCGGGGTGGGGTTCCTAGGTCAGGGACCAGAGAGGCTTGTAATGCCCCTTACTGAAGCCTGTAATGTAGGACCCAGGGAGAGACAAACACAGAGAGCGAGACTGTAGAGGCAGGCAGCGGGGGTGTCTGGCGGGGCGGGGCGCGGCGGGCTGCCTGATTCAGAGCAATGAGGCTTTTCACCTCCTCCCACAGCCATTTACCCAACCCTGGGGGTAATTGCCACCATTTCAAGGCTGGGTAATGCCAGGCAGATTAGGGAGGGAAAGGCTCCCTCGGTTTGAGCAAGAACATTAAGCACAGTTGTAACTGTCAGCCACTCCTAGCTGCCGGCCAGTCCCACCCCTTCTCCCCATTTTGGGGCCAGGCCCCGGGAGCTGCTTGGGCTACTGCACACCCCATACCTTATCCACCACCCCTTCTGCCCTTTGGGTCCCTTCAGCATGGGGTTCACCCTGCTTTTTTGCTTTGTATATGCCCTTGGGCAAGTGTGTGCCTTAACCTCTCTGAGCCTCATCTGCAAAATGGGCGCAACAACAACACATTCTCCACCAAGTGTCTGTGGGCGTTTGCCACGGCCAGGCCCTATTTTATCCTCCCAGCAACATCATGAGGGAGACCCTGCTGTTATCTTTGTGTATCAGAAGAGGACAGAGAGATGAGGCCCCATCGTGGGCCTCAGTTTCCCATCTGCAGAACGTGGATGTTGGGCAAGAAGAGGAGACCTCCGCCAGTGCTTTCAGGCCCCACAGTCTCTGATGGTCCTGAGGATGGGGGCAGAAATGCTGGGCCTCAAGCAGGGCTGCGGGAGGCATCGGGAGCAAGGTTGAAGGAAGGCTTTTTCCAAAGTCAGCTGACATGCTTGCCGCTTGGAGCCCATCCTGCATGATGGCGAGGGATGGAGGAAGCCAGGTGTCTGGGCTCCCAGCTGGGGCACCATCCTAGGTGATGGGGAGAAAACTGGGAGGGAAGGCACATGGCAAGCAGGGAAGCCAGACTGGAGTGTGAAATTCCTACCCTGCACTGGGAGCCTGGGGGGTCGAGACGCGGAGGTGGGGGACCGTGCTCCCTGCAGTCTGCGGCTCACTGTCGCAGGTGACACCAGCCATGTGCTGCTCAGAGCAGGTGTCAGGCCTGTTTGTAGGCACGGTGGTGCCAGCACAGCTGGGGCCAGGCCCAAGAGGGTCACGTTTGGAAAGACAAGGGAGAGACAGACGGAGAAGAAGTGGGAGATTGGGATGGGGATGGATGGGCCAGCGGTGTTTTCCTCCCACCAGAAAAGCCTGTGGGGTCCCTTCCTCAGGCCTCTGCCCCGATCAGGGAGGTGAAGTCAGTCCCACCTGGGGCTGTAGGGCTGATGATTCCCAGGAACACGGAGGGGGTTCTACATTTGGGTGTGAGAAAAGGGTTGGCGACCCTTTTTTCCTTCCCCAGGGAGGAAACCAGACACTGGTCACCCACCCTTCCTTCTCCCAACTCTGTATTATATTTCAAACATATAAAAAGCTGGAAGAATTTCAGAGAACAGCCATATCCCCACCAGCTATCATCATTGATACTCTACTGCCCTCGTGGGATTATTCATCCGTGTGTCTTTCCATCCCTCCAGCTGCCCATCTTGTTTTTTGATATATTTCAAAGGAAGCTGCAGACGTCAGGGTACTTTACCCCCCCACACTTCACATGCTTGTCATTAACTGGAGGTCAGTATTTGTTAACAGTTCTTCCGTATTTTTTTTTAAAGATTTTATTTATTTATTAGAGAGAACGCGCAAGAGAGCATGAGCGGGGGCGGGGCGGGGCAGAGGGAGAAGCAGACTCTCCGCTGAGAGAACACGGGGCTCGATCCCAGAACCTCAGGATCACGACCTGAGCTGAAGGCAGACTCAACCGCTCAGCCGACTGAGCCACCCAGGCACCCCCAACTGTTCTTTTTTAAAAGGTGACGTTTACATACAGTGAAATGGACAATGTTAAAATTGACCCTGAAAGGGTAGCTAGCAATCACTGAGTCTTGACAAATGCACACACTCGTGTAGCTTGAGTTCCTTGAAGACATAGGGCATTGCCATTGCCCGGAAAGTTTGCCCTCCTTCCTTCCCTTTTCCCTCCCGCTTAGAAAACAGCCCCTGTTCCAGTCTTTCCCACCATTGCCTGGTTTTGCCTGTTCTAGAATTTCATGTCTGTGGAGTCATGAAGCATGTGTCTTTTTTGTTGTTGTTGTTGTGGGGAAGGGAGCTGGCTTCTTCTGCTGAGCATATGTATTTTGAGATCCATGCAGGTCACGGTGTGAATTCATGGGTCATTCTTTTTATTGCTAAATAGTACGCCACTGTGTGATATCCTCCATTTGCTTACCCATTCATCTGTTGTTCCTTTGAGATGTTCTCAGTTTGGGGTGATTCTGAATAAACCTACCTCGAACATTTGTGCATGAGTCTTCGTGTGGACATATGTTTGCATTTCTCTCGAGGAAATACGGGTAGAATTACTGGTCTTCTGTCTTTCATACAATCAAATAAAAAAAAAAAGAAAGAGTGTGGGTAACCAAATTGCAGAAACTTTACTTGATCACCATCCCCTTGTCAAAAACCTGCCCTCCCCGCCCCTTCCCCCCAGGACAGTCCTCTGTGAGCTACTGAGGATCTCTTGGCATTGAGACAGACCAGGTTCTAAGCCTGGCTCTACCACTTGGTCACTCTGGGACCTTAGGCAAATTTTTAACCTTAATAAAGCAAAGGCAAGTTTTTAACCTTAGTTCCACCTCTGTAAACTAGGTACAATGATAGCAGTTGCCGGATGGATGTTGGGGACTCCTACATCCCCAAGAGAAGAGCTGTAAAATGCCCAGCCCAGGACTTGGCCCCACCATGCGTGATGGCTAACAGAGTGTCTTCTCCCCACCTATTTATTTATTTGTCTTTCTTTCTTTCTTTCTTTCTTTCTTTCTTTCTTTCTTTCTTTCTTTCTTTCTTTCTTTCTTTCTTTTTCTTTCTTTCTTTCTTTCTTTTAGAGAGAGAGGGAGAGCGTGTGCGGGAGGGACAGAGGGAAGAGGGAGAGGTAGAATCCTAAGGAGGCTCCATGCCCAGCACAGATGGAGCCCAACGAGGGGTTCGACCTCACAACCCTGAGATCATGACCTGAGCCGAAATCAAGAGTCCCACTTCACCCACGGAGCCACTTAACCCACTGAGCCACCCAGGTGCCCCACTCTCCCCACCTATTTAATTCCATTTGTCTTTCAAGATCCAGTGTCTTCTCATTGAAGCCTTTCCTGAAAGTCTGTATAAACTGAAAAGCGCAGACATTCAGCAGAATATTATGCATGAACCGCGTGACTCTATATGTTTTGCAAATAGTAGGTCATTTCGTTTTCTCGATCCCACCGTCACACAGTGTAGCGTCACGCCCATTCTATAGGCACAGAGAGATTCAGTGATTTGCCCAAAGTCACAGGGCAAAAGTAAATGGTGAACCACCCACCCCTCCCAGGGCAGTTGATCTCTATGGGTTTGCAATTCTGGATATTTCCATATAAATGGACTCATACAATATGTGGCCTTTTGTGTCTGGCTTCTCTTCCACGTAATGCTTTCTAGGTCCATCCATGTTGCAGTGTCTGTGTGTCTACTTCATCCCTTCTCATTGGTGGGTAAGTGTCTGTTGCATGGATGGGTGGACCCCATTCTGTCCGTCCGTGCATCTACCAATGCCCATCTGGCTTGGTGCCACCTTCTGGCTCTGGCAATCGGTGCCACTATGAAGATCTGCGTACGCACTTTTCTCTGAACACCTGGTTTGAATTCTTCTGAGTGTATCCCTAGGAGTGGAATTGCTGGTCATGCGGTAATTCGGTGTCTAGCTTTTTGAGGAGCTACCAAACTGGGAGCTGTTGTTGGGCGCTCTTGGGTTGTAGCTGAAGACACAGGTGATGGAGTAGAGGGGAGGGTTTCGCAATGCCCGGGACATCTTACTGAGTGAGACACTGTAAAACAGCGTCACCGAACTTTCACAATCATCTCTGTGCCCTGCCAAGTCCCTTCCCACGCTGGGCATCTTGGCCGAGTCGAAACCAAGCCTCCCTCCCCTTCCACCCCTGAGCCCCAGGGCATATCTTCCTCCCAGCAAGACCGTCCCCTGGCCCTGCGGGGGGGTCCCACCAGAGATGGGGTGAGAATGGCAGTACCCCTACCCCACACCCAGCCGGGCCAGGCTGTTTGGAAGCGGGAGAGGGGCATTACTGGGCCCTCCCACGCCAAGGGTGTTAGGGCTCCCCGCACAGGGCCCCGCCCATCCCACCCCCTTCCACTGTCAGACCTGGGAATGCAGCCGAAGGCCTGAGGACCTGACCGCACTCAGCAGAATGGGAGGAAAGAAGGCTGGGGAGGTGCCTGCAAGTTCCGTCATTCACTCAAGCAACGGGGCATGTTTACTGCAGGCAAGCGTCCCACAGGTATGTCAGGGAGACAGTGTTGGGCAAAACAGGCTCAGTCCCCGCGTCATCTTTGAGGCTCAGTGAGAAATGAACCCGCAGGGCCCCTTGCTCAAGATGGGGGGCAGCAGAGGCCCTTCTGACTGTACACAGCCACAGGCCCTTGAAGCCGGCGCTGGTTCCTGCCCCGCAGCGCGTGCACTTCTAGAACGCCATCCCTGCCCAGTGCACGGGGAGCCGGGGCGTGAGGGCTGTCTGTGGAAATGGCAGCAAGAATGTGGGGCAAGAAGAGACTTAGAAGACTAGGTCCTGTTCCCACTTGAGAGATGGAGAGATGGTGGTGGACAGAGGGGGCCCGAAACCTGCCCCGGGGGGCTGTGCGGGGCTGTGACTTCTTGCAGGAGGCTCCTGGGAGGGGGTGTGAACAGGGCCCAGTGTGATTCTCTGCCCCTGATGGATATATGCTGTGAAGAAACCAGCAAGACTGGTCGGTCCTGCCAGTAAAACGAGGAACAGGTGACACAGGTCCCCGCAGCAGCCCCACTATTTGCTTCACACGCTTCAAAACAGCTTTCAGGACTGACCCTCGGATCTGTCTGCAGCTTCCAAGCACACAAAAATGGATTCCTTGGGACCACGCAGTTCTGTCTCTGGTTTGGATTTCTTTCTTAAAAATGGAGGTAAAACGCACCTGATGTGAAATGTACTGTTTCGACTATTGTACGGTGAACCATTCGCTGGCACTCAGTGCACATCGGCCTCGCTCTCAAATGTCCTCGCCTCCCCAAAAGCAAGCTCCGTTCCCATTAGCAGCTTCCCCACCCTCGTGCCCCAGCTCCTGTCCCCATGGATCTGCCTGTTTGGGATACTTCGTACACATGGGGTCCTTCCATATCTGGCTGGGTTTCCAGTGACCCCAGCTTCCATGTGTCGAGCAACTGTACCTCCAACATGCACTGAGCATTTCCACCCACACTGTCTCGTTTCACCCTCACATGATGGCAGGCACATGTCACAAGGGGAGAGGGCCGGGCCTTGGAGAGCCAGGGGGGAAACGCAAATCCAGGTCTGCCCCCTCTGAAGTCCGCCCCCCAAGACGCTGTCCCCCTCGTCAGAACTCCAGGGGGGTAAGAGGCTGGGAGGAACATGCAAAGCCGTGCCAGCTTCTTTGTCTACAAAAAGGGGCCAAGAATCCTCCCCCTGGTGCTTCTCAGGTCCTTGCGGGGCCCGAGGCTCTGAGAGACGTGAGGATGCTTTGTGAGCCGAGGGACGTCCTGTCCCGATGGGCGTCATCATCACAGAATACAAGGGCCCCCGTCCCTGCTCAGATCAAGGCCCTGTCCTCACGGAGTGGACAGATGAAGCCATTAGTCCCTCGGGGAAGAGGAGCCCATGTGGGATGCCCCTACTTGAGGTGCAGTCAAGTACCGGCATCCGCTGTGATGTGAGGCCTATCTGAGGACATGAGCCCGAGAGAGACTCAGGCTCTGGCTCTTGAAGAGGAGGGAAGGGATGGGGTGAGGCCGGGGCTCCGTCATCCTGGGCCGGGACCTCCCTGGGCCGGGACCTCCCGTGCACAGACACCTTGGATTCTGTACAAGCAGCATGTAGGATCTACTCAACAATGAACTATTTTTCAGAAAGAAAGACCACATAGAAACCGGTACACAAATACTCATAGCAGCATTATTCGCCATAAAAGAGCCAAAAATGTGGAAAGAACCCAAATGTCCACCAGCATGAATGGATAAACAAAATGTGGTCTATCCATACAATGGAATATCCTTAGAAAGGAAGGAACTTCTGCTACATGCTAACATGAAATTGTTATGCCCAGTGAAGGAAGTCAGCCGTAGAAACCCACGTACTATATGATTCCATTCATATGAAAGGTGCGGAATCAGCAAATGCATAGAGACTGAAAGTCGATGGGCCATTGCCAAGGGGGATAGCTACTGTGAGCAGGGTTTCTTTTTGGGGTGAAGAAAATGTTATAAAACTGGTGATGGTTGCACAACTCTGTGGGTATCTTACAAATTATCAAATGGTATGCCTTAGGTGGGTGAATTGTATGGTATGCCCCCACCACCCGCCGTGTAAAATAAATAAATAAAATCTGAAAGAAAGAGAGAAAGGAAGGAAGGAAGGAAGGAATTTTAAGCAAAAAAGAAAAAAAAATTTCTTTACCTGCCCAGAAAAACAAGGTTTCTATATTCATTTTTATCAGGTCTTTAATTATGTAAGAAAACGAAAACTTCTCAATATTAAAGGAGCTAAATTTTGCTAACTGTATAACCTTCTGTAGAATCTCCTGTGGCCACCTTGGTAAAACAGATAATAAAGTTTTAAGTTTTGTAATGATCTGTGATCCTATGTAGACACGTGCCTTGAAACTTTCTGAGATGTTTCTTGGTTGGTTGGCCAGTCGGTTGGTTGGTTGGTTGGTTGGTTGGTTGGTTTGGCTGGCTGGCTGGCTGGCCGGCTGTTCATTCCTTCATTCATTTATTTTCAACAGATGCCCAGAAAGTAAAATCCTAAATAGAGTCTCTTGACTAATTAATCTAGTTTATTTGGTATGTTAAGTTACATGGGAAGCACTGTCAAACAAATAGTGATAAGCCTTCTTAGATTACATTATGTGTGTAAATGCTGTGTTCCAAAAATTATATGAAATTCCCAAAGGTTTTTTTTTTTTTTTAAGAATTCATTTATTTGAGAGAGAGCGAGAGAGAGAGCAAGAGAGCACCAGCAGGGGGAGGGGCAGAGGGAGAGGGAGAAGCAGGTTCCCTGCTGACACAGGGCTCAAAATCCCAGGACCCTGGGGATCATGACCTGGACCAAAGGCAGCCGCCTAACCGACTGAGCTACCCAGATGCCCATAAAATCTTTGTTTATTTGTTTTAGATTTTATTTATGTATTTGACAGAGAGAGACACAGTGAGAGAGGGAACACAAGCAGAGGGAGGGTGGGAGAGGGAGAAGCGGGCTTTCTGTGGAGCAGGGAGCCTGATGTGGGGCTCGATCCCAGGACCCCGGGATCGTGACCTGAGCCAAGGGCAGATGCCCGATGACTGAGCCACCCAGGTGCCCCAATACTACTGTTTAGAAAATAAATCAAAGACTTGCTAATGACTCCGCCTCCCCACCCACTTTATCCTTGACAGTGGGGTGGTTTACAGCCATCCCTTTTCCTCCCTCAATCCCCTGCTTCGCTTATTTGCTCCACACAGACCTTCTCAGATGCCGGATCCGTGGTTGAGAGATTCCCCGCTAAGCACCATGCCCTCGCAAGGGTCCTGCACCCGGGCCACCCACCACCCACCACACGTGGCACAGGGTGACTTCCCACAGGCCTGGGGGTCAGTGTCCCAAGAGCCCTGCCCTGTGGCCTGGCTGGTTCTGAGAAAGAACTTTCACCCTGAGGTTTGTGTCCCAGACAATACAAGCAGAACCACATGAGGGCTCAAAGGGGTCTACCACCCCCATTTTGCAGATGGAAAAGGCCAAGTGGTGCAGTGCCCACAGCCACCCTGTAGGGTGGTAGCTGAGCTGGGCAAGGGGAGCCTCTTGATCCCAGAAGTAGACGCCTTCCACCTCCCTCCACATCCCCATATCTCCGCTCCAGCTCTGAGCAGGGTTCAGTTCGAGTTAACAATCAACCCCTTTCTGGGGAGCTAATAGCGGAGGGGGGGGCGAGGGGGCCCCCCCAGTAGCCCTGGCACTCTCCTCCATTGCCTCCACTCAGTTCAAGAATCACCTCTCTTTAGGGCCATTTGCATTTGAATAGGGAACCCAAAGGGCTTCTCTAAGGGTAGAGTTTTAGAATCTGACTAGCTGGCTGTCTAGCACAGGCTGTGCATTGCGAGCCCACAGTTGCCTAAACACACTTCTCGCCAATGAACACTCTTGTTTGGTCAGGAAGGTGGGGAGGATGTATTCAAATCCTCTGTTGGTCTGCTTCAGAGACTAAACTCACTGCCCCAAACTAGCCTCCCCAAGGGATCTTTTGTTCCCAGAGCTCATGGCAGCTGGAGAAAAGGAACATTGCCTGCTCCTCGGGGATCTTGGCCAAGTGCCTCGCGGTGTCCTGGACGCGGAGGCGGTTTCTAGCCCAAGGATGGGGCGGCAGGTGGAGGGAGGCCGGCACAGGTGTCTAAGCCTCAGCAGGATGAGGAGGGCAGGGGCTGAGCTGGGACCTGGTTCTGCTTGGGGGACTCGATGCTAAGTAGCGTGGGAGGGTCTTGGGAGCCGGGTGCCTCGTTGTTAGAGGACAGAGTTAGGAATATGAAAAGGGAGAAACCCAGATGAACCCTGAGATGCTGGCTTGTGAGGGGTAACACAACATGCCACCCTGAATATGCCCCTTTGGCAGAAGGATTATTTTGAGCTGAAGGCAACTGAGAGAAGCAGATACCAAAAAGCACTTTGCCATCCCCCTACTTGGTTAAAAATAATACACAAATTTGTTAAGGTGCCCCCTCCCCTCTCTACGAGGAAGGACAGAAGTTAATCACCAGAGACAACTCCAGACCCTTATCAGTCCAGAGAAGGCACCAGAGGAATCCACATAATAAACCTCACTAAATAGGCCTTACCGTCTGTTTCCCCATATACTTACCTTCCCACAATTCGCTGCCCTGGAAGTTCAAAGTCCTTTTCCTTTGTCTTGTCACTTATCCATAAATTTACTGTCCTTTTGTCAACATGCCACATGAGCCGGAGTTCCACCCCTTTTCGTTACTCATCTCTAGATGTGCATGCTGGATGTACCTGCTAATAAACTCCTGTTTTTTTGTTTGTTTTGTTTTTGTTTTTGTTTTTCTTGTTAACGTGTCCTTTTTTCTAATTTTTAATTTTTTTGGAAGATCTTATTTATTTATTTGACAGAGAGAGAGAGAGACAACGAGAGAGGGAACACAAGCAGGGGGAGTGGCAGAGGGAGAAGCAGACTCCCCGCCGAGCAGGGAGCCCGATGCGGGGCTCGATCCCAGGACCCTGGGATCATGCCCTGAGCCGAAGGCAGACGCTCAACGACTGAGCCACCCAGGCGCCCCGTTAACCTGTCTTTTGTCAGTCTAATTTACAGGGCCCCAGCTGGAAAACCTAGGCTGGTAGAGGGAAAAAAAACATTAAATTTTCCTTCACTGCACTTGGAAATGAAGGCTTCCATGTAAACTCATGGTTTTCAGTATACACCGGTGGATATGGGAATAATGGAATAACTATGCACGTATTATTAACAAAGAAGCAACAGACTCAAAATGGAACTGCTTGTGCTAAGCCCCACGTCAGAAAAACATGACTTAATATCTAACTTAAATGTAGTTTCAGCCTAAACCACGAATGTAACCTTTAACCAGTCAATCTGGAATTACTCATTATTTTCGTGGGTCTATTTCTGGGCTCTCTAATCTGCTGATAATTGTTTTAAGCCACCAAGCTGGAGGTAATTTGTTGCACAGCAGGAGATCATCGTGAGATGGAGTATTTCACTCTCCCCACATCCTTCCGTCAGCACCTCCCAAGTCAGCCTGCACCCAAGCCCTCGCCTCCTCTCCGCCTTCGGAGGAAGCTCCAGCCAAAACAGGTTGGTCAGTGAGAACTTAAGGATGACCTGATGTCCCTTCCCAGAGGACTGGCAACATGGTGGCACGGTCATTCCACCAAATCCAGTATTGCCGTGAACTTGAAGAACTACCACCACCTCCACCAGCTTGGAGCGATCCCTTGCACATAATGTGACATGGAAAAAAGCTACAGGAGGTAAATCCAGTGGGATGCTCTTTAGAAGATGTATGTAAGCACACAGAGTGATAAGAGGTAACATTTACAGACATATATGCACGGAACGTAGAAGCATGAAAGCACTCACGAGAATAACAAATCCCAGAATCCCAGCAGTGGTCACGTCCAGGTTCAGAGGGAGGAGGGGTGGGGCTGGGAGGGGCACAGAGGGGCTGCCGCTGAATTTAATTTCTTTATGTAAAATTGAAGCAAAGGGGCGCCCGGGTGGCTCAGTTGGTTAAGCATCTGCCTTCCGCTTAGGTCATGATCTCAGGGTTCTGGGATCGAGCCCCACGTCTTAGGGCATCCTGCTCAGTGGGGAGTCTGCTTCTCCCTCTCCTCCCCGCTCATGCTCTCTCTCGCTAGCTCTGTCTCTCAAATAAATAAATAAAATCTTAAAAAAGAGAAAAAAAAGGAAAAATTGAAGCAAATATGAAGAAGATAAAACTCGTCGGTGAGTATGCGGGTGTTCATCACGTTATTTTCTGCTCTGAGCTGTGTGTTTGTTGTATGTAACGACAAAAATGAGCAGTGTGAATTGTGTAAGACTGACGAATCATAGACCTGTACCCCTGAAACAAATAATACATTATATAGTAATCAAAAAATAAAAATAAAAATAAGATTAGATCCGAAAAAATAAATAATAAATAAACGAGGAATGTAACACGCAGAGGGGACTGGGGCGTTCTGATGCCATTTGAGGCCCTGGTTTTGGGGCCTTCCAGAGGGAGGCCTGACTTCATTCCTGCCCTTGTGTTCAGAACCACAAGACCTCTTGTATCTGCAAATGTCCCATTTCGCTTCAGCCACCGTGAGTGGCTAACGCCCTGGCTGAGCGCAGAGCAGTACCCAGGAGGGGCCTGACACATTTGAGCCACTTTGCCCAGAAAGGCTCCCCAGGCCTTTGACCAAGACAAAGGAAGGGAGGCGAGAGGCTTCCACGCACACAGGCGTTCTCTCTGCCCAGAGTCTACTGCCTCCCACTCGACACTTGCTATTTCTGCAGCCCTCCAAAGCCATTAGTTACAATAGCTCCCCTAAGTAGGTCACAGTGATTATCCCCCTTTTAGGGGAAATAACAATAATAACAATAATTGTGCTGCCACAGGTTGGTATTTAGTGTTCTGCTGTTCTCCGAACTGCTTGGACACTTGACAGGCCCATGTTGGAATGAAGCTGTTCAGAGAGGCAGGGAGTTGGCATTCCACTTACTAATTTTCTAGAAGGATCAGAGGTTCAAAGAGAATAAACGAATCCCCCATCCTCCCCCAAGGTCACACTGGAGTTCTGTGGGGGACACAGGGAGGGCATCCGGTGCACCTCAGAGATGGAGGCCTCCCTTACCCCCCACTCTCTTCGCCCACTCAAAAGGGTGTGAGGTGGGCTTCCAGTAGGGGGCGAGTTCCATTCAACTCTTGTGTGGGCCGGTGTTGTTCCTCTCTGCCCAGGCTCTGGCATCAGCACCACCTATCGACTCCCTTCTCTCAGGGAATGTCTCCCCTGCCCCTCCACATGGTTCTGGGGAGGCTGCCAGGCACAGCTCACCCGCTGCAGGGGTGAGCAGCCCATCGAAATGGGAACATGAGACATCTTTTCCAAAAAACACATTAGAAGTTGTAAATTCAGGCTGCAACTAGAAGCAGAAAAAAATCTGAGTGTCACAGTGGACCACAAGATAAACTCACGTCAGCCAGATAATGCTGCCTTTAAGAAAAACAAGTAGGCAGGGCTCCAGTTGGGAACATAATGTTTGGGGACAAACAAAGCTATTCTTATTATATTCCCCACAGCTGCAGGAGAGGGGGCTCATCACGAAGAACAATGAAAATGCCTGAGCACTTGAAGGAAGAGGAACTGTTAAGAGGTCAAAGCCTTGAGCAGAGAAAACCAGAGCCTCTGCCCAACCTAGACCTGCACAACCTTGAGAGTGAGCACCTCCTTGTCCCCCCAAGTCTGGCCCTGACCCCCCCTCACCTGTAGCATGTTCACCTGAAATTAGAATCAAACCTATGCATATGAAATCATCCTGATGTGTACTTTCAATATCTTAACAATTTTGTCAGTATACCTCAATAAAGCTGGAGACAAAATCAGAATCAGATCCCCAGACATCCGCCCACCAGCTTCTGGGGGGCTGGTACCATGTGTCAGCTACCACTACTCACTTTTTGGTGGGGGATGGGAAGATGGAGATGCAGAAAAACACACAAGCTTGCCTACAGGTCGCACACTGGCTAGGGGACACTGGGGCCCTTGAACCCAGGTGGCCTGACGCTGGAACCCGTGTCCCTCACCACTGTTCTACCCTGACCTCCCAGGTCCCCCTCTGCACCCTGCTCACACTCTCCCGGGAGCCTGACTCTGGGTCCTGAACCTGTGGGCTCTGGTTCTTAAAGCTGATGAGGACCTTCTCCTCGCACTCCTGCGTGGTCTCTCTGCTCGCACCCCTGCCCTGTCCCTGCAGCCTGCCCCCGTGCCAGAAGAGGAAAGGGTCCAGTTAAAAGCAGAGTCCTTCCTCCCCTGCACAAAGCCCTCCCAGAGTTCCCACCTCCCTCGGGATAGCCAGAGTCCTCATACCGGCCAGACGGGTCGAGGTGCCCTGGCCACCGTTTTCCTTCTGGCCTGGTTGCATGCGTGTTCTGCCTGCTGATATTGCCCTGGCCCGAGAGCTCACGGTCCTGCCTCAGGGCTGTTATATTGGCTGTTCCCTACTCTGCTATGCTTTTCCACCAGACATCCACAGAGCTTGCCCCTTACCTCCCGTAGGAAGAAAGGCAGCTAGCTAGGGGACCGCCATCAGGAGCCCTGTGATGTGGCCTTGCCCTGTTCTCATCCCCCCACCACCATGTGCATGGTCGGGGCATCCCCCGAAGGGCCTGCAGCCCATGGGAGATCAGCCAGAATAAGCTCCTCACAGGAGACCGTGAACACCACAGCACCCAGAGGTGGGCATGCCTTTCCCATGAACTCAGGCCAGAGGACCTTCCAGGGGCCTCTTCCCCCAAGTTTTTCTTGCCTCCCCAGGCTCCTGATTCACCCTTGGGTTTTCCCACCTTCCCCAGGACCCAGAGTTGCTAAGCTCCTGGCCCCAGCCTGTCATCCTCGAGGGGCCTTTAAGAGGTTCACAATTTCCAGAGCACAGTGTCCACAAGGCAGATGCACCTGTATCGCTGGGCCTCCCAGCTCGGTTAAGAGGTGTAAGTATGCTCGTGGGGTCTGTCTCGTGGTCAGACTTAACCACAGACACCGCCCAGGCAGGTGTGAAAGGAAGGAAAGACTAGCCCCACATGTGCATGCGTAACCTGTGCACAGTGAGCATGTGGATGTGGGTGTGTGAGGTCCAGATGGAGAGTGTTTACACAGGAGCCTCCACTCCGTGACAGGGCACACGTGTGTGTACTGAGCATGCTCGAGAGGCCGCAGGGGTCCATCCCAGGTAAACAGCGCCCTGGGAGGAGCGGGGCCGGGAGCCGGTAGGGGCCTCATCGGGCGTCTGAGCTCCAGATCCTGGGTCTGGAGGGCAGAAGGGAGTTCTCAGGAGCCACTGGAAGGTGCTGATACTCCAGAAAAGCTTGGGCATAGGAGGCTAGAACTCCTGAAGGCGGGGGTCCAGGGTGGATAAGGCCAGAAGCTGTGAGGTGGGGGTGGGGGCTGGAGAGTCATTTACACCGTCAGGTGCACCGGCAGGCTGAGGGGTGACCCATGGCCACGGGCGGTGTTCATAACTTTTGGAGCCTAGGTCCAGCGGGTGAAGATCCACAGGGGAGAAGGAAGGTCACAAGTGAACGTAGAAGAATGGCAGGAGCTGCCTTTGTCCTGGGGGAGGGGCTTGGAGTGAGGGCCACACCCCGCCAGTGCCCACAAGATGCCCATATGTGAACTAGAAAATGCATCCCCTAAAGGTAGATGCCGTCGCAAGGGTGCAGGGCTTGGAAGACAGTGTGAGCTCGATTTCTACTACCACTGCCACCTTGGAAGGATGCCGTTGGGCAGAAAACAACCTGCACAGCTGTATATGGCAGCCCTGGGGATGGCAGGGCTCCTGGAGACACACGGACCAAGATCAGCTCTTGTGTGAATGTGGGGGTTGGGGGCACCTGGTGGCATCTTGGAAAGGCCCGGAGACATGCAGTCTGGTTCATCACAGTGGTCACACGTGCCTGGTAAGGCTACAGAGCAACACCCCCACACCTGGGGCTGAGGTCCACCCACTCACTCCTGTGGGGCCAGCATAGCTCGGGAGCCTCGGGTCAGCACCCTGAGCCGGGAAAGCGGCGTCTCCACACAATAGAATGTTAGCCGGCCGTAAAAAGGACAAACCTTGAAGACGTCATGCTAAGTGAGAGACAAGAACAGAGTCGCACAAGAACAAATATTGTGTGATAGTGTTTCCGCGAGATGTTCCTAACAGGGAAATCCATCGACCTAGACAGAGGTGCTGGTTGCCCAACATTGCAAATGTGTAAATGTCACTGAGTTGTGCACTTTCAAATGGCTGATTTCATGTTGTGTGAATTTTATCTCAATTTAAAAAAACTGACCAAGAAAGCAAATGGGGGCACCTGGGTGGCTCAGTCATTAAGCGTCTGCCTTCGGCTCAGGTCAGGATCCCAGGGTCCTGGGATCGAGCCCCGCATCGGGCTCCCTGCTCGGCGAGAAGCCTGCTTCTCCCTCTCCCACTCCCCCTGCTTGTGTTCCCTCTCTCGCTGTGTCTCTCTCTGTCAAATAAATAAATAAAATCTTCTAAAAAAAAGAAAGCAAATGAGCAGTGACCCCAGCAATCTACAGAGCTAGTCACAGAATAGGGCAGGGTTCAAACGATTTACCAGCTAGTACTGCAAGAGCGCTGAAGAAGCCGATCCCTTCCCTGATGGCTAGTAGGAAACCCTGTGGCTCTGGTTTCAGGTTTGGGCTATGAATTTCTAAGTAGGAACGTTTTCCAGTGTTTACTCCCTGTTGAGCATCAGCCCTGGGTCAGGCCATGTGGGTCAGCCGAGGCAGGCTCCTGGAGGGGCTCTGGGCAGGCGGAAGGACTGAGGGGCCTCAGGATTCTGCAGGTCAAACCAGCAAGCAAGGTGGAGTGGACACATGGTGAGCCCCGGTTCCAGCCAGGCCGGGGATTTAAGCTCAGCCCTTTCACCGGCTGACCGAAGGGACGGGTCTTGCAAGGTTCCTGAACCTCTACTTCCCCAGCGGCCAAAGGGAGCCAAGGCTTCCCACCCAGCAGAGGGTGAAATGAGAAAACCATGAAGAACCTGGGCAGAGGCAGGCCGTGGAGGGCAGGTGTCTAGCTAGTTGGCCTGCCTCGGCTTATTTATCAGAAGCAGCCGGAAAAGAGGCTCCAGTGCCCAGAATAGCAACGGGCCATCCAAACAGAGGTTTTAAAAATACGCCCGGGAAAAATCAACTTCCTTGTGTCCACACTGAGCCTCAGGTGTAGTCACAGGGAAACATCAGAAGCCTGGGCCAGGGGGGCCTGAAGGATGTTTGCAGAGGGCACCGCCCCAGAGCCCCAGTCTCCCGCCCACTCTGCGCTAAGTGGCTGGGAGCGCCTCTCCGAGGCTCCCACGCTCCCCCTCCCTCGCGCCCCCCCTTCCACCCCCGCAGTACGCAAATTTCCTCCCTCTCTCTGCACTCTGAGGGCAATTTGGCAGGCCCTGCCTTTCAATTAACACTGCAGATTCGAAATAGGGGTTTGGGGGAAAGAGGTGGGCGGAGAGAGAAGAAAACCAAGCTGCACGTTGGCAGCCCGGGGAAGCCACCTGCTTCACTGGGGCAGTGAAACGAAAGGACCCCAGGGCCAGGGGTGGGGTGGGGGCACATTCTCCCTGTCCCCACCTCACCCCCTGCTCCCGTCCATGCGCTGCCACCCATCCCTGCCCCAGGAGGCTGGCCCGCCCAGAGCCCCCTGCATTCTGGCTGCCCATGGGGTCTGGCCAGGGGAAGGAATGATGCAGGATGTGCAGAGTTTGGGGTGCTTATCCACCCTCCCGCTGCCAGACCGAGGGCAGGTGGGGGCTGTGTTGTCTGCTGAAGACTGCTGCTCTTCCTGGGGGCCAGTATCTGCTCCTTCTTACCCTTCAGGCCTAGGGATGGTGGCAGGCCCCACGCTTGCCGGCCCTAGGGCACACTGGTTTCCTCTGGTGGTGCTTACTGGTACAGCCCTATTAGACCCTCCGTGGTCACCCGTTTCAAGTGTGAGCTCCCTGTTTCCGGCCAGGACCCTGCCTGCTGGCCCCGTGAGTGCCAGGGTGGGTAAGGATTGGCTCCCGAAGGAGAGTAGCTACCCCTGGGCCCTATTGCCAAGGGTCTGCCGGCCTGTGCCTAGCCAGCCCCTCACCAGGCAATCTTTCAGGACGGTGACCAGTGACCAATGACTCTAACCTATGCAACAACACGGGCCAGGGCTGAAGTCTGTCCACATAACACCTTATGCATTTGGGCTTAATTTGCCCGACTACCTGAGAAATGGGCACTGTCATTCCCATTTTCTAGAGGAAGAGACTGAGGGTCCGAGAGGCTGTAGAACTGGCCCGAGGTCTGGAAGGTAGGCAGTGTCAGAGCTGGGCTTGAAGCCACATCTCCATCTCCTAACCCCAAACCCCTCTGGTTGTCCTTCCAGCCGCCCCTGAGGAAATCCAGAGTCGGGGCAATGAGGCAGATTTGTTGGTGTTGGCATCCCACGAGCTCTGACCCGCAAGCCCGCGGCAGCATGGCGACTGTGTCACCAATGTGGGCCTCAGTTCCCCAGCCAGAAAACAAGGCGTGTAGAGCCCCGTAGGGGTTGTTATGAGGGCAAAACGGAGGTAGCTGGTGCAGAGTTGAGTGTCGGGGACACAGTGGGCGTTCAGTAAAGGGTGGTTTCCACCCCCACCCCGGCCCCCTGCTTGTTTTGAGGATCCAAGGCACTGTGGACCGGGAAAGGACTCCAGGACTCAGCGGGCAGCATCCAGGAAATGGGAAGCATTGTAACGACTGTGTCTCTAAGTCCCCGACTCCAAGATGGCGGGAGATTAAGGCTCAACACTGGAAGGCCCGCGGGTGCGGCTGTGTGACCCCTCTTACCCACGTGGTGGGGACAGCAGAGGCCGCAGAAGTGAGGGGGCTTGTTCCGTTCTGGACATGTCTCCAGAACACGCAGGGAGGGGCGAACTAGGAACCAGGAGACCGTGCGATGTGGGGGAAGAGGAAGCCAGGTCTCCTGCAGAGGTGACCCCAAGAAGCCCTACTGGGCTCCTACAGACATGAGACGTCTCCGTCTAGCCCTCCCTGTGACCTAGTTTCGGTTCTTGATGAGAGATGGGGCACAAAGCACAAATTGCTTTAAACCAGAGTCAGTTCTGACAAGTCAGCCAGCAACAAGATGAGCTTGGTGGGCCATCCCCACGTGGGTCTGCTCCTGGTGGGTGGAGAATGCGCATGGTGGGCAGAGGCCACTTCCCCGTGACCTTGGGCAACCCTGTCCCCTCTCTGGGGACAGGGGTTCCTATCCTGTCCAGGGGAGCGATGAAGACTGGATGGGTTGCGCCCCCTCCCCCCTTAGACTTGTCTCTCCAAACAGAACGTACACAGATGCTTATAAGAGCCGGGAAGGCATGGGGCGCCTGGGTGGCTCAGTCGTTAGGCGTTTGCCTTCGGCTCAGATCATGATCCCAGGGTCCCGGGATTGAGCCCCGCATCGGGCTCCCTGCTCAGTGGGAAGCCTGCTTCTCCCTCTCCCACTCCCCCTGCTTGTGTTCCCTCTCTTGCTGTGTCTCTCTCTCTGTCAAATAAATAAATAAGTAAATCTAAAAAAAAAAAAAGAAAAGAGCGGGGAAGGCAGAGAGGCCTGTTGGAGGCAGAGATAGGTTGTGTAGAGCCACAGCCTCCTCTCTGGGGCATCTGGGGCTCCCCGGGGTGTAGCCAAGCCCCAGCAGAGGTGGATTTCCTGAGTCCCTCCCAGGCCTGGTGCTGTCTGGGGCACCTGCCTGTCCCAGTGATGTAACTCCTAATGGTGTCATGGGAGGTTTTGTGTCTAGCCAGCTCAGAGCTAACCCCACCCCACTTTGTCTGGCGACCTTTGGCGTCCTTAGGGACACGCTGTGCTGAGGCAGGGCTAGAGGGAGGATTACGGGGCTCATATGCTATTGCCAAACACATCTTGGGAAAAAGGAGACAAAAAGCAAAACAAACAGAGCTGCATTCACTCCCCACTGCTCTGATGTAGAAGCCTTCCCTGAAATAGCCGGATCATCGGTTCCGATGGAAAATCCCCAACGTGTGAGGGGGGCACACTTACGGGTCTCCCAAGGAGAAAATGCCGTCCCTGCCTCCCACCCCCACCCCAGATCTCTGTGGGCACATGGGGAAATAACCAACTTGGCAGTGGGTCCCCTGCTCCTCTGGGAATTGGGAGGGACTTGCGTAGAGAGGAAAGTTCGAGGGAGTTAGCCAACCTGGATGCACTGTCATGAGAAAAGCCTGAAGGGCAGTGGACATCAGCTCCACCCCTTACTCCCTGCCCGACTCTGGGCACTATCACTTCAACTTGCCAAGACTCGGTTTCTTCATCTGTAAAGTGGACACATGATCTGACTCACAGGGTTCCAATGACGACTGAACAGTTGGTATTTGTGACTCTCCAAGCATGGTGTCTGACACACGGAGGAATGCCTGAACATCTCCTTTCTCCCTCCTGTTGGTGATATCACAAGCAAGGGGCTCGGTGAGCCTCAGTTTCCTCATCTGTAATTAGCAATGCAAGCTCTGTGGCCAGCAAGGTCCCCCCAAACTAACACGACCCCACTGTGAGCTCATCAGAGTTTCTGGGACCAAGTAACTCTTAGTCACTAATGAAGCATCGAGCGCATTAGAGCTTAGAAGGGGATTTAGGCCTCAAGTCTGGCTGGGAGGTGCAGAATGGTCAGGCCATGCCCACGGCCAGAACTGGAGCTAGAACTCAGGTCTCCTGCTCGCTGGGTCCTTCCCTTTTGTAGCCTTGAATCCAGATCTCCTAGCTCCTCATTTGCACCCATCTGTCATGTTCTGGAGAAATGTCCAGAACATAACCACCACCCCCATTCCGCTGCCCCTGCTGTCCTCTCTGTGCCAGTTAAAGGGGTGACCCAGCCACACCCATTGTTCATCCACACGTTTGGCGACTATCAGTGATGCAAAGATACACTTCATCAGAGGACAGTGGAGCTGCTCAGGGACTCAAACACATGAGACCACACATGAGGGGCAGTAGAAGAGGTGCTTGCTGCCCCCTCGCCTGTGTTCTTCGGTCTGTCTGAGGGCACTCGCTGCTCCAGTACCCAGCATGTGTCAGCCACTTGCCTGTGGTGCTTGAGACTTCCAAAAGGGTCGCACACGATTTCCCACTTGACATGCTCTCCTCACAAGGAGACTCACTCACCACTCACGCCGCAAAGAGGCCAGCTCTGTTTCCTCCCTTGAATCTGCACGCTCTGGGACCTGAGCAGAAGTGATGCAATGTGACTTCTGGGGCCAGGTCATGAGGTAACTCTGTCTGGCTCTCCTGGGACACTCACTGTTGGAACCCAAGCCACTTGGAGAGGCCACAGGAGGTGTTCTGGCTGACAGCGTCCACTGACGTCTCAGCTACCAGCCAGCACCAGCCACCAGACCTGTTAGGAAAGAAGCCTTCAAGACGCTCCCAGCCCCAGCCTCCACCTGGCTATCACTGCAGGAGAGATCCTGAGCGATAACCGCCCAGCTGAGCCCAGCCAACCTCCAGAGTTCTAAGAGATGATAGCAAAACGACTCTTGCCATTTTAGGCACTATTTTGGGGGTACTTTGTTGGCAACAGTAGAGAGCTAGAACCCTAAGTCGAGTGCTTGAGTCTCTTTTCTTTATTTCAGCAACCTCTCTGCCACCCCCACCCCCACCCCCAATAGGCACAATTCTGAAAATCAGGACAGTTAATTCCCCTGGGGGCCGCCCTCACCATCAGGAATCCGGAGTCGGTGAACCAGTGTCCCGGCCTCCGCCCTGCGCAGAGACAGGGCCCAGGGTGTCCTTAGCAGGAATGCACCCCAGTGTTCACAGCTGCTGACCACTCATGAACACAGCTATTAATGGCTTCTCCCATGTCCCCATTCCCTTCCTGGGGTCACCTTTCTTTCAGATAAACTCCTTGCATCCAGGGCCCTCTTGCAGGCTCTGCTTTCGGTGCAACCTAAGATGTGGTGAAGGAGGGCCCATAAATATTGGAGGATGATATGTCATTTTGCATAAGGTGTTGGGGAAAATGGTTTGTTTCTGGGCAAATAGTTACTGAGCGCTAATTACTGGGGGTAAAACAGTGAATAAGACAGTCTGTACCCTCAAAGCACACACAGTCCTAATGGATTTGTTATCTGCGGCTGCACACACACTCACACAGAGTAAACATAGTCATAAAACCAAAGACTGTGAAAGTATATAAAACCGGGTTCAAATTCTGACACATCTTTAGTAAGGAGATTGAATCAGTAATC
Source organism: Callorhinus ursinus (assembly GCF_003265705.2). Classification (NCBI taxonomy): domain Eukaryota; kingdom Metazoa; phylum Chordata; class Mammalia; order Carnivora; family Otariidae; genus Callorhinus; species Callorhinus ursinus. The sequence goes on along the minus strand of NW_027397105.1, from coordinate 12,259,368 downwards.
AAAAATCGCCCAACAACAGCCACAACAAGCCCGGATCAGATGACTTTACTGGTGAATTCTACCAAACATTCAAAGAACACCAATCCTTCTCAAACTTTTCCAAAAAATTTAAGAGGAGAGAAGATTTCCTTACTTATTCTAAGAGGCCAGTCTTATTCCGATACCAAAGCCAGGCAAAGACACTATGGGAAAAGAAAGCTACAGATCAATATCTCCTGTGAACTTTGATGCAAAAACCCTCAACAAAATCCACTAGCAAACCAATTTACCACCATAGTAAAAGGATTATAAAGGCGCCTGGGTGGCTCAGTTGGTTAAGCGTCTGGCTCTTGATTTTGGCTCAGGTTGTGATCTCAGGGTCGTGAGAAGGAGCCCCACGTTGGCCTCTGTGCTCAGCGGGGAGTCTGCTTGAGGTTCTCTCTCTCCCTCTCACTCTGTCCCTCCCCCATTTCTCAAATAAATAAATCTTAAAAAAAAAAAAACGGATTATACACCGTGACCAAGTGGGATTTATTCCCAGAATGCAAGGACGGTTCAACATGTGAAAATCAATGTAATACACATTAGTAGAATGAAGTTTAGGGTAGGGGAATCACATATTCATCTCAATTGATACGGAAAAGCATTGACAAAATTCAATGCCAATGGACAGATTTCTGGCCAGTCAGACCCAAGTGGAAACCTGCTAATGATTTGCGGGAAAGGTTTTCCTTATCTGACAGAGCTGCTTCTCCTTCCTTCTTCTTTCATCTTCCTTCCTGGAATGGGCACATGAGGCCAGAGGTAGGGTAGGCATCCTGTATGCAAAATGTCCGGCCTTAGTGGATGATCAGCGTGGGTGGCTGAACCATGATCTCCCTTCCTGAAAGATGTCCACATCCTAATCCCTGGAGCCTGGGAATATGTTGCCTTACATGGAGATTTTGCAGCTGTGATTAAGTTAAGGACCTTGGGATGGGGAGAATATCCTGGATTATCCAGGTGGGCCCAAAATCATCACAGAGGTCCTTAAAAGACAGAGGCAGGAGGTCAGAGAGAGAGATTGGAAGGTGCACCACTGCTGGCCCTGAGCCAAGGAATGCAGGCAGCATCTAGAAGCTGAAAAAAGGTAGGAAATGGATTCCATTTAGAGCCTCCAGAAGGAACATAAACTTGCCTACTTGTGTTGGGCTCTGACCTTCAGAATATAATAAAATAAATGTTTGTTGTCATAAGCCACTAAACGTGTGGTCGTTTGTTACAGAGACTAATGTGATCATTAAACATCTATTTTCTTCTCCCCCTCCCTCTGATGGATCCTTTACCTGTTGCTAGATTGGTCATTTCCGCACCACAGTGTTGGGGTATTCTCTGCTTTAATAATCCCCCTTCCAGGTGCAGGCCCCAGTGGTCAGGCTGTGCCCCATGACTGCCCCCGGTCACCACTGACTGGGCCAGGCATGAACTCTGGTCTGGGATGGGCAGCTAGATCTCGTCTCTGGGAAATATTGAGTTGAGCCCAGTGTTCCACTGGGGCAGCAGCTCTGTGGCTCTGCCCCCCGGAGGGCCATTCGCAGTGTGTGGAGAGAGGGATGCTGGGCGTGTCCAGAGAGAGGCAGAGAGACAAGGAGCCTCATGAGACAAGACACGGCAGACCCGGGAAGACACAGACTGGGGAGGAATGGAACAACAATGGGAAGAAACACAGAGACGCAAGAAGATATGCGAGCAGACAGAGAGAACAGGGAGAGACTGAGAGACACGGAGAAGCTGGGACACAAGGAAAGGCCAGGACAGAGACACTGAGAGACACAAAGAGACCAGAGAAGTGGGAAAGAGCAGAAAGAGATAAGGAGAGGCCCAGACAACTAGGAGAGGTAAGAGCAAAAGAGACACCCAGAGAACAGAGAGACCTCAGGATACAGAGATACAGAGAAAGACACTCAGAAGTATGGGCACGCACACACACTCACACACCGTGGCTGTCCTGGTTTCAAGGTCCTGGTTCCTGGTGCAGCTACACCTGCCCCTTTAGCTTGGAATGACACCCTCCCGTGCCCCGAGGAGTCTGGGGTGAGTTTCTGTGTCTTGCAACCCCGAAGCAAGTGAGATAAGTCCCTCTTCCAACACCCACAGTGATTCCCCAGGGCCGGCTTTGAGCCTAGCCTCCTTTGCCCAAACGTCTGGGCTATTTGTTTTTTATAACAGTTTTTTCAATTTTGAAATTATTTTATTTTATTTTAAAATTTTTTTATTTATTTATTTGAGAGCGAGGGAGAGAGAGCACAAGCGGGGAGGAAAGGGAGAGAGGGAGAAGCAGGCTTGCCGCTGAGCAGGGAGACCCATGTGGGGCTCGATCCCAGGACCCCGAGATCACGAGCTGAGCTGAAGGCAAATGCTTAACCGACTGAGCCACCAAGGCCCTTGAAGTAATTTTAGATTTATAGAAGAGTTTCAAAGATAGTAGAGTTTCCATATAACCTTGATCCAGTTTTGCCTAATGTACAAGTCTCAAAACTCAGAAATAAACGCTGTTAAAATACTATTAACCATGGATGTTACTTGGATTTCATCAGCTTTTCCTCTAATGCAAGAGTCAGCAAACACTTTCTGTAAGGACCACGTAGTTTTTTTCAGCTTTGTGAGCCATGTGATCTTTGTTGCAATCACTCAACGCTACTCTTGTAGCATAGGCGTGGTCATGAACCATACGGATATGGATGGGATTGGATGTGTGCCAATAAACTTTTATTTACAAGAGCAGGCAGAGGGCCACATCTGGCCCATAGACTGTGGTTTGCTGACCCCTATATACCATGTTCTTTTTCTGTTCCAGATCCCACACTGCCTTTAGTTGTCACGTCTCCTTGGTCTCAGTAAAACTTCCTCAGTCTTTCCTTGTCTTTCATGACCTTGACATTTTTGAAGAGCACTGGTCAGATATTTTGTAAAATGTTGCTCATGTTGTCTAATGTTTTCTCATGATTAGACTGAGGCTATGCATTTTTGGAAAAAGTGTCACAGACGTGATGATGTATCTCCTTCTTGGTGCCTCACATCCGGAGTTACGCGGTATCAGGGTGTCCCATTGCTGAGGATGTTAACCTTGACCACTTGGTTAAAGCGGTGTCTGCCAGGCCTCTCCCACTGTAAAGTTATTATTCTTTTCCTTTGTAATTAGTAAACATTTGGGAGGGACATACTTTACAACTGTGCAAGTCTTGTTTCTCCTTAACCATTCTCTCACTAGTTTTAGCACCCATGAGTGAATCTCCTCCTCGGCCATTAATACTGGGATGTTCTCATGGCGACTTGCTGTTTCCCTTCTTCCTTCCACGTTTATTAAATGGACCTCTTCAGAAAGGAAGAAATGTCCCTTCCTCCCCACTTCTTTATGCAATCATCCATTTATAGCAGCTTGGAGTCATGGATATTTATTTTATTCATGAGTTAAAATCCAAAACTCCTATTGATTTGTTGCTCAAGTCTCAGAGCCAGTGTGGCTAAGGACTGTCTATTGGTGCCATTTGCATGAAAATCAATCAAACCTGTGTTCATTTGTTCATTTGTTTATTCACTCCTTCAACAGGCATTTACTGAGCATCTAGCACATGGCCGTGAACATAACAAGACAGAAATTGCCACCTGTTCTGAGAAAAGACAAAAAATAAAGTGTGGGTGGTGTGGGTGGAGGAGATGAGGGGGTGCAGGGAGGTGCTATTTCAGGCTGGTGATGGTGAGGGTCTAGATTTTTCTTTTTTATCAAAACAGCATTCACCAAGCTAAGAGTGTCGCCCGCACAAAAGCTTTCTGCAGAGGGCAATGTTTCCATCTATTTGTTGAGGCTAGATCACGGGCAACTTGACACTTCTTTATTTAAAGCACGATGACCCTTCACTTGATTTTGAATGGCCTGGTAACACATTTTCATCTTCCCTTTCAATGAGCAGTATTACTAGAATCCTGGCGGTGTGTCAAAAAAAAAAAAAAAAGAGAGAGAGAGAGAGAGAGAGAAGGGGCCTTCCCAGTCACCTAGCTTAGCAATTTTCAAACTGGAGTCCTAGGAACCCCCTCCGGGCCTGGGGAGGGCATGTGCGGTGAAGGAAGGGGCCAGAGAGAGCAGAATGGCTTCTCTCAGGCGCACTTCTTTACCAGAGCAGTTCCCTCTCATCTGCTTGACAAACTGGGCTTCCAAGCAGGACTTTATTTGAAGAAAGGGGTTCTGGGGCTAATAACCAAAGTGGGGTAAACTCTCACTTTTCTTTGCTGAGGCAAGGGAGCATCATGGTTAAGAGTTTGAAGCCTGGGGTCAGGCCACTGGGGTTGGGTCTTGGCTCTGCAACTTGTGACTTCTGGGACTTTCTGGCTTTCAGTTTCCTCTTCTGTAAAAATGGGGCAGCAGTGATTCTTACTTCAGTAAGGCTTTTGTGAAGACTAGAGAGCGATATCTGTAGTAAAGCTCTCAGCAGGCACGCACTCCTATTTTAAATTTCTAAATTCAAAAAAATGGCAAAAGTGACCCATGTGCCTAAAAAAATTCAAAGAAATACTACAAAAGCATCCAAAAACTGTCTAGAAGATTGACAGCCTTATTCCCAAGAGGAACTACAGTTAAAACAGCCTGGTATATATTCTTCCAGATTGTGCTTCATGCATTTGCTAACGTATAATATTTATGTTTAGAAATACTTCTTACAAACATGGAATTGCACTGTCTACCCTGCTTTTCAATTGGCTTTTTTTACTTGGTCGTATGTCGTGGGTGACTTTCATCCACGGGACCCAGAGCCTGACTACTATCTTCCTAATGGCCGTCTAATGTTCCATCTCAGGAATGTTCTGCCAGTTTTATTTATTTTTTTATTTTTTTATTTTTTTTGGGGGGGGGAGCGTGCAAAAGCAAGGTGGGGGGAGGGAGACAGGGAGATGGAGAGAGAGAATCTTAAGGAGGCTCCACGCCCAGTGCAGAGCCTGACACGGTGCTGGATCTCACAACCCTGAGAGCGTGACCTGAGCCGAAATCAAGAGTCGGCCGCTCAACGGACTGAGCCACCCAGGTGCCCCTGTTCTGCCATTTTCAACCCAACCCCCAACTGAAGGACATTTAGGTTGTTCACAAGTGGTTGGCATCGCAAACAGTGCTGAATTTATATACTTGTATACATGTCTTTGCATTCTTGTGCAGATATTGCTGCGTCATACATTCATAGATGGAATCGCTAAGTCAAAGGGTTTTCCCATTTAACATTATTTTTTTAAGTAGGCACCACACTCGGGTGGAGCTGGATGCCAGGCTTGAACTCACGACCCCGAGATCAAGACCTGACCTGAGGTCAGGAGTCGGATGCTTACCTGACTGAGCCACCCAGGTGCCGCCCCCACACTTAGCATTTTTATAGATACTGTGCAATTACCCTCCCAAAAGATTACACCAATTTATACTTCCATCAGTAAAGTAGGATAGGGCCCCCCTCCACACACCCTGCCTAAACTGGGGAGAATGTTCACTCTGACCCCTGCCTTCTGACAGATGAGAAATATTTTGGGTTCTCTGATTGCGACACTGTGTGATGTCCATGTTTCCTGGCCACGGACCGTAGTTTCTTCTGTAAACTGCCTGGTTGTGTCTTTTGGTTTTAAATGACGAGGCTGAAGTCCAGAGTGGTTGGCGGTTCCTCCAAGCTGATAAAATCGAGCTCTCGCTGCTCTTCCTCCTGGCGTCTGTCGAGTTGATAGCTCAGTCTCTGTTCACTTCTCTTCTGATAAAATAGCACCTGGACTCCCCCAGACACAGAGGCTGAGTGAAAGAGTCAAAGGCTTCTAGGAGAAACCTGGCCAGGGAGTGAAGGAAGGGCAGGAAACCAAGGGTGAGATTTTGCGGGGGTCCCCGCCTTGGCGAGACCCTGTGGCAGCTCTTGGGTGCAAATCGCACCCCCTAGTTTGTCCTGCCCCGAAGCAAGGGAGCTGGGGTTCCCCTCCCCTCACGGGTTGGTCACTGGCCACAGGCTGCCCTGGGAAGGGGCGCAGGGACAGCCCTCCCCTGGGACGGGAAGCGCTCCAGGAGCCCAAGTAGGAGTCCTAGAACACACACCAGCTGCGACAGGGGCACAGAGGCACCCTAGCAACCTGTGGAGGGCTCTGGGAGGGGCACCAACAAGTGTCCTCTACAGTACCCCCCCCAGTCCTGCCTTCCTCCGGGGACCCACTGCCCCCCACCCTCAGCCCAGCCCTTCAGTTTTGGGTGGGGCCTCAGAAGGGAGTCCTGCCTGGCTTCAGCAATTAGCATATACTATGCCCCGCCCCCCTCCGCCCAAATGATTGATTTAGGGTTGGGCCCAGGATCTGTTTGGGGAGAGAAGACCAGGCTCATTTCCTTCATTTCCTTGCTGCATCGGATCCCATGTGTGAGCATCCCTCCCTCCAGCGAACCTAGTCTTTACTACGGTGATCGGCGCTGCCCGAAGCGGATGAACACCTGGGAGAGGAATCGCTGCATCACGGGGAATGTGAACATTCCAGCTGACAACACAATGCTATGTTGTTCTCCAAGGTGCCCCTAACAGTTTACACCCACTGACTGTGGGTGAGCATTCCTGTTGTCCCGAATCTTTGCCAAACCACGGTAGATTTCTGTGTTTGCCAATTTAGTGGGTGTAAGGAGAGAGCGTCCTCTGGTCTTCATTTGCATCTCCCTGATTCATGTGTTTATTCACCACTCAATGTTTTCCAGGCAGTTATTTTTCCTGATTTCTCTCCCACTGCCATTTCTTAAGTGGAAGTTAGCTACCTGCTCTCGTTTAAGCTCTTCCTTCTGCCTGGAACCCTTCCAGACTTAACGGGGATGGCACCTCCTCCAGGAAGCCTTCTCTCATTCCCCTGTAAGGGACAATGCCGCCTCCTCAGCCACCCTTCACACTCTGGTCCTCCCAGGGAGCCAAATTTCCCAGCATCAGGCCCTGCAAGATCACTGGGGGACCAAGTCCTCACCATCATTTCTCTCTCTCCTTCCTACCCCCGCCTTGTGGACCAGGAAGAGGTGTCTCACAGAATAGGTTCAAAATGGGTTCTTTTTCCCCGTCTCCCACTTGGGGTTTGTGCCATGCCAGTGATAAGAAGACAGGGAACAATTATGGATTAAGCTATCAGTAGGAATCCATGGCCCCCCACCACCCTGACAGTGACCTGCCAGGGAAACCCTCAGCTGGAGCTTTTCAGCACTTCCAAAAGAAAGGACAAAGCGGCAATCTGGGCTGGTTGTGAGGAAGGATGGAAACGCACATCCCCTAGGTTTAACGCACGTCCCATCGGTTTGTCCCAGGAGCATCCCAGTAGGAGGACTAGCTCAGCTTTCATGCCTGCTTCTCTCCACCCCAACCCTGACCCACCAAAGGCCATAGGAGTGGGCGATCGTTTAGCTCTGACTCAGCGCTGCTGTTTATCTGCTCGCGAAAAACCAGGAGTTAGGAAAAGGCAGAGAACGCTGTCCTTCTGCCAATTAAAGACAATTGCACCAGAAGGCACAGCAGTCCCTGGGGGCCTGCAGGGTTACCCGCTTCCTTGTTCCAGAGGTTTCAATGGAACCTAACGCCCGGGAATAATGCATGCTAATTTGCAAACCTCAGACTGAACCAAGAGTTTCGTTTTGTTCCCCCCACGAGCTACAAAGCAAGACAGAGTTCTTGGCATGGCTCCCAAATGGACCAGCGTGAACCAGAGCACAGGGTGTTAACTTCAGGGTGCCTGCGTCAGCACTCGCCTCCCTTGGCCCTGACTGTGTCCCCATCATGGGACGGCGGAGGGGAGGGCAGTGCTCAGCTGCCTCGCCAGTAACAGAAGACTAAGATGAAGTCCCCTTACTTGCCACTTCGTCACTGATCTACAAGTCCCTAGACCTTGAAGATGTTGACGAAATGGTGATCTCCAGTGAGATTTCAGAGGCAGCAGGGTGGGGAGGTGGGGGTTGCTGAGGACCGACCAGGGACTTCAGGCAGATCATCCAATCGGGTGGAGTCTGTCATTTGTAAAGTGGAGAGGTAGATAGACACCCAGCCTCTGCGTTTTACAGCTTTCTTCTGCAGATCAAAATGAGACAGGCTTAAAGCACTCTGTGGTATGGGGTGATTCCCAGTTTAGGGGTTTCTGGATTCATAAAAATGAAGAAACAAAGAAGAAACATTTTGGGGACTGCCGTAAGGCTGCCAATTTTTTGCATCATCCATTAAGGTGATTAAAAATCAAATTACTACCTATCACAGCTATCAGTACAGTCCGGGAGAAAAGGCTATTTTTAAACAAACACACTCCCAAAAAAGCCCCAACTGTAGGATATAGTTTCAGACTATAATGACATAGGTAAACAGCCATGCACAGTGCAGATCATGTTGCCCTTAATTGGGAGTCCCAGTGAGCCCTCATCAGGGACAGGTCTTTGGGAATCCCTTGGGTCGGGAACAAACTACAGGCAGGAAGAACTGGACCCGAGTCCTAACCCACTGTGCTCCCGTCCATGAAAGGGATTCTCTGTAGCACCTGGCGTTCCACACCTGGGGGCTGCCTGCAAGAGCCGAGTGGAGCTCTGGGCACATGCTACATCCAGAGTGGGGGTCTGGGCCCTTCTCACTCCCAGCTGATAGAGAGGGAAGGGAAGCCCGGAGACTGTGGCCTCATTGCCTCCTTCCTGGGAAGAGCTAGGAATGTGTCCTCTTCTCTCATGGGCACTGGGCCCCCTCAACCTGGCACCATCTCCTTCCCTGAATGCCTTCCTTCCCTCCTGCTCTTTAAGAGGAACATCAACCAGCTAGGGAGTCCTCGGAGAGGGAACCAGACATGCACCCCCATGTCTTTTTTTTTTTTTAGATTTATTTTTTTATTTGAGAGAGAGAAACAGAGTGGGGAGGGGCAGATGGAGCAAGAAAGAGAAACCCAAGTAGACTCCATGCTGAGAGCGGAGCCTGACGCAGGGCTTGATCTCACGACCCTGAGATCACGACTGAGCCAAAACCAGGAGTTGGATGCTTAACCAACTGCATCACCCAGGCGTCCCTAATGTCATTTTTTAAATGATGAGTTTAACCAGACCAATTCCAAATGCCCACAGGGTCCGGGTGGGAACTTCATGGGCGCAGACGGCTGGATGGAAGAGAAGTACATGACTGCCTCTGTTGACCTTTTGTTCTGCTTTTATTAGAGACCTGGAAACCAAGAAATACTCTTCCATAAGACAACAGATGTGTGAGAGCAATGATAAATGCCCAACCACAGTCTCGGTGAGGGGACACAGCTGGGAGGACTGGAAAGCTGCACCCTATCTGTCGGGGGAGCCCTGACTCAACTCCCACCCAGTAAGCAGCTGTCCATCAGGAGTGTCCATCACTTGAATGGATCAACAAAGTGTGGTATACCTGTTACTGGACCCCCAGGACCAGGTTCTTGAGTCTCAATGCCATCAGAATGAACATTGACCCTGAGAGAAAGAAAGCAGGCAGAGTTTATCAGAGATAGCTTGTATACAAGGGAGGGAGCCAGCAAGAAAAAGGAACGTCGCTCTCCAGAGCGGTAGCGTGCAAGACTTCTAAAGACACTTTTCTTTCTTTTTTTTTTTTTAAATTAATTTATTTGACAAAGAGAGAGAGAGCCAGAAGGCACAAGAACGGGGGGGGCGGGGGGAATGGCAGTGGCAGAGGGAGAAGCAGGCTCCCCGCTGAGCAGGGAGCCCAACGCGGGGCTCCATCCCCGGACCCTGGGATCAGGACCTGAGCCGAAGGCAGATGCTTAACGACTGAGCCACCCAGGCGCCCCTAAAGGCACTTTTCTGAAGAGTGAGGGGCTGGGAGTGGGGAAGTATCATTCAGTCCCATGGTCATTATCTTTTGGTCATTACTTTTTAGTGAACATAAGACAAGCAAAGGATGCCCTTCTTCCTGGTCAACATTTTTAGGGCTCCAGAAAAATAGAAACACTTGTGTGACCGGGCTTTAAGTTGTTCTTTCTAATTTTGCTCAGGCAACCATTATTCCCCGATGGCTGTTATCTCTCACTAGTTCGCTTTCCCAGAAAGAGGTATTTGTCTCTAGGCTTCTGGAAACTTTTAACCCCTGCCTCAAACCAGTGCCTTTATAGGAGTTAAGTCCCTCCTGCTTCCCCCTACACTGTCTCATACTCATGAGATGGAATGTTATCCAACCATTAAAAGGAATAAAGTCCTTGTACATGCTACAACACTGACGAGCCTTGAAAACACCATGCTCAGTGAAAGAAGTCCTACAGCCCATATATTGTATGATTCCAATTATATGAAATGTCCAGATAGACAAATCCACAGAGACAGAAGGTAGATTGATGGTGTGGGACTGGGGTCGGGGAATGAGGCATGACTTGCTAGTATGTATAGATTTTGTTTTGGGGTGATGAAAATGTTTTGGGGTGATAAAAAGTAAATGGTGCACAACTCTGTGAACATCCTATGAACCAGTGAATCGCACACTATAAATGGGTGAATTGTTTGGTGTGTGAATTACATCTCAGTGATGCTGTTATAAAGAAAGAGTACATACCCAGATTACTAGGTATTTTGATTTTTCAAGAGGAGCACTGTCCCAGGATTCAGTTGGCTATCTATAACAGAAAACCCACAATTACAGTAGCTTATATAAGAAAGTTTTTGTTTTGCTTGGCTTTTTGTTTTTACTCATGAAAAAAAAGTCAGGAGGTGGGTAGTTTAGGGCAATTTTCCTAGCTTCTGAGAGTCACGAAGGAGACTCGGGCCCTTTCTCTCTTCCTCCAGCACCATTCCAGCATGTGGTTTGTATTCTCAAAGTCAATTCATAGTTCAAGATGGCTGCGGGCGTCCCAGCCACTCATCCTTCTTCCAGACAGCAGGAAGAAAGGAGGGAAGTACAAAAGGGGCCCACCGCTTCCATCTTATTGGTTAAAACTGAGTCACATGGGGGAAAAAACAGTCACATGATCTTACTTTGCCACAAGGGAAGTTGGGAAATGTAGTCTTTCATCTGGGCACATTGTTGCCCTGCCTAAAATCAGGATCTATAACCAAAGAAATAGGGAAAACAGATACTGGGTAGGTAACCATTAGTGTCTGCCGCCATTTTTAAGTGAAATCCTAATTTTTCAATGGTGGCTCATTTTCTAAAAAAAAAAAACAAACACCTGACAGAAACAAACCGAACATACCTGTGGGTTAGACCCACTGCTGGTGGCTGCACCCTCATTGGGAACCCTAGCAGGAAATCTTGTCCAAGACAGCTTTTTAGGTGTCGTTCGTTGGCTTGAAAACAGCATTAGCTACAATAAGGACAGTGCTGAGTCACGGGGAGGCAGTGAAGAGAGAGAATATACAAATGCTTTGCAAACCTGGGGAGCACCAACCACACGGAGAGGGGTCCCCATGGGGCTCTACCACCTCAGAGCTTCAGACAAAAGCTCTGGGTCCTGCACGAAGGCTCCCCACATCAGGCTGTTGGGCAAATACACCAGGAGAAGAGGCAACCTGAGTCATGGCACACTTCCTGTTGTGTTCCGTGTTTACATTTTCTCTGAACATAAGGCAAATGAGTTATAAACCGTGGGCACAATTTGGACACGAAGGAACAAGGACAAAAGCCGGTAATTAGTCACTGCAGCCATGACCGTGCCACCTCCTTACCTTTACTTCGGCTCTGCAGGAGCTATTCATGCCATTAATGACATCCCCAGGGAAGGCTTGGATAACAAGCCCTGGGCAGAACATTGCATTTTCTGGTAGGCAGGAGACCCATGGAGCTTTACTGCCATCTGCTCTGCGGGCAGACCGAGCTGGGTGAAGGAAACGCGCCATCGTGCAAGGTGGCAGTTGGTGTCCCCGCAATGCTTGCCCTCTGCCATCGATGCCTGGTGCCAGACACGCGGACAGGAAAGCTCAGGTGTGCACCAGAGGAGGGGGAAGAGGGTGGGGGCCCTGGGCCCTGTGACAGGCCATCAAGATCAGGGCCCGCACTGCAGTGGACGTTCTCATTTTTCAAAGATGTGGCTGTTGCAAAGCTTCCTTTGGAGAGCCATCTTCCTTCCCAACAGCTCAGCTCCTCCCAAGAGAGGACATGGACCCCCAGAAACGGACTCTTAGTCAGGGGATTTATCTCTGTATTTATTTACTTATTATTTGTTTCCTCTGCCTTATCCTCAGTTTATTTTTTTTTTAAAGATTTTATTTACTTATTTGAGAGAGAGAGAGAGAGGGCCGAGCAGAGGGTCAGAGGGAGAAGCAGACTCCCTGCTGAGCAGGGAGCCCGATGTGGGACTGAATCCCTGGACTCCAGGATCATGGCCTGAGCCGAAAGCAGTCGCTTAACCAACTGAGCCACGCAGGCGCCCGCCTCATCCTCAGTTTAAATGGTAGATTGGAAACAGTGCAAAAGATTGATGCCAAAAATTGGCCGTAATTCTCCACCCTCCCCAAATCCACGTCCTTCAATGGTGACTTTGCAATTCCTCCCATTAAAGGATGCAACCCACCTACCTTCTGACTCAGTTTGTCTTACAGACACAGGGTATTCATTCCCAGCTTGTCCTCTAGAGGCCTCGCAGTGTCCCCTGGCTCTGGGACCCCTGAGACAGCCACAAGGACATCCCCAGTCTAGGGGATGGGGGAGGACTCTCATGGAAGAGTCAGGCCCGATGTGTGTGAGCCCAGCCCTCACCCGCAGCCTATTTCCATTTGGAAGGAGAAGCACAGAGAATGAGTTAAATCCCAAGAAAGGGAGCTTCGGTGGAATTTGAAGCCTCGTGGCAACAGAATAAGGAGATATTTTAGGGGCAAGGGGCTCCTCTCTGCCTCCAACCCCCAAATGCCCCATTGCCGTGCTGGCTCGTCTCTGCTCTGCTCCACAAATCTGAGGCTGTCTGGGTCCAGCTGGAGGTTTCCCAGCCAGAAGGGACACTCAAGCACTTAATAACTGGTGTGGCACGGGCCTTGATCGATCAGAATGGATTCCCACCGGGCCCTTCTTGAGCACCTGCTGTATGCCAAGCCCTGTTCAACATGCTGCTCACATACCAGTGAACAAAAGTCCAAATTCTTGCCGTGTTCTAGTGGGAAGGAGCAAACAAAAAGCAGCTAAGTAAATATAATATAGCTGCTGTGGCAGATGGCGGTGAGAGCTAGCAAGGAAGGCAAAGCTGGGGGAGGCGACGGCGAGTACTGGAATGATGGTGGTTGCACCTTGAAAAGTTCACAGAGAAGGTGACATTGAAGCTAAGAGATGGAGAGAGCGGAGCCACCAGATAGCTGGAGGAGCAATGTTCTGAGCAGAGGGAACCGCAAGTGCAAAGGCCCTGAGGCAGGAGTGTGTCAGGCTTGTTGAAAAAATAGCAAGGAGGCCAGTGTGTCTAAGGTGGAGCAAGGGAGAGGGATAGTGGGAGGAGGTGGAGGGGTGGCAGGAAACTGGTCCAGGCAGGGTCTTTTGGAGACTGCAGGGAACTTGGCTTTGCTCCAAAGGACCCTGGACCTCACGGCGGGGGGGGGGGGGGGGGGCGGCACGGGGGGGGGGGGGGGTTTGATCCCCCCGGCGGGGTGGGGGGGGGGGGGGGGGGGGGGGGCCTCTGAACTGAGGAGGGGCGTGATCTGATCCCCCTGGCTGCCATGTGCAGTGTGGCCCATCGGGGCAAGGTTGGAAGCAGGGAGACCAGTGATGGTCCAGGGAGGGATGGTGGTGGCTTGCACCAGGGTGGGGAGGGGGAGGCATGCCCAGATCCTGGATCTGTGTTAAAGATAGAGCCAAGAATATTTGGGTGACCTGTTTGAGGTCTTGTGATCCTCACAACAGCCCCATAGGAAGGCACATTTATCAGATGGGGAAACAGGCTCAGAGAGGTGACATGGCTTGCCCAAGTCTTGCCAATGACACAGAGTGGCAGAGTGGGACCAGAGCCCAGCCCCCAGCATCCGGCTCATCACAGTGGAGCCAAATAGCCTGTTCTAGTGAATCACGGAAGGTTCTGAGAAGGTGAAGTTTATGCTGAGAGCTGAAGGACGCAGAGGCATGGGCTAGGCTGCTCACTGTCCCTGACCCTCTAGAGATCACAATCTTCTAGAAATTCCCAGGCCCCAGCTCTTTCCACATGGTTTAGCCTGACATGGGGCCAAAGCATGACAAACATTTCCACGGTGAAAACGGAAGCAGGTGTCTCTGCTCAAGGGCTGAGGAGGGGGGCGCAGGGGAGGTGGCAGGATCGGGAGGGGTCTGTCTTTGCCGTCACAGTCCCTGAAAGTTGAGTCAACTAAGACACAAGTCTGGACCTTCCTCCCCTGGGGTTAAGCCCGGGAGGGCCCTGCAGGGTGCGTAGGAGCCTTCCAGTCAGTCAGCGCCATGTCCATCTGCAGTCACGCCCCACGGTAGTCCATCCTGCCCGCTTCCCGAGGGGTTGTACCGGTCCCACGGGAGGGTTCTAATCAGATTTGCAGTTTGGCAAGCAGGTGCCTTTGCTTTATTTTTCAGCCCCCTGCACATGCCTCGTCTGCTCTGCCCCTCGAGGTCACCCTCCCTAGACTGCGATCAGCCCTTTGTGGGCGGATTCCCCTGCACGTGGCTCGTGGTCATCAGGGTGCCTCATAAACGTGGCCCTTCTCTTTTTGCCTCTGTGGCCCCCCCGAGAGATGCCACTCTCTCTTGCAGCTTCCGTCGGGGGCTGGTGTTGATGCCTCCGGATCTGCCCCTCCACCTGCAGCCCTCCCTTGGCTGCTCAGCCCATCACTGGCCCATGATGTGACCTTTCTCCTTAATGTCCTTGCAAAGACGTCCTCTTCTCTCCGCCCCACAGCCACTAGCTCAGGCCAGACCCAGAGGGGTCTCCCCTGCCTCCTCCCCCAAATCCTAAGGACAAGGTGAAGTGTGAGTTCTCCAGAGCGCAGCCATAGGGGACCTTCAAAGCCCAGATCTGCCCGTGGCTCTCCTCTGCCGAGAGCCCTGCTGTTGGCACCTCGGGAAAGTGCTGACCGGTCTCAGTACTGTGAAGAGACAACCACAAACCATGCACCCCAGCCAGGACCCGGGGCTGTGCCCAGCACCATCTCGGAAGTAGTCTTGCAAAAGTGAAAAACCAGAGGGGGAGAAAGAAAAAAGTAGATCTGGATTTAGTCAGATTCTGGAGCTCCCAGCGTAGAGAGAGCACGGGGACAGACAGGAGGACGTGTGAAATGCTTGGCCAGACGCAGGTCAAACCACCTGGCTTCTCTGGCAGCGTGAGGCGGAGACAGGGGAGAGAGAACTGACGACCACAAAGGGCTTCCGAGTCGGGCTGACCAAGCAGAACCCGCGAACCTGCTCAGATCCTGAACTGGCCTGAATGGAACAAACCAGCCGGAAAACATTCATTTACGAGGGGATCCCAGACCTTTAAATGCTGGCTGGAAACTTGGCAATATTAAGGGATTACTGGGATCCTTTTAGATGTGATGATGGTTTGGGATACTGACCGTTTGCAGGTAACTGTTGAAGTTCAGCGAAGGCCACACGGACGTTCATTATACTACTCTTTTTATTTTTGTGCATGTAAAATTTTCCTTAATAGAAAGTAAAAAATAAAAAAAAAAATAAGGCATCCTGGCCACACACACACACCCATACTCTTCATCTCCGCACTAGGGTCTCTAAGGCAGACCCCACCTCATGGTCTGTGCTCCCCCACCCCCAACTTCCTCCTTCCCAATTTCACTGACCGACTTCAGGGCAGGTCCCCTGACTGCCTGTACTTTCTCTCTCTTCCCTTTTTTTTCATATGTATATTTTTTTCTGATAGGTGACATTCCCATGGTCAAGAACACTGTGCCACACGGCAACGGCTTGCCTTCCCTTGCCTGGCCCCATGCATATAGGCAATCAGAGTTTCAGTTTCCTGTTTCTCCTTCCAGAACTTTTATGCATATACAGTAAGCAGAAACAGGCACTCACTCGCCATCGCTTTTTTACACGAAAAGTAACAACAGTAACATGCTGCTCTGCGCTTTGTCTTTTCACTTACCCCATTCTGGAGAGGCTTTCTGACCACTACACTGACATCTTCACTCTTCAACACAGCCCCGTGACATCCCATTGTGCGTCACACCCTACTTAGCCTGTGTGCTGTCGAGGGACAGGTGGGTTATAGCCAATCTCCTGCTTTTGCTCATAGCCCCGCATCGAACAAGCACACGCGTACCTCAGTTCCAGTGCTTTCTCCTGCCGCGTGCCCCCTCCCCCCTTTCTCCTGCCGCATGCCCCCTCCCCCCTTTCTCCTGCCCCATGCCCCCTCCGCCACAAATATCTCCCCCCACCACCTCCTTTCCCCCAGACTTTTGCCTCTCCAACTCCTACTCATCCCTCAACTCTGGGGCTAGCTATGACCTTATCTGCGAAATGTTCTCAAAGAAGAGATAAGTATGTGAGTATGAAGAACAAAGAGTCCGGAGTCAGACTGGTTGGAGTCTGAATCTCCCCTCCTTCACGTAAGAGGAGAGTTACTGAACCTCTCTGGAGCTGTTTCCTCCCTGCAAAATGCACATGGTAATAATCTCTCTCTCATTGGTTTGCTGGGAGGATTACATGAGGTGATACATGTACAGTGTCCTTAGGACACTACCTGGAGCATAGCAGCTACTAAAGGACGTCATTATTAGATGGCTTTTTCCTCCGCCATGCCCTTTCTCCCACCTCCCGCTATGAATCATATTGTGAAGGCCGAAGTTACATGCCTTTCAACATTTTTCCCTAATCCATTCAACTGGAAATTAATTTCTCTTTCTTCCATACTCACCCAGTATCCAAATGTACCAGTCAGGAAGGCCTGCAGCTGCCAAGAACAGGAAACCCATCCAATGGCCTTATAAAATATCTGGAGGTTATTTTTCCCACACCTTGAGAAGTTGGGAGATGGGCAGCTACTCCATGGGTCATTAAAGATTCGGGCAAATCTTTTCTTCTTTCTCATGCATCATCCCTGTGGTGGTGCCTATTAGTCTTCAAGTTATCTCTGGGTTGCAAGACTGCTGTGCCTTCAGCCGTCTCATGTCCCCTTCCAAGCCAGGAGGCTAGGATGGCCACAGCAAGTCTTTCCCAGAAGCCCTCAGGCACATTTCCAGCCTGCGGAACTGGGTCATGTGCCCACCTCCAGACTGAGGCCACCTTCTCTGAAATCCAGAAATCTCTACTCCATCCCTAAATAAGATCAGGGTCCCATGAGTAGGAAGGGAAGAATACTGGGAATGTAATCGTAGTGCCTGCCACACTTAGTAGGCACCTCTCTTTAGACAAGATCATTTTCCTCCTTCAGTTTGGTTTTATCTCTCTTACTAGACCGTGGGCTTGCTGAAGGAGAATTCATTGCCAAGCCCCTTCATATCCTCTGCAGTGCCGAGCACAACACCTGTGTGCAGTAAGGGCTCAGTCACCATCCGTGGCTGGGGGATCGATGGACACCCTCAAAGTCACTGTCTGGTGATAGCAGACAAGGATTCTGATTCGAGAACCTCCCTGACTCAAGAACATTCCACTTTCTTATGCTGTTCCCTCACACCCTCCTCAACACCCCTAGGATTTTATCACTCCTCTCCTGTGTGTGTTTGGGTTAACCTGGATCATGAAGAATGAGTCACCCTGTCTGACAAACTGGGAGAAAAGGAAATTTTGCCTGCCTAGGGCTGACAGTATCATAAGCATTCTGGCTGAGGATGGGAGTGGCCAGGCTGTTTATTGCTTCTGGGAGGAATGGAGTCTCCAATCTGCGTGTGAGTGAGTCACTTCTTATGGGCTGATCCAGGCTGAGGACGAGCCCATCCCCCGTCCCCACAAGAGTGCTGTGAGCTGGTGGCCAAGTCACGGCCTGAGCCTCCAAAGCCAAGCTGGTTACCGAGTCTTTACCACATCAAATAGCGCTTCTCCCCTTTGAGGTGGTCAGTGAGGCAGCCCACTGCCTCACTGTGTGTCTGTGTCTGTGTCTGAGCTGCCAATGACACGGTCCATCGAACGATGAAAGGAAGATATGGATGGGACCCACACTTGGCTGTGGCTCATTTCCTCTCTGGCTGCAGTTCTCTTAACTCCTTAGGTTCTGTCCCCCATGCTGCCCTCGTTCGTTCATGGGATTCAGGAGATGTGGGCACTGTGGTGAAGACACATCTGGGGGAGTGAAGTATCAGCTTACATGCCGTATTATAGGATGCCCAAATTCAGAAATTGAACATAAAATACAATAAGCACTGAAACCGAACTGGAGGTAATTTTATTTTTTCTTGATATTGCAGAGGGCACATCTGGAGGGGTTTTTTTTTGTGTGTGTGGGGGGGGGGTGGTCCTGAGGGTCATCATGATGAGTCCCCAGCAGCCAGGGTGGCACAAGCTTCTGGGGGCTCTGGTGATTGGAGAGTGGTGACCTGAAGTGTGGATAACCAGGGGTTAGGTTAAGCAGTCGGTCTACTCTCTTTTAAAAATTAGCCAGGTATTTCTAAATGCCACGCTGATTTGGTGCAGCTTTATGCAGAGTGTTCAATATACATAAAACACGCCTGGAAAAGAAGATGTATCTTGCGGACATTCAATCACGCTTAAGGTAGAAGCCTTGCCATTTTGGTCTTGTCCAAAGTGCCTCTGTCCTCCTGCTGGCCAGATGCGCTAATTGCAAGCAAAATGCTAAGATTTCTTGTAAAGCCATAGGCAGCCCTGGGTGGGAATTTGGTGGGCCTAATTATACGGGTTGTGAAAGAATGCACAAGTATCTCATGGCAGGTGTATGACACAGGGCTGCCACTTATTGGTCGGCTTCCGTGGATCCTGTGAAGTGAAGGGATTCTTTGCTTTGGCTCAGCTCAATTCCCGCCCCCCATTCCCCCTAGAAAGGGACTAGCCCGGCTTCCTCTACTTCTACAAGGACCAGAAAAATCTGCTCCCTGCACCCACTGAGAGTTATATATTCTCATTCGTGTCTGTCCGCAGGAGCAAAATAAACAGAAGCTTGGAGAAAATAAACACAAAAAAGAGGGAAGGAGGTGGGTGCTGACTTGAACACTGATTTGCTTCTTGGCAAGAGGCCCATTTGGAGACAAAGTCGTCACCCTGCACTTTCCTCACTAACCCTGAAATCACAAACAGCCCCTTGGCTGGGGTCCTAACGAGCTTCTGACGAGCACAGCCCGCCCTTTCGACACAGAAAATACAATTAGACATGCACAAGTGGCCTCTGAAATACCAGGCCAGGCACTGGGCACTTGAGCTCTCTGAGAATTCCACCCCGGGCTTTCTCGGGAAAATATTGCTTGGGCTCGTTAGGGGTGATAATGGCTAATAACACAGAGAGAACATTGTGTTTTCATTTCAAGTCCTTGGCCAGTACGACCACCATGGCAGCAAGAGAAGAGTGAGCCTGTGAGTGTGTGTGTTGCTGTTTCAGGGGGAAGAAACTGGAGTAAAACACATTTGTGTTAAGATCAAGGTCCCACCTCCAAGCAGCCTATGACATTGGGAAAGTTACCAACTCCTTGAACCTCAGTCTTGGTGCCTGTAAAATGAGGATAATAATAGAAACTTCCCTCCCTCTGACGTGGTGATTAAATGAGATAGTGCAGGTAAAGCACTTGGCCCCATGCCTGGAGCCTAGTTAGGACTCATTCAACATTGACTATCATTAAAAGAACACGCTTTATGTGTTTTAGTCTATTTAAGAAACCATTTTCAAGTGTTTGTTTGTAAAGGGCCCATGCAGGAGCTGACTGTGAACCCGGAAAGCACAATCTTTGCCCTCGAAGCTCTTGAGAACAGCTAGGATGCCGAGAGAACCATTCTGGGCCAGGTCGGTTTGATGCTGGAGTGTTTGGTACAAACCAGGTGGTAGCTGTGGCTCACTTGCCCGTGTTTATGCTCCTTCTAATTTTTGCTCGTTTCTTTCCTTAGGTGGTGGTGGAGGATGGGCTGGCTGTTTTTGAGGGCTAGAGACAGCAGGGGATGGGTCGTTGGTTCATTTAAGGCTGTAATAAAGAAGTGAAATCTGCTGCGTTTGCTTTTTATCTCTTCAAAGTCCACTATTTTCTAGCTGTGATGATGGAATCCCACATCACATGAACTTAAGCAAATTTATTGTGTCACATAATTGGAGAGAACAAAGATAGGTCTCACCAGTTTCAGTCACAGCTGGATCCAGGCGCTCAAAAAAGTCTCCTCTCCCCTTTTCCTCTTCCTTTTCTGGTAAGCCCTTAGCTCATGACTCAGATTAAGAGAGAGCTTCTCTCTCCCAGAATCCACATACTGAATTTTTGGGGGCGATTCTGGTGGCCTCACTTGGTCACTTGCCCGGCCATTGGACCAATAACCTCTGGGCAGAGAAATGGGGCACCACAGTAGCCAGACCAGGTCCCATGCTCACTCTTGCAGCCAGAGGATGATGGTGTGGCCAGCAGCCCCACAGAACGCACATGGGACAGATAAGGATGTGAGGCACACAAAACTGCCCACATCAGTGACACTTTGTGGGTAGGAAGCGTGAATAGACTCCAAGCACTCAGGGAGAGCAGCTGATGTAGACTTTACATTGGCCTTTCACCCAGTTGTGTTTAAAATGGCTGGTCTGGCGTGCTTTTGAAGAATCAGCCCACTTCCTTGCATTCAAAAGTTGAGAAGTTTCTAACTATTCTTGAGTCAAACCAGGTGAGTGAGGACTAAGTGTTCCCAAGTGGGGCCAAACAGTAGAGCACTGTGGTAGCTTTTCCAAGACAGTACCCACTGAGCCTTGTCCCCTGACTGATTTTAAATCCTGGTGGACTCCCCTCCCCATCGAGTAGAACTGACATGGGAACCAATAAGATATTGTGGAAATGAGTCCATTTCCTGCTGTAAAAGACATTGCTGCTTTGGCCCTGATTCCCTTGGATCATTCTCTAGAGAAGTCAGCTCTACGGATGAGTCCACATGGCAAGAAACTGAGGACTCCCACCAGCAGCCAGCACCAACTAGCCAGACACGTGGGTGAGCCACCTTGGAAGTGGCTCCTCCAGCCCCAGTCAAGCCTTCAGACGATGTAGCCCTGGCTGACACCCTGACTGCAGCCTCATGAGAGACCCCGAGCCAAAACCACCCAGCTGAGCTTCTCCTGAATTCCTGACCCATAGAAAGTGCATGAGATGATAACTGTTCATTGCTGTTTTGAACCACTAGGTTTTGGGGTAATTTGTTACACAGCAGAGGATAACTCATACAGGCATGTTAAGATATCCTCACTTCACAGGGACAGAGTCATTTAGACAGTTTCCTTACGTCATTTTCAAAGCACTTTTCAATGACCCTATTAGCAATTGTTACAAAATGGAAATTTCACAAGTGGAATTGTGCTGATATTACAAGGCTTCTCTGTCTCAACACTGTGCGTTTGTGGATTTAAAAAAATCAGGTTTACACTTGTACTCCCCCTCCTGTAACTAGATAGGGAAGGAGTTGAGATCTGAACAGGAAGGATGCCTTCAAAGATTTGCCAGTTGCCTTCTGCGTTGTTAAGAACAGTCATGGCACATGCCCTGGTGATCACAGAGCAGTTGTGCAAATCTGCAAGAGTCCCTGGATTTGGAACCCCAACGGAGTCCTCCCCGTGGGCTTCTGGCTGCAGCATCACCTGTCCTGGCAGGCAAGATAGAATTTAAGGAAGCCTGATTGTGGGCTGTTTGAATCAAGGGAGTAGAATCAAGGGAGGTGGATCAAAAGGTAAACCCTGAGCAGGCTCCTCAAATGACCCACTCCACCATGATGATTTAAGTATCTCTGGACCGCGCACCCAGTCCCTCAGTGTGGCTCTCCAAGCCTGGTCACCTGCCCTGCTTTCCAAAGGAGTTTTCCCCACTGTCCTACAAGCCCTCAATCACTTAGGTGCCAATGCCCGGGCCCCACCCACAGAGAACCTTGAACGGGGCTCATTTCTGATCCTGTCCAGTCACTTGTGTGCCCATTTCCTCCCCCTGGTGATCCAGACGTTACCATTCATCATGGGCTCCTCTAGGACACTTTCCAAAAGCCTCCATTTCCCTCTCCCCCATCGCTGAACCCCAGTAACTGGGAAATGCCACACAATTTAGTGTTTCACTAGAGTACAAACTAGGACTCTACAAGTCAAAGGAACATCAACTGACATGGGCTCACGCGACCCCCTGGCTCTGGGCTCAAGCAACTCCTTTGGCTCTGGTTTCCTCAGAGTGTCCCCCAGCAGCCCTATGAGGCAGGACTGTCCCCCAGGGCCATGTGGGCAAAGAGAGGCACTTTCCCAAAGGACATAGAGCTGCTGGGAACTCATTTGAAAACCAGCAAGTCCACTAGCTCAGCACACCCTTGATATTCACCCCCATGTCAGGTCTCATTCTGCCTGTCCAGGGGGATGCTTTGGCTCCTCAAGATCAGGCTCTGTTTCTTCTGCTCCTCATAGTAGTGAGTAACTAAAAAGGAACCCTTCCTCCTGTCTCTGCTTGCATACTTTCTGTGACAGGGAGCTCATCACCTCCAGAAGTAATTCCCTTTATGGAATTTGTCTCCTCTCCGTGACTGTCACCCATTGGGCCAGTTTGCCTAATATGAAAGAACATTAATCACCAATCACCATGTTTCTTCCTCCTTCCCTTCTTTCCCTTTGCCCATAAGTCACCAGCAGATGGACTGGATACAGGGGCACTGTCCAGGGGAGATGCTGTCTTCTGTCCTCCTTGCATGGCGCAGAGTTTCTTCACCCTGAAGCAGGCACAGCTGCCTTTGGGGAAAATCCTGTCATCCCATTTTCCCTTAGCTTAAAATAGCCACTTCCTTATTGGGAGATGCAGGGTGGTGAGGAGCGGAGAAAGGGACGTGGTAAGCCATCCAGACATGCCTGGTTTGCAAACATTCCTGGAAAGGTCAATTTCGACATCAGCCGAACCCATCAGGCAAAGCACTTCCGGCTGGCCATGAACGCAGGGTAAAGAGAATGGTGAGGAAAGTCAAAATGCGGGCCCTGAACCACAAATAAGTGTCATCAATGAATGTATCCTCTGTGGAGTATGACTTTCTTCTAAAGAAAGAGTTTGTCATTGTTTGCAGATAATATCCATGTCCACCTTTGCATTTCGCATCAGGTTAAGGTGATGGACAGCTGGACACTGTCGGGGTCATATTAAGTGACTCTCTTGAGATAATTAACTAAGTCTCCCTGTCCCGGTTGCATGAGTGATTCTCTGCCCAGAGGAAGGACAGCTCACAGTGTGCTGTGGAGGGCTCTTTGCTTGCTTCCTCAGCTAGGGCAAGGACATGACGTTCTGGGAGATCCTTAAAATACCCAATGATTTCTTCCCAGTCCTCCTGCTACTCTTGCTGTCCCTGTGCTTGTCCCCCTGCTGCTCCCCCGGCTGGCCAGAGGGAGAGAGGCCAGACATGCCGTCCCCTGGACGTCCCCACCGTGTGGGCGAGGGGGCAGAGGGCGGGGCCACGGGCTTGTCCGAGCGCCCTTACTCACAGGGTAGAAGAAAGAGGGGTTGGAGGGCAGGGGGTCGGAGGGAGGGGGCGGGAGAGTGCAGATTTTCCTGAAAGGTCACTGGCTCTGTTGGAATTCCTAACCAAGGCAGGAGAGCCCCTCCAGGATTCCGAAGGCCTCTTGCGAGGAGCAGACTGGTGGCTGGGCTCCGTCTGGGCCTTGGTCCTGAGCATGGAGGGCAAGATTCTGGACCAGATTCCCTGAACAGGATCACAAGGCTGCCTGTGTCACTGTCACCTGGGGAGAATGGTTTCCAGTATCAGGACTGCTGGGGGTGGCCGCTCACTGGGAGCTTGTTAGAAATAAGCACAGTCGGGCACCACCCCAGACCTACTCAATTGGAATCTGCATGTGCAATGACTTTAAATGACACTTCCCTCCATCCTTTTATTTTAACCTTCCAGAAGCAGAGGCTGGCCCTTGTTCAGTGGAGGCCATCTCTAAGAATGGCCATTCAGAAGCAGGTATTTTGCCCAAATCTGGAATCCGGAGCTGGGTCAAAGCATATTTTCGGAGTCAGAACCCTGAGCCAATCTAGGTTCAATGTAGAAATGAACTTTGAACAAAGGAGGTGTAGTGGGCCCCCCAAAGATATGTTACTACCCAGACTTGTGAAGGTGACCGTATTTGGAAACAGGGTTTTTGCAGGGTAATGAGGGATCTTGGGGCATCATGGATTACCCAAGTGGGCCCCAAATTCAATGGCGGTATCCTCATGAGAGGCAGAGGAGGAGAGGCACACTGAAGCCACAAAGATAAGGCAGAGACTAGAGGGGTTCAGCCACGTGCAAAGCATGTCCAGAGCCACCTGCACCTGGAAGAGTCAAGGAAGGATCCTTTCCTAGAGCTTCCGGAGCCAGGGAAGTCCTGCCGACACTTTGATTTCAGACTTCCGGCCTCCAGAACAGTGAGAGAATAATTTTATGTCGTTGTGAGCCAACCGGTTTATGTCACTGATTATCGTACCCTTGGGAAACTAATATGGATGGCATTTCCATTGACTGTGGAAAGGAAAAAATGGCCAAAAATGGCTCAAGAAAGTAGCAATGACCTGGCCAATCCCCAGTTACAACAATCTTAGCTTTGTTCCCAGAATTAGCTGACTTTCCTCCTCATTTCCTTATTTCTTTTTAATGCTCCATGAAACCCAAATACAGTCGAGACCCAGGGCACCTGGTCTTGTGTGGTTGACTGATCACCAGACCATCAAAGTCACTGGAACAGCTCCTTCATGCTCCCAAACACGGCGATTTTATTTGTTCCTAACTCCACCTTGTTTGGAAATTACCTAAAGCAGTT
Source organism: Callorhinus ursinus (assembly GCF_003265705.2). Lineage (NCBI taxonomy): Eukaryota > Metazoa > Chordata > Mammalia > Carnivora > Otariidae > Callorhinus > Callorhinus ursinus. The sequence continues at coordinate 12,234,597 of NW_027397105.1, read as the reverse complement.
ATGACACAGCAAAATGGAGTAATATTTTAACTACCTAAGTACCACTTAGAAAACAGACTTTATCTAACAAGCCCTTTGGCAGATGATCCCCCAGGGCTGAGTTTGCTAAGCTTCCAATGACCATACATGAAGTGAATTTAAAGCAAGGTATACTAGTATGCAATTTGAGTAGACAGAAACTCTGAAGGCTCTGGGGCTATTAGATAATTTCATCATTTCCCTCTAAAAAGCTTTTGGGGAGGGCGGTGCCTGGGTGGCTCGGTCAGTTAAGCTTGTGTCCAACTCTTGATTTCGGCTCAGGTCATGATCTCAGGGTCCTGGGATCGAGTCCCATGTGGGGCTCCCCGATCAGCGCAGAATCTGCTGGTCCCTCTCCTTTCCCCCTCTGCTCCTCCCCCTACTCATGCTCTCTGTCTCTCATAAATAAATAGTATCTTTTTAAAAAAGTTTTCAGAGGGCGCCTGGGTGGCTCAGTCGGTTAAGCGACTGCCTTCGGCTCAGGTCATGATCCTGGAGTCCCGGGATCGAGTCCCACATCGGGCTCCCTGCTCAGCAGGGAGTCTGCTTCTCCCTCTGACCCTCTTCCCTCTCGTGCTCTCTCTCATTCTCTCTCTCTCAAATAAATAAATAAAATCTTAAAAAAATAAATAAAATAAAAAAATAAAAAAGTTTTCAGAATTCAGGGTCGTCTGGGTGGCTCAGTCAATTAAGCATCTGACTCTTGATTTGGGCTCAGGTCATGATCTCAGGATCATGAGATCGAGCCCCATGGTGGGCTCTGTGCTCAGTGGGGAGTCTGCTTGAGATTCTCTCTTCCTCTCCCTCTGCTCCTCCCCCCAACCCCATTCTCAAGCTCTCTCTCTAAAAAAAAAAAAAAAATCGGAATTCAAAGATAAAGATTCAGGGCGGTCATTCTCAACTCTGACTCACATTGGAATCATTGGGGTAAGCTTAGAAATAACAATGGCTGTGTTTCAGCCTCTCCCCAGATCAGTTCATCAGAATCTCAGTGGCAGCATCTGGGGAATCACCCACCTTGTTGGGTAGAGCCCACTTTCTGGGGCTCTGCAGAAGTCCCCTGTGCCAAGCCCTGCTCCCAGCCTCCCCGCGCAGCCTGGGCATGGACACGTGCCCGGGGCTGGCCAAGTGGACACGTGACCCTGGCCTCGAGTTGGGGGCTGTGATGCCAAGGAGTGGGACTACCCAGGATCCATTCAGCTATGAGTGGCCCAGGCTCCCAGGACATTGTCCAGTGTTGACGATGATGGTGGTACAAGCTAGGGATGCGGGCTCAGAGAGGTCCAGTGACTTGTCCAGGGTCCCAGAACAAAGACTAGAAGGATTTGAACCCAGTCTGCCTGGCTCCAGAAGTTCATAGATCCTAAAGATGCAACTCAGTGAATTCAGACAAAGTGAACACCCCTGAGAACCAGAACCCAAATTAAGAAACAGAACATGGCCAGTGCCCTGGAGGTTCCTGGGTACCCTCCTCCCAAATGCAGTCACCGTGGGATTTCTGGAAACTACAGGTTATGCTCTGTTTGTGTCTGATTTCTTCCGCTCAGCATCATGTTGGTGAGATTCCTTCATGCTGTTGTACATAGCTGGGGTTTCTGCACCCTCCTCGCTGTATGGCGTGAGCCGACCGCAACAGGTTTACCCATGCTACTGCGGGCGGGCACTTGGTGTTTCCAGTTTGGGACGGTGACAGACAAACGGTGCTGCTATCAATATCCTTGTGCCTGTCGTTGGTGCCCAGGCAGACATCAACATCCTCTTAAGGATTACCTTTCCTGCTTATATTAGCAGAGTGGGTGGGTTTATGTTGCTTACAACAAGCACCTTGGCTGATGCAACGTAAAGACACTGTTATTAGCCCCTTTTACGGAGGAGGAAACTGAGGCCCAGAGGTTCAGCCCCTCACCCGAGGTCACACGACTCACAGGCAAAAGAGTCGGGTTTGGACCAGCGCCTGCCCTCCAAGCCACTGGTACAGGGATGCGTGGGCATCTCCAGTCCTCTCAGTACTATCCCCTGCTGAGCAGCAATTTAATAGTTGGCACCCACTCCTTTGATGAAGCTGGCGGAGCGTGGACAGAGTGGGCAGACAGCTGCTGAGGCCCACTGTCCCAGGCGTGGTTGTGATGTCGGCTGGTGTCCCAGCTTCCTGAGGAGAGGATCAGTCTTCTCTTGGAGAGATGCGTGGGGGAGAACAAAAGGGCAAGGCACCTCTGCCTAGCAGAGCAGTGCTATAGAGGCCTGGGGAGAAAGGGCATCCCAGCCTCGAGATTCACCCTCTACCTCTCACTCGACTCCTAAGTATAGGAATTACATTTCCGTGGCAGGTGCACATGTCTGGATCATGTCCCAGTCCTGCTCACCATCTGGCAGCTCTGGGCCATCCCCACCCACTCACCACTGCAAATAGCAGGACAACATATGGTGGCAGAAGAGAGGGCCTAAAAGGTAGTGGTGGCAGCCCAATGGCCCAAGGGAGGAGCCACCCTCTGACTCACTGGAGCAGGGCTCACTTCCTTACAGGCGGAGGAGGGTGCCAGAGGCTGGGCTCTCACAGAGGTCCTTCCTGGGGACGGGTCTCAGGCCCTCCATGGCAGCCCTCTGTAAACAGCATTTGAAGCCAGCAATCAGGGGTCAGGGCCCCAGGGGCTCAGGAGCAGGCACAGAGGTGAGAGGTCACTGGTGGCATGTCTGACAGGACACTAAGATCACATGTGCTGCCCTGGGATGTGCAGTCTAGACCTCCCTTGGGTCCCTTCCTGGGGAGCTGCACATTAGGGGTGGGGGTACACATAGGGGGCTGCAGTTACAAAGTGTGGTGTCTGGCCACCAGCAGGAGGATCTGAACATTTGCTAGAAATGCAAAATTTTGAGTTCCTAGTGAATCAGAAGCTCTGCAGGTAAGGCACAGCACTGTCTTAATAACCTCCAGGAAATTCTGACGCACGCTCTAATTTGAAAGCCACTGACAGGCAACCATATGAAATAGGGAGACTCAGAAGGTTCGAGCCAGTTATCCAAAGTTACAGAGTTAGTAAGAGGGACTATGTTCGTTAAGATTAGATTCAGCTGCAAGTAACAGAAATAAACCCGTAAAGAACCAAGGCTAAGCAAAATAGTTTATTTTTCCTTCATGGTCCAAGATAGCTGCTGGAGCTCCAGTGGTTACGTCCACGTTCCAGGCAGCATAAAGGAGGAAAGGGAAGAAGGTCATGCCCCGTGCCTTTAAGGATACTTCCTAAAATTTTATACATGACTTCCACTTACATCCTCTTGACCCCAACTTAGTCAATTGTTTCACCTAGCAGAAAGAGGGGCTGGGAGAATAAAATCTCTTTCCTGAGTGACCACACATGCAGGTAAAATGTGGGGGCTCTACTACTGTGGAAAAACGTAGACACTGGGGCCAACTAGGCAGTGTTCACCCCAAAGTGCAGCTGGGAATCGAAGCTAGAACTAGAGTGTCACCATCTGAAGTTATGTTATGTTTTTGCTTCTACGTCGTCTTTGTCTTCCCCTTTTAGAAATCCCACAAAGACCAAGCCTTCTTGAAAGTCTTCCTGCTCCCCACTGCTCCCCAGACAGACCCTGGCGCCTAGAACAATGGGTGGCATATAGTGGAGGAGTATTTATCAGTATTTATCATCGAATGTAAATTTTAAATAGATTAAATTAGAGGCCATATGGAAATAAACTCATTAGAGGTCTGGCACACAGTAGGTCCTCAGAATGTAGCTGCTGCCGTTTAAGACCACTTCCCAGTCAAGCTCAGCTGGCCTACATCGGGGTTTCTCTCTCAGACTTTGATTCCCCCTGCCGTCCCCTGCCTGCATGCAGCAGGTGCCACTTCCTGACCTGGGCCCATCCTTGGGCTTTCAAGGTCATCAGCCCTACTTGATAGGGTCTGGAGAGCTCTCCACCCAGCCACAGCCCAGGTGAGCAGCTGGATCGGTAGAAAAAGAAAATTCACATCACCATTCCCTGTCCAAACATGAAGCCTTGAGAACCAAGCCAGGTCCAAGCTGTAGTTGGTGGGACGTGTGTCCCCACCTGGGTCTCGAGCATGTTTCAGCCTCTCCCCTTTCTCCTTTGGGCTTTTTCTTTGTTGGTGTGGGTCCCAGGAACGCTGGTGACCCTGCTTACCGCACCCTGGGCGCCTGCCCTCTGGTCCCGCGTTCGGGTTTGCGATACACTGATTTTGCCTAAGTGGGTCAGGCTGGATGCAGCGCAGGAGGGCTGTGTGCGCGGGCTGCTTTCCCTCAAAAATCCAATTTAACATACGTCTTGACCTTTGCACCAAGGCAAATGGGCCTTATTCAAAGGCGAACAATCTTGCCAAGCTGCGCGGAGCAGACAATAGCCCATCTTGGGTTGTTCGGTTGTAACTGTCCTAATTACCAAAGCCCACTTATTTCATGGAGTATTTCAGAGTGAAGCTGATCTTTAGAAAGACTTGTCCTCATTTTTTTTTTTTCCTCTACAGAGAGGGAAGGAGAGGAGGGCTCATTTTATTTATTGATAATGCGAACCTTGTCAATTTTTGAATCACGTTTGCAGGACCTCCTTGCCTCCCGGAGCTATTGTGAGGAGCCAGCGAAGACGAGGTGTTTGTGGGAGCCCTTTGTGAAAGGCAAAGCAACCCGCCGGTACACAGTGTCCCCGGGCATTCCATACTGTGCGCCTTGCAGCTGCGCTCCTGGGGGCGCCCCGAGAACTCACAGAGCCCCCCGCCCCGCTCCTCCCACTGCCCCGTGGCTCCCTTGCCCCTGTCGCCTTCTCAACATTCAGGTGGAAGCTCAGAAGTCACCTCCCTGGGGAAGAGGGTCCAATGAATGGGTCCCAGTGCTGACCTCGCCTTTCTTCTTGGCTTCCACTCCTCGAAGAAAACATCCCATGCATTTCTTTGCTTCCTGTTTCTATTCCCCACAAGGAGCATCAGCTCCAGGAGGATGGGACCTGTCTTGTTCCCAGTGCATCCTTTGTGTCTAGAACAGTGGCAGGTCCTTAGTAGAGATAAGGTCGGTTGAGGGGCTGCTGGGGAGTTTGGTTCGGGCAGCAAGCAGGGGAGAAACTGATTGGCTAACAAGTTGACTCGTGTGCTCTGCCCCCAGAGCAGGTGTTATGGAGAAGGGCCCGGAGCACCTAAGTACCCGGAGGAGAGTTGTATGAGTCTTCGGCACTCAGGGAGCTTACAGATTAGTATGAGGAAGACTAATTTGCCAGCATCAAATAACTGCCTCCAATGGGCAGGGTGTCGAGATAGCAATGGTTCTCCTCGGGGACAAGGCTCGGGGTGGACCGTCCCTGTTCAGCAGCCTCCTGTCACCTCCGGGTGCCCACAGCTCTGCTCCGTCATTCCAGGTCCAACAAGTCCACTCCCGGACCTCCCGGGGCGCCTGAGTGCCCAGCAGCAGCGTCAGTCACAGCCTGGCGCCTGGCCCCCGAGCTCCTTGCCCCTGGCCTTCCCATCCCCACCCCCAGCTGGCGGCTGCAAGGCCAAGGGCTCTGCCAAGTTCTCCGCAAGGTCTGGCTGGGACGGGAGCGCTCTTGGCGCTCGCTCGGGAGGTGGCGCTTGGTCTGCGCCTTCCTTTTAGGAGTTTTACAACCCTCTGATACTTTTTTATTTGTGTTTTCTCGTCTCATTCTCACTAATAGAATCCTCATTGCAGCCCTCCAGGAGACTGGCTCCAGGGATGACGGTCTGGCTAATAAAACCTTGAGCATTCTAGGGATGCCTTGACCCACACGTTCAAAAGAAGCTCTGAACAGCGCATGGGAAAGATCTGCCAGGTCATGCCCAAGGAGGAGCTCATTAAAATGTATTTGGGGGTTGAGACCTATTTTTTTCTAAGCTCCAGTATTAGAAAAAAAATGGATTTGGAGGGTGAGGAAGATTTCTTGCACAGAGAGGGTGTCAAGTGCATTTAGTTTTACAATCATTCTGCCTGGATAGGCTGCTTATACCCAGCAGGCAGGATTGTACTCAGTGTGAGGAGGGGCCAGACAGGAATCGGGATGCTTTGGGGTGAGTTGTTTTGTTTTTTTTTTTTTAACTCCCTCCAAAAGCAGAAACTATGCTCTTCTCATGTAATCAACTCAGGCCTAATTCCGGGCACAACCATTCTGAAGGTTCTGTGTGAGGAGCAGACAAGAGAAGAAAAGAACTTTCTAAAGACAGCAAATAGTAATTACCCCCTAATGAAGTGAGGATGTCACAGTGTAAGGAAGGACCCTGCTAAGAATTGGGGGTCAATGATTCTCAGGTTTGCCCCAGACTTTTCACCCCAGTTATGCTCTCCCGATCTCAGTCCTTGGCTGCTCCATCAGCTGGACCCATACCCCTTTCTGAAAGGCTGGGCTGGTGGGAGCCAGGCCAGGGCATCCGAAGCCAGAAGAGCAGCTTCCAGTGGCCTTCCCTCCCCAGTGCCACCAGGATGTATGTGGCCATGAGTGTGGCTCAGCCCTGCTGTGCCTCTCTTCGGCCTTCAGGGACATGCAGTCATCAACATGGCCAGAAATAAAAATGAAGACAGAGGGCGCCTGGGTGGCTCAGTTGGTTAAGCGACTGCCTTCGGCTCAGGTCATGATCCTGGAGTCCCGGGATCGAGTCCCGCATCGGGCTCCCCGCTCAGTGGGGAGTCTGCTTCTCCCTCTGACCTTCTTCCCTCTCGTGCTCTCTATCTCTCATTCTCTCTCTCTCTCTCTCAAATAAATAAAAATGAAGACAGAGCAGTGCTATTCCCATTCCACTCTCACAATTGGGATGGGAATGCACATTAGGGGTGGGGGTACACATAGGGGGGTGCAGTTACAAAGTGTGGTGTCTGGCCACCAGCAGGAGGGTGGTGCTCAGCAAACATTACCCATCGTGGGGCTATAGTGGGTCATTGCCGCTCAGGTAATAAAACCATCCCCAGATTTTCAGTGTCACCATGACAATCACAGGGATAAAGTTATACACCAGTACAAGAGTTATTATGCAGGTGGTTCTTGTCTTGTTCGTGAGGAGTGAGGAACTAGAAGTTCCGCTATGTGACTGCAAACTTGTAAAATCCACTGACTCTAAACCAGATGGGGTTCAGGCCTTCTGGGACTCAACCTGCTGATTCACCAGGTGCACGTGGGGAGGCGGAGTTTCATCCACGAAGGTACAGGGACTATCTATTCTTTCTCTAGAGAGATGGAAGGGCTCATGGGTCACTGTGCCCTAAATCCCTAGCCCAGAAATGTAGATGGATATGCCAGATGCTACAAAGCAAGGCAGTTCAATCTCTGTAGGACAGCACATCATTGTAGAAATCAGCCCTGGATTGCCTGTTCTATGGTCTAAGTGAGCCACAAAGGCTAAACTCGGGCTGAAGAGGGGACCCCAGTGCCCTGTTGACATGGGGTCTGGCTGCTAATCCCTTTGGATTGATTCTATGGATAATAGAATATTCTGTAGAAGACCACCTGGAATGGGCCTTAGAGAGTGATTAGTCAACCCCCTCCCTCCAACCAATAGGCTGAAAGGTGTTACTAATAATCATCACCATCACTGTGGCCTAAGTGCCTGACAAGACACTGTTTGGATTATAACGTAAGTGCCTGACACTAAGCTTTTGATGGCTGAGGCATCTCTTTCATAGACATCCATGTCAGATCAACACATCGCCAGCTGTGTAACATGGTCACCAGCCACACAACTGGGTAAAGAGCCAGGCTGTCCTACCCATGAAGTTCCTCTTTTAGAAAGCCCTGGGTGACCTAGATCACAGACCACTTGAGTCACTCTGCTTTTTCCTTTCGGCAGCCTAATTCCTGCTCCCATATTTTAAATTTGTCAATAAACATGGAACCTGAAAAACCCTAGGTCCCCCACACTTGACCCCCAAAAAGGCAGAGCTCCTAGGGCTGCTCTCAGCCCTCTCTCTTTCTCTCTCTGACCTTGCTGTGTGGCCCTGGGTGTGTGGTGTATCTTCTAGGACTTGTGAGTAATAAACCTTGTTGTTTCAAAGTTCCTGGATGGTTATTGCTGAGGTGTGTCTTGCTATCATAAGAACCACAAGGACTGGTCCAGCCACAGCATTGGCTCTGGTCAGGGAAATATCTGTGGGGGCTCACCACAAGTAATACAGGCCCAGGGGAATACCCCAGACAGTCCTGCTGATAGCACCACTATTGGTAGGCTGAGACCAACACAGAACAACCATTATAACCATCATCATTATCAATCACCATCACCCTCATCATCACTAATACTACCACCACCACCATCAAAAACAGCATCATCACCACCATCATCACTAACAGCATCATCACCATCATCATCATCACCATCATCACCACCATCATCACTAACACCATCATTATCATCACGATCATTATCACTACCATCATCACGATCATCAATCACTACCATCACCATCATCACTAAGTCCATCATCACCAACCCCATCATCACATCATCATCATCACTTATCACTAATAACACCACCACCACCATCATCATCACTATTATCGCTAACACCATCATCACCATCATCATCAACATCATCATCACCATCAACATCATTATTGTTGTCACCACGATCACCACCAACAACCCCATCCCCATTGCCATCGCTACCGTCATCACCCTTTTCATGATCATCACCACTGCTAACACTTATTGAGCACTTACTATGCACCAGGCACAGTGCTAAGCCCTTCCCATGGATTAATTCAGTTAATCTTCACAAGCCTAGATACATTTATTATTATCCCAGGTTTACTCATGAAGAAATGGAGCTTACATACATACCCAGGGTACAGAGCTAGTAAGTGGTGCAGCTGGAATTTGAACCCAGTCTGTCCAGCTTCAGGAACTGTGAGCATTTGGCCAAGACCTTGGTCTCACGTAGCATGGCTTCAAGAAGTCAGGGCAGGGAGGGAGGGAGGCTGCCATTTGTCAGCTGCTGGGTCGGGATGAAAGACTTTGGTAAATCGGACAGGGAGCAGACCTTTCCACTCAGTTTGGTCCAGTTCTGCAACAGCTCCATGCCCACAGCTTCCGTTTTTCTGTCAAAGGGCAGCTTGCTTACGTCCCAGAAACAAGATGGAAAGACAACCTGAGCTGGGCCACAGAAGGTCAGCCATGGGTACTCTCCCCTCAGGAATCCTCAGACTCAGACTGTTAAATCCAGTTTTCTCACTTCTTTTTTCTGCAGCCAGAACCGAGAATGCTGTATTGCACCTTCTGTAGTGCAAACACATCCCCACACCCTTCTTTATGAAAAAGATGACATGACAACACTAAAGAACTTTGAAAAATAAAGAGTACCTATAATCCCACCACCGAATAATTACTTTGGGTTTTAAATATCTATTACCTTCTAGTTTACTATCCCTTTTAAAGCCTCAGAGACTCACAGCCATAGGATCTTATGGCCAGAAATCTAACCTACCTCTCTCCCTTTACTAATGAAGGGAGTGATGTTCCCAGAGTTCTGTGATAGGATTTTATACAGAGGGAATAGGGGTGATGCCCTCAGCAGAGTTTCCCTGATCGGCCTCTGGCCACTGCTCACACTCGCCAGGCATACCCCAGTCTCAGGGAGAATGTGTTGCCTGGGCACACCGGACTTTCTTTACCCAGTCACCAGCAGATAGAATTTTGGTCATTTCCAGTCTTAAAGTCTGTCTATTGGGCTGAAGTTAAACTTACCAATGAATGAAGTTTATTAGGGAAATCTTGAACAAGATAATCACTGAAATAGATGGAAGTGTCCTTTACTTACAGTTTTTACCCAAAACCTACAGCAAATATCACATTTAACAACAAAACACTTGCCACGTTCCCAATGAGTCAAGAACCAGACAACAGCTAAGGAAGCTATCACCCACCATTGTGCAGAGGGTCCCAGTCAACCACAGAACAAGAAAAGGAAGTAAGCATTAAAAAGGTTAGAAAACAAGAGGCCAAACAATGATCATCAGTTGCTAGTAATATGGTTGACTATCTAGAATATTCAAAAGAATCAACTACAGATTCATAGAAAATCAGACTTAAAAGGAAACATTTACAAAGACTTACTGGCAATAACCAATTTTAAAAGTGTAAGGGGAAAGATCAGTGATTAAGTGGCAGGCGTAGACAACGGAGTACTTGGTTCTTATTGGTTGGTGTGTCTGTCTTCAAGGCTAAGCCTTGCAGGGCTGCAGAGCTTGGTGATTCAAGCATTTGCTGAATGAATGAGCTGGTACTGGGCCTCCTTTCCTCCCAGTCCCTGTGATGTTTGAGATCTGGATATCAGCTATGTTACCTCCTGTAGCAGCTACCCCTGGCCTGCCTCTCTCCCTCCCTCCTGCACCTGCTTCCTCCAAACAAGGAAACCAGAGAGCCTCCTCCGTCCTTGGAAGGGTTGAAAGAAAATGCTAAGATCCACCAGACACACTCAGGGTCACCATAGCACGAGCAGGTTATTGTGCTGGTGAGCTCCTCCTGACCTAGAGAACTCGAAATACCCTGGGACAAAATCAATGTCACCAGCAGGAAAAGCCTCAGAGGGCTGTCTGGACTGAGAGGGACTATGACCCAGGACTTGTCCTCAGCAACTGACTGTAAAGAAGCAGAAGGGAGGGGCGCCTGGGTGGCTCAGTCGTTAAGCGTCTGCCTTCAGCTCAGGTCATGATCCCAGGGTTCTGGGATCAAGCCCCACATCCGGCTCCCTGCTTGGCGGGAAGCCTGCTTCTCCCTCTCCCTCCCTGTGTTCCCTCTCTCGCTGTGTTTCTCTCTGTCAAATAAATAAAATCCTTAAAAAAAAAAAGAAGAAGAAGAAAGGAATGAGGCTTGGTCTTCCAAATTCCCTTTCAGAAAACCCAGAACAGAATTAAGGAAGAACCTCCTAGGAAAAAGTAATTTCTAAGACACCTGTTCCAGCTACTGTTGCTAGAAACAAACCACCACCAAGTTTAATGGCATGAAATAATCCTTTTGCTGTGCTCATGGATTCTGTGGGTCAGGTGCTGAGTAAGCGTATAGAGGATTGGCTCATCTCTGCTCCACCATGTTGGGGCCTTGGCTGGGGAGCCCCAAAGTCAAGGCTGACTTACTGTTGCCTTAACTCACAGTCTGGGGGTTGACACTGGTCAGTGGCTGGGACCTCAGCAAGGCTGTGGGCTGGAACCCACACCTGGGGTCTTTCTGTGTGGTCTTTTTTTTTTTTTTTTTCCTGTGTGGTCTTTTTGCCAGCATTAGTCTGGGCTTCCTCACAATGGGACTGCGGGATGCTGAGAGTTAGGGTCCCAAGAGAACAAGACAGAAGCTGTATCACCTTTTTAAATTGTGGTAAAAAAAAAAAAAAACCACATGACATAAAATTACCTATTGTAACCATTTTTAAGTGTTCTGTTCACTAATGTTAAGGATCTTCACATCGATGTGAAATAGATCTCCAGCAGTTCTATATCTTGCAAACCTGAAACTCTATACCGATTGAACAACAGCTTCCCTTTCTCCCCTCCCTGCAGCCCCTGGTGACTACCATTCTATTTCCTGTCTCTATGACTTTGACTTCTCTAGATACTCCTGCGTATAAGTGGAACCACATAGCATGTGGCTTTTGTGACTAGTTTATTTTACCTAGCATAATGTCTTCAAGTTCATATGTGTTGTAGCATGTGACAAAGTTGATTTCTTTTGTTTTATCAAGATTTTTAGGGGGAGCCCTTTTAGGCTCACAGCAACGTTGAGGGGAAGGTACAGAGATTTCCCAAATACTCCCTATCCCCTCACACATGCACAGCGCCCCCAATTATTAACATTCCCCAGCAGAGTGGTACAATTCTTACAATTGATGACCCTACATTGATTGACCCATCGTAATCTCCCCAAATACAGAGTTTCTATTACAGTTCACTCTTGGTTTTGTATATTCTTTGGGTTTGGACAAATGTGTAGTGACATGTAGCCATCATTATGGTATCGTATGGAGTATTTTCACTGCCCTAAAGATCCTCCATGCTCCACTCAGTCATCCCTCTCCCTCTCCCCGCCCACCCCTGCCAACTACTGGTCCTATTACTGTCTCGATAGTGAATGTCATATAGTTGGAATCATACAGTATGTAGTGTTTTCAGACTGGTTTCTTTCACTTGGGAACATGCATTTCAAGTTCCTCCATGTGATTTCCTTCCTTTTTAAGGCTGAATAATATTTCATTGTTTACATAGTTTTGTTTATCCACTCATCGTAGATGGACATTTGGGCTGCTTCTGCCTCTTGACTATTTTCAATAATGCCACAATAATAATACTAATGAAGAGAGGTGGGCAGATACTTCTTCAAGACTCCATTTTCAATTATTTTGGATATATACCCAGAAGTGGAATTGATGGATCATATGGTAGTTCAATTTCTAATTTTTTTTTCAAGGAGCCTCATGTGGTACTGTTTCTCATAGCGGCTGCACCATTTTACAATCCCACCAACAGTGCACAGGCGTTCCAATTTCTCCACATCCTTGCCAACACTTATTTTCAAGTTATTTATAAAGACTTTATTTATTCATTTAGGGGGGCATAAGCAGGGGGGGCAGGGGCAGAGGCAGAGGGAGAAGCAGGCTCTCCACTGAGCTGGGAGCCTGACACGGGGCTCAATCCCAGGACCCCAAGATAATGACCTGAGCCAAAGGCAGACGCTTAACCAACTGAGCCACCCAGGCGTCCCTCAAGTTTTTTAAAAAACAGTAGTCATCCTAGTGGGTATTTTATATTGCATTCCTCTGATGACTAGAGATGTTGAACACTGTTTCATATGCTTGTTGGCCATTTGCATATCATCTTTGGAGAAATGTGTATTTGAACCCTTTGTCCATTTTTTAATCACTTGTTGAACGGTACAAGCTCTTTATATATTCTAGATATTAAACCTTAATCAGACATACGATATGCAAATATGTTTTCCTTTTCTATCGATTTTTCATTCTGTTGATTGTGTCCTTTGCACAAATGCACAAAATCAGTGCACAAAAATTTAAGTTTGGTATAGTCCTATTTGTCTATTTTTGTGTTTGTTGCTTGTGCATTTGGTGCCATATTCAAGAAATTATGCCAAATCCAATGTCGTGAAACTTTTCCTATATGTTTTCTTCCAAATTCCTTCCATGGTTGTAGGTCTTATTTGTAGGTCTTTACTCCATTTGGAGTTATTTTTTGTAGATGATGTAAGAAGAGGGTTCAACTTCATTCTTTTGCATGTGAATATCCCATTTTCCTAATACCATTGTGCTGAAGAGACTCTCCTTTTCCATTTGAACGGTCTTGTCACCCTATCCAAGACCATATGAACATACACATGAAGACTTATTTCTGGGGCTGTCTCACATTTATGACAGCCTCTGAGGCTACACAGTATCATGTAGGCCATAATCCTGAGCCCACCCAGACTTAAGGGAGAGAGCACAGATCTCATCACTTGATGGGAGGAGGGTCAAAGTCATGATAAAAACTCTATGGGACAAGAGAGATTGTGGTAACCATGTTTGGAAATCACAGACTGTCATAACACCTTTCTCTTGTTACCCAATTTGTCTTGTAAAAGGTTGTGGAAGGCAATGCAAATACATACCCCCAAAATGGTTAGCATGAAAAAAAAAGGCAATGTCAAGTGCTGGTGAGGATGTGGAGCAACTGGAACTCTCATAAACTGCTCACGTGAGTGTTAAGTTGGAATAGCCAATTTGGGAAATTGTCTGGCAGTATCCACTAAAGCTGAGCACATGCAAATCGGGGGCCCAGTGATCACATCCCCTGGCCTACAAATGGGCACCAAAAGCCATATATAAGAATGTTTACAGTAGCACTCTCTAGCCCCAAACCTCAAAACTTCCAAAATGTCCAGCCACAGTAAAATGGATAGATATTCACATAATAGGTTACTTTACATCAATGAAAATTATAACCACTTGTCCTGATAGGGTTTAATCTCACAAACAAAATGTAGTCAAAGAAGCTAGAAAAAAGTACCTGCCATAGGATTCCACTTAGAAGCAGACAAAACTAATATAGGATGGTGTCAGAAGTCAGGAGAGCGATTGATTACTCTTGGGGACAGGAGTGACTAGACGGAGACATGAGTGGCTTCTCAGATGCTCGCCAAGTTGTGTTTCTTGATCTAGGTGTCAGGTACATGGGTGTGTTTGCCAAGTGAAAACGGATCAAATTGTACACTTCATGTCTTCTTCACCTTTCTGTGTGTGTGTGATACTGCAGGATAAAAAAAACAAAAATTTTGTGGGAGAGCCTGGCTGTCCTACAAGGAGACGGAATCATGTGTGAAGATCAAGGGACATCATTTGTTCGCTGAACGTTAATCAGCCCCCCTGCCCACCCTGTGTGCAAGCCTGTGCTTGGTACCATGGGACAGAACAGAGTGTATGCGCTGGAGAGAAATCACTGTCAGAGGGAGAGAGGGAGCAAGGTAGAAGTCATAAGACAAGCACGCATGGGCCGTGGCGGGTTAGTCGAAGCTGGCTGTGAACTCTAAAATGATACAGAAATATATTATTGTGATGATTTCCAAACTAGTCTTTCCAACCTACACGCACAAAGTTCAAAGTCTTACTCTAAACGTTCTATATTCCCTTACCACATGGAAGAAACAAAGAGAAATTTACTTAAATCATTTATGAATTAGAAATAATTTTTCCTCCTGTGTCATCTCTTGGCATAAATTAGCTCAAGGAATTTCCGTCCTCTCATTTAAATCACATCTATTTGGGGTTCTATTAAGTCATTTTATCTAGATTTCAGGTAGCATGAGCGTCTACTAACGAAATCTTTTTCACATGTGAACTTGACTCTTTAATGTCTTTGATATTTGAAAGAAAAAAAAAACCTTGCTGTTTTAAAATTGTCCCCCCATCCCTCACAGCCATTATCTTTCTTTTTTAAGATATTTTTAAAGATTTTATTTATTTGAGAGAGAGTAAGAGAGAGCTAGAGCACAAATGGGGGGAGGGAGGGCAGAGGGAGAGGGAGAAGCAGGCTCCCGGCTGAGCAGGGAGCCCGACTTGGGGCTCCATCCAAGGCTCCTGGGATCATGACCTGAGCCGAAGGCAGAGACTTAGCCAACTGAGCCACCCAGGCATCCCTCTTTCTTCTGGTTTTAATTATTCATTTATTTTTTAATTATACAAGTCAAGTAACACCAGTGTGGCTTCCCTTAATCTTGGTCCTTGGAATACCCTGCTCTGCTGGCCTTCATCACATACCCCACCATCGTCATTCCAGCCTTGTCACTGACTAGAGAATGACATCCTCCTTGCCTCACAGGGAAGGACTGCCTCCTAGTCTCTACCCCATGATCCCCATCCATACCAGGGAGCCCAGGTTCATGGTAGAGACTCACAGTGTCAGCCCCAGCTTACAGAGGACACCTGCCACCAAGCTTCTCAAAGATGCAGGTGCCGCTACTGGGTATTTACCATAAAGATACAAATGTAGGGATCCGAAGGGGTACGCGCACCCCAATGTGTATAGCAGCAATGTCCACAATAGCCAAACTGTGGAAAGAGCAAAGATGTCCATTGACAGATGAATGGATAAAGAAGATGTGGTATATATACACAATGGAATATTATGCAGCCATCAAAAGGAATGAGATCTTGCCATTTGCAACGACGTGGATGGAACTGGAGGGTGTTCTGCTGAGTGAAGTAAGTTAATCAGAGAAAGACATGTATCATACGACCTCACTGATATGAGGAATTCTTAATCTCAGGAAACAAACTGAGGGTTGCTGGAGTGGTGGGGGGTGGGAGGGATGGGGTGGCTGGGTGATAGACATTGGGGAGGGTATGTGCTATGGTGAGCGCTGTGAATTGTGCAAGACTGTTGAATCACAGATCTGTACCTCTGAAACAAATAATGCAATATATGTTAAGAAAAAAAAGAAGAAGATAGCAGGAGGGGAAGAATGAAGGGGAGTAAATCGGAGGGGGAGACCAACCATGAGAGACGATGGACTCTGAAAAACAAACTGAGGGTTCTAGAGGGGAGGGGGTGGGGGGATGGGTTAGCCTGGTGATGGGTATTAAAGAGGGCACATTCTGCATGGAGCACTGGGTGTTATGCACAAACAATGAATCATGGAACACTACATCACAAACTAATGATGTAATGTATGGTGATTAACATAACAATAAAAAATACAAAAAAAAAAAAAAGATGCAGGTGCCAGGACACCTGGGTGGCTCAGTCGGTTAAGCGTCTGCCTTCGGCTCAGGTCATGATCCCGGGAGCCCTGGATGGAGCCCCAAGCCGGGCTCTCTGCTCAGCGGGTTGTCTGCTTCTCTCTCTCCCTCTGCCTGCCACTCCCCCCTGCTTGTGCTCTCTCTCTCTCTGTCAAATAAATAAATAAATAAAATCTCAAAAAAAAAAAAAAAGATGCGGGTGCGCCCTCACCCTTTTGCATTAGTGAAGGTAGTGTCCCCTGAGGCCTTCCTGAGGACCATAGTCAGGGAACGGGGCCTCTGGTCTCACCTAATACGTGCACGTTCATATACCCATGACCCTGACCTTCAAGGGTCCTTCCTCCATCCTGTGCCAAGGTGTTTCTGGCATCTGCGCCTTATTTCCTGTAGGTTATGACTAGGGACATCTCGGCAGGGTACGAGAACGGGCTCCAGGGGACCTTCTCGTCACAGGGATCCCCAGTCACAGATGTGTATCTCTGTGTCACTCACCCTCCCCTCTCCAGCTGACCTAACTCCACCTCTGTCCTCCAAGTCCCTGTTGGTCACGCTTCTTGGTGCACGATCCCATCAGTGTGGAGGCTCTTCCCTTCCAGAGCGGGGTCTGCATCCCCTCACACCGCACTGGCACCTGGCCCCGGCCGGCTGCGAGGAGGGACCCAATAAAGGGTAGCAGCCCTGAGTGTCGAGGAGGACACATCCGTCCTGTGAGACATCTGCCTCGGGCGGCGTCCATGCAGGGCCTCAGCACCCTGGGAGCCTGGCCGCTCCCTCCCGACAAGACAGAGGGGCTGCTGCTGTGGGAGAGTTCAGAGACATACGGGAGATTCCCAAGATTCCCAGGCTTGCCCACAACATCTCCCCTCCAGGATTCAGAGGTGCGCCCTGTTCCCGCCAGAGCCTTGCCTTGCCCACGGGAGACCCCCTGAGGCTGGCAGTCTGTCTCCTCTGCAGCTCCTGTCACCCCACCATCAAGCCCTAGCCCCAGCTGTGGGAAACCAGGCCTCCTTGCGCCATCCCTGGAGGCTCATAGCCCCCACGATGGCACACTTTCCTTGATGAGCAGCTGACCTGGGCCAGCCGTGCCTTTCTAGGGTCTCCAAAGCCTCTAACAGCAACGATCCGATGCTATAATCGTGGCTAGTATCGCTGCCTCCGGACCATCCCAGCGCCACTGGCTGCAGCCTCCTCAACACTTTGCATGAACTCGGCTCCAGAGCCGAGCAAGAGGCAGGGTCTTCTTAACTGCTCTGTCCCTGCCCCTCACAACCGTCACCTCCCCACACGTAGTCAGTAATGGGGGCCCATCCTGAGGGCCTACTTTCCAGGGCCAAGCTTGGGGTCCTCTTTCTTAGCCTGGGTTCCCCAAAGAGGAGAGCCTGAGGATTCATTTGGACAGGGGTGAGTGGGTGACAGGGAGGGGGAGGACCGGGAAGGAGGCAGAGCAGGATGCAAGGACACATGGTCAAGCTGGCCATTCTACCGGGGACTGGGGGCCCTCCCCACCGGACTGCGGTGAAGCCTTATGACCTGCACCTCGGAACTCTTCCTCTAAGAGAAGTAGGTGGCCAGGCGCATCCTCACTCATGTTCACTGGCTTGCACTTCGGGCGGCACACGTGTGAGTGCAGAGTGGACTCCCGCACGCCCTGCACCAAGATGTTCGTGGGACCACAGCGCCTGGCGCCTCGCTGGGCAGGCCGGAGTGGCCGGCAGGAGCAGGCTGGACAGGCGAGCTGGTGCCCAGCTGGGCAGTGCAGTCGGGCGGGGCTGAGAGGTCCCACGCGGAGCCTCCTGCGGACACGTGGACGTTGCCCTTCTGCCCAAGCTTCTTCCCATCTAGCGGCCAGGATGGGATGTGTGCCTTCACACTGCTCTGATGTGCTGGTGCAGGGGCCATCAAATCCCATGTCCTCGGGGTCCCTGAAGGGAGCAGCAGGCCAGGCAAACACACACACACACGCACACGCACACGCACACACACACACACACACGGGGCATGCAGTGGGGGCCTGAGATGTGGCCAGCCCTTGCCCCTCTAAACAAGGCACCGCGTCCCCTTCCAGGCTGCTCTGGCCACGTGCAATAGGAGGCTGGTGGTGACATCCTGAGATTTTTCCAGAGAAGCTGGAAATATGGAAGTTTTTCCGTAAAACCTGTTGATTTTTAAGTGGTGATTTTTTTTTTTTTAATTGTGGGAGCCAAATAGAATGTGTCTTTGGCCTAGCACAAATGTTGCATGAGTGCGGGGCTTTGTCCTGTTTATTGCTGTGTCCTGGCATCCAGCGACACTCAGGAGCTGTCCGTCAAATTCATGGAATGGATACACCAGTTACCATTCTTCGCTGAGCTAAACCTCCCATCCCCCCTCCTCACCCCCCCTTCCCTCCCTCTTCCTCTCCCTCCTGCTCTCTGCCCTCTCTCCCTGTCTTCCTCCCTCTCTCCCTCTCTCTCTCTGCTCTCCCCTCCCTTCTTCCCTCCCTCCCCTCTGCTGGACCTCATTTTCACATTTCAAAACGTAGAATTTTATCTGGTAACCCTGGTAACTGACCTCTTGGAAGCCTAGTTGGGAATTCTAATGCCTCGTTTTTTTAATTCCAGGAAAAAAAAAAAAAACATAAATCCTGCCCTTGACTGTAATTTCTAATCTCCCCCTTGTCGTATGTGGGTGTGTATTTAGATTACAAACTCACCTGGTAGGAGCTGTGTTTACAGCTCTGTTTCGTGGGGCAGATGCAGGTGAGACAAAGACGCCCTTCAAAGTCCCCCCTCCCCCAAAGAAAGGCTTGTGTTTTGCTGCTTGCACAAGGCTTCATAGGGTGCCCACAGCAGTGACGTAAACACGGGTATTGGAGCCAGGCAGAGGGCAGAGGGAGGAGCGGCATCCCTTTCCAACACCTTTTCAAGGTAATACTCCGATGCCTACTGTTTGAACTTGGATGAAGCCATGGTAGAGGAAGGGGTGAAAGCAAGGACTGGCCAGGTCCGTACTCGATGGAAACACCACTAGTCAGAAGGAGGCCATGAGGTCAGGCTGCCAAAGGGTGGTACCTGCTCAGAGCCTGCTCGAGGTCTGTAACCCAGCCGTGTCTCTGAGAGAGAACCATGCACAACACGTTGGTTTGCATGCAGGCGTGTGTATAGAAATATATTTAATTTTGAAGATCTAATACATTTGCCCTTTGGCAGAAAGAGATAATAAGGAACCAATAATAAACAATTTCCCTTTTTAAAAATTTTAAGAGACTAAAATGTGATTTCAGGACAACTTAAAAAAGAAGACTCTCAGAGGAACTGAAAATTGATTCATTTCAATAAAAATGGTCCCCAAGATCACCTGCATCGCTCTGATTCCCCAAATCCTGCAAGTGTGCTCCAGATGCCTGGTCCCACAAACAATTCTGAGTAGCATTGGCTTTTTGTAGGAATTTGCTGTCTTTTCTCTTTGGTTTAGGGTTTTTTTTTTTTCTCATAAATCCTTTTATTGAAAACCATGTTGTAAATAAATACAAGCTGATATGGGAAGCCATTCATGGCAAATTATTAAGAGGAAAAAAACATATTATAAAACAATATGACCCCAAATTTGTTTTAAAAGCACACATACACATTTATATTGTAGGAAAAGAGAGACAACAGAATATTCATTGTGGATGTCTTTAGGTGTTTGAAGAAAGTTTTTGTTTTCTTTTCTGTTCATTTTTTGCACTTTTCAGAAGTTCCTCCATTGAATATACTTTTTGTTAATAGATTATAAAATAATAGATATTTTTATAAGTTAAAAAACTACTTAAGGAAATTACCATTAAGGATGAATCTAGGGGCCAGTAACAGAATGGCCTCTTTTTCACACCTAAGAAGCCTGGAGATTGGCCTTTGCAACACCACAATGATGCTGTCAGAGACCCAAACTCTTTCTCTATATGCGTTCTGCCACTCTTGCATGTTGTGGCCTCATGATCTCAAAATGACTACACATCTCCAGGCATTGCATTCACATTCCATCAAGAAAGAAGGGAGAAACTAGCAACCCCAGTCACGTTTCCTTATCCCCTTTTCCACAAGAATGCAAGTTTTTCTGGAAACCCCACTCAACAGATTTCTGCTGATATACCAATGGTCAGAACGAGGTCACATGGCCAGTTCCAGACCAGTCACTGGCCAAGGGGAATGAGGTGATCATTTCCCTAGACCAGTTCAGCTCCATCACGTTTTATCTCCCAGGGCTGGAGTGAAGGCCGGGTAGAGCATGTATAGGCAATGGATAATATTTGACAAAAAAAAAACACGTTTTTTGCAAGAAGTGTTCACCTTGCAGTGTAGATTATTTCAAATCTCTCTTCTCCACCTGCTTACGCCTCCATCCCTGCCCCCTGCCCCTGCCCACTGCAAGATCTCCAGGAGCAGCAAGCATGTCTCACTCACGAACACCGCATGAGGCAGATTCTTCGGGAATGATAGTTGGGTGCATGAAGGACGGGCGGATGGGTTACTGGCTGGCGCAAGGGCCAAATACAGTTGCAGACAAATGGCAAGTTTTGAAAAGGGAGAGAGCCCTTGTGTGCCGAGTGTCCAGCAGGAATTTGGGGGAGGGAAGAAGTGGCATCCTGAAGGATGTGCTCTCCTCTCTGGTTTTACTAGTTTTTCTCACAGATTTCTTTACCACTCTGAGATAGCTTCCTTCACTTACAGGTTTTCTCATTCCAATTTGATTTGCTTTTTAGAAGTTTAGCTCTGGGGTGGGTGGGGGGGGCGGGCAGGCTGAACCAGTTGGGATTTCAACTTTAGCTTTTGGAAGATTTCCTTTTGTCACCCATGTGCTTTTAGTTTCTCAAAATGAGCTGTGCCAATCCCCAAATCTGCTTGAGCTGCATCCTGCCATCTGGTGTGGCCACCCTTTTCCTTAGAAAACAATCTGCAGTTGTCTTCCTGTCTATATTCCCACAAAGGCCATTTTAAGAGTGTTTTCTGTGCACATTTGTCTTCCCCGACCCTGGAGCACATCATTCAGAAGAGGCTCGGTGGCATCTGCCCATCAGAGGAGCTGAAAGAAGGTAAGCAAACGTCTCCGTCGGGAAATGCGTTCTTGGCTAACGCCAGAGAGCCTGTCGCTTGTGCAATACTGTTTCTCCCACATGATTAAAAGCTTCCCGAGGCCCACACCACTCCTTGCAGCCCTCACCTCCTCATAGCACCTAATCAATGGCCTGGCACAGGGCAGGGCATCAGTCAATATTGAGGAACACCTAACCTCATCATCAGGGCAGTGTTAGACCGATAACAATGCTGTGAGCCTGCAGGTCATCAAAACAAGGGCTGAAATTCGAAGGTGCAGGGGGGGAAAAAAGACATGCCAACATGACTTTGATCTGCTCTGATTTCCAATTTTCTTTTCCTGTACTCCTGGCTGATTCAGAGCTGTGCGTAGACAACTCCCGAGACGTGGAAACCACAGACACAAGAG
Source organism: Callorhinus ursinus (assembly GCF_003265705.2). Lineage (NCBI taxonomy): Eukaryota > Metazoa > Chordata > Mammalia > Carnivora > Otariidae > Callorhinus > Callorhinus ursinus. The sequence continues at coordinate 12,212,902 of NW_027397105.1, read as the reverse complement.
GAACGAGCAGGAAGCCACCTGAAGAAATGGATGGGAATCACACCTTGGACTCAGTTCCCCGGAGCCCCTGGAGCTCCAGGCACAGTACCTGACACCGGAGAAGAGTGGTCTCTCATCCCTGGATGCCCAGGCGGGGACATCTTACCACGGAGACGCCCAAGGACAAGGTGGGTGAGTTACTAGCCCGAGCTCACGGAGCTAGAACTTGGCAGAGGTGGGTTTTGGCCTCTTCCCCAGATCTGCCCTCGTGAGCAGCCTGAGACTACAAGACGAGGGGCTTCCCTGTTACTGATGATCGCTGCGTGGCCCCCTGGCCCTCCTCTTGCTGCTCCATAAATTAATTTTGCACCTTTATGCCTTCTGCACTGAATCACGCTACAAGAAAACCAAGCTCTGAGCCAGGAAGCTAGCGTGGCTCCAGCACGCGGTCCTGGGGCTGACCTGGAGGATATTGCTGCCTCCTGGGAGCACTCAGACCACTGCTGGCTTGCTCACACGCTTGGCGGCCAAGAAGCTTTTCATAAGCCACCAGTGAACTTCACCTATAGGAAGCTTCTTGGCTCCCTGGATTGGGGCTGGCTCTTCCCACACTTGCTTCTCTCCCTGCGGTTGCTGCAATCCCTAGTCAGGCGGTTACGTAAGCAGGCCCCCTTGCCAACTGTCACCAAGGCCACCTGGAAAATCAAGACTTACGCAAACCAGCAATGGCTTGCCAGAGGCGCGACACCCTTGTGTGCTTGTTCCTGGCTGCTCGGGAGCTACAATCGAGCCCTCTTCTTACTACCAGCCCTGGATTTGTCCATAGCTGGAACAACAATAACTATGTATTTTCTGCAGACTTAATGCCAGTTAAGATGCTGGGGAGTTTCTAGCATAAATAGGCTGGAAATTCCAACGTTACATCTGTCCTCTGCTTCCCGGTTTCTTCCTGATGTCAGTATCACACACTTATTCCCGTGTCCGTGTCCGGTTCTTCCACCAACTTGTTGCAGTCTGTAGTTTGAGGGCGCTCCAAATGTCTGTAGTTACAGACTATCTCCTCCCCTGCCAGGAGGTCTGGAAGCCCAGCCACGGGGCCAGACTATGAAGACCAGCCACACGTCTTATCCTCCTCAGCATTCCAGCTGCAGGATAATTTTTAACTATACTTTTGCAACTGGGGTTAGTAACCAAGAGGCAAAAGACTGACAGCAAATCCAATGAGGGAAACAAAGTAACTTCTAGGAAAAAAAGAAAAAAGAAAGAAGGAAGAGGAAAAACCAGAAAGGCCATCATGAGAAAAAGGACATTAAAAACAAAACAAAAAAAAAGATTAACAGAGGGGGTTAAAGTTGAGGCTATGCAGAAGCAGTTGGCTGATAGGGGAAAACAAAAACAAACCAAAAAAACAAAAACCCCTTTGGCTAACAAATAATCAGAGAATGACTTCGCGAAGAGATTGGAAAGAATAGGGTATCAGAACAGTAATGACCGTTTTAAACAAAAACGGGTTCTGGGAATGGATGGCCTCTCATTTTTATTCTATCAAAAGCTGGTGGCAGTCTGACGAAAACTAAGAAGAAGGAATAAAGACGAAAGGGAATGTCTTACAGAGAAAATTCTGAGTCTGAACGAGATACAGTCAGGTTGGTGTGTGGAAATGCCCCCAAATGAGTGCTTCCAAGAAATGAAACCACTACCATAAGTGATTTGAGAAACTGAGCATCATGGAGTGTCTCCGAGTAAAGGAGAGCGTGGTTGGAAGGAACACAAAGAATCACATTCCATGCAGAGAGGGAAGAAAGGCCATCTGCAGGACGACCCGAGGAAAGGGCTTTTGTCCTGCCTTTGAAGCAGTGAATTGTGGCTTGAAGGAGTCTCTTCCCTCTCTGTATGCTACACGATGTTTGGCCTGAGCAATGATTTTGCTGCCTGTTTTTTTTTTTTTTAACTCACAAATTCAAAGTATCATGTAGCTTTTCCAACCTGCCCGAGGCTCCAGGCAATGAGAGAATAGGATGAATCAGATGTAAGAATACAGCTTTGATGAAAAAGCCCTCAATCATTCAATGGCATGATCGGTTTAACAATTCCCATGATGTCTGTCTGACAAAGGAATGACTATTTTCAGACTTCACGTAGAAGGAACGTATCACAAGGACATTCATAGGTATTTGTGGCGTAGGTCCACTTAGAGCATCTCAAAGTGCCCTTCTTGGATGCAGCCTGGTTTTTGTATTTTTTCTTGTGGTAGCAGTTTGTGGTGATTATTATAAGAAATAATGATAAGGGTTTTTTTTTTTTTGAAAAATTTAAAGAGCAGTAGCAGTTCTAGCTAAAACTTAATAGTATTTACTATGTGCCACTTCAAACAGCTCTTTACATACATTCATTCCAGTAACCCTTATACTAGCCCTATTAAGTAGGTCCTGTTATGATTCCATTTTGCAGATAAGGAAACTGAGGCCCGGGGAAGTGACATGACTTGTCCAAGTTCACACAGCCAGAAAGAAGCAGAGCTGGGATTCTAATATACCAAACTCCCATGTGCCCACTCCTATATTTGGCAATTGTTCATACTTCTATTCACTTTAAATCCTCTTATATAAAAGAAATATAACACTACAGAGAAAGTTACTGTTACATGCCCATCCCCCATCCCATGCCCGTGACGTATAGTCTTTAGCTCCTTTTAAAATACTTTTACAGGGGTACCTGGGTGCCTCAGTCTGTTATGACCTTCGGCTCAGGTCATGATCCCGGGGTCCTGGGATGGAGCCCCACGTCGAGCAGGGAGCCTGCTTCTCCCTCTACTTCTGCAGCTCCCCCTGCTTGTCAGCTCTCTCTCTCTCGCTCTCTCTCTCTCTCGCTCTCTCTCTCTCGGACGGGGCGCCTGGGTGGCTCAGTCGTTGGGCATCTGCCTTCGGCTCAGGTCATGATCCCAGGGTCCTGGGATCGAGCCCCGCATCGGGCTCCCTGCTCTGCGGGAAGCCTGCTTCTCCCTCTCCCGCTCCCCCTGCTTGTGTTCCCTCTCTCGCTGTGTCCCTCTCTGTCAAATAAATAAATAAAATCTTTTAAAGAAATAAAAATAAAATAAAATCTTAAAAAATTTTTTAAAACCACTTTTACTTATGTGTCTAGTATTTATGGACAATACATAGTGTTCGTTTTCACATTTCAAACATTTATAAAGAGTAATATACTCTGTTTCTTTTGGACAACTTGCTGTTTTCCTCCCACCGCTATGATTATATGATTATGAGCCGTCTATGTTGATACGTATTGATCTCTTGGTCTGCACCATCCAGTTCTGCAGCTGCTGTCCACATATGGCGATGAGCACTTGAAATGTGGCCATTCTCAGTGTAAAATGCATAGTGGATTTCAAAAACAGGATGAAAAACAGTAAAACACCTCTAATACTTTTTAACATTGATCACAAGTTGAAATGATCATATTCTGGAGATATTGAGTGAAATAAAATATATTATTGAAATTCATTTCACCTGCTTCTTTTTGTTTTTGTTTTTGTTTTAACGTGGCTACTACAAAATTGAAAATAGCATAACCGTTCAGTCTTCCTAGGAGGTTGCATGGCTGCACAAAGTGAGGTTGAGCTGGGCCTGGAGGCAGGTGGGCTGGCTGAACTTCCAGAAACAGTGTAAATCTGCGCAGGAAAGCAATGACCCAGTGGCTTAACTTGGTGACGTCCCTCACAAAATACAGTCCTTATCTATCAGTGGAGCATCTGCCTTTTTGGACTCTGAACAGAGCAGTTACAACCAAGCACACTCTTGTTGGGGCAATTTCAGCTTGAATGAATCCAGCACAGGCAGATTTTTCTGACATCTGCCTGCAATGTTATGAAGTCAGCTTCACTCTGTGCCACTAAACGTATTAACTACTTTTAGGGCCAACTGTCAATGCACCTACTTGTTCATGCTTCCTACACTTTCGATTTGTTTTCTTAAGCCACAGCTATTTATACCTGAAGTGCGTTTTCATTTTTTAAAAAGAGATGTCCTCATTATTCTGCCATCGATAACGCTGAGACTTGTAATTAAGTTATAAAACACACCGGGAGGGAAAAGATGATGGGTAATTGCCATGGGGATATTATTGATGAGTGTCAGATTGCTTTTCGAATTCTGAATAAAAACCTCCCTTTAACATTTTGAATCATAAAGTTACAGAACCAGCAGAGACCCGAGGTCTCCTAGGTGTTGGTCAAGACCGTAGATTTGGCATCAGGCAAGCTGTGTGACCCTGGGGCCAGTACCTTAACCAGCATAAGCCTCGGTTTCCTCATCCAAGAAATGAAGATACTAGCATCTGCCTTCTAGAGCTCTTTTGTGGATTAAATGTGATAACGATTGTGACTCTTCCTGGTACCTACTTTTATTCCACAGCGGTTGTGGTGATTACTATTAATTCTTGCACCATCAATATTTCCCCAGATGGCTCCAAGGGGATAACCTCTTCAAGCATCCCTGGTCTGATCCCAACAGGCCTTTCTCCTCTGCTCTCTACCAGGACTCTTAAAACTCTTCCCTGAAGTGGAGAGGTCCATGGGTAACAAGAAGAAAACCCTGCAGCCTCTCCCTCCCCTTGCACTCCCCCACCCCCGGGGGTGCTCTGGGCAGTTCCTGCTGAAGGAGGCTGTGTTAAAGCCCATCACTAAAGAGCCTCTACTAGCATAGTCTCCAACTTCCTACCTCCTTCTACAGTCTGGCTTCCCTAGGGTCTGCCTCCATAAACCTCTCCTGATGCATCTGAAAATAGTAGCATCGATGCTTTCCTTGCGATCAGCCACCTTGCTCTTCTGTGCTCAGGCTCATCTTGCTACCTGAATATGGGCCTCCTTGCTTCTCTTTGAGACCCTTGATGGTAGACTTTGGAAGGTTGGGACATTCCTAGCTCATGTCCTCTCCCACTCACTAGCTAAGCTTAGGATGGGTGTCGCATTGCCCAGAATTTTATTATACAACTCCCATATCACACTTGTTTTGAGAAATATAATTACAAAACCACCAGGTTTTTGGCCTAGGATCCTAGGGGCAAACCAGACCTTTGGAGGTCAGTCACGTATCTGAAGTTAGAAAGCAGTTTAGGCTCTGCCATGACCCTGGACTAAAGATTTTACAGTTAAGGAAACTGAGACCAAGGTGCTCAAGGAACTGGCCGGCAGATATGGAGAGTACCTGACCGTTGACTTTCCTGTAGGATATATTTATTCCTCGAAGTAGTCAATCCCCTTCTGCCTAGTATTGAAGTCAGGACGGCCTTCCCACCGCCTACCCCCACATTTAACAGTGCACCTGTCATCCAGAAGATGCATATTAAATGTCGAATTATTAGTCCCTCCCATCTACATGCGGCGCTTTTAGAGACTCAATTTCTTTGTCTCTGCACTCGCTGGGCTAACAAGGTCTCACACTGAGACTGGCTCAGGGTTTGCTGCCTATCCTCCTGGAGGCAGCTGCATGGTGGAGGAGCTGTAGGTCCTCCATCTCTGGATTCTTAATGCCCGTGGAGCCCAGTGCTTTACACAAAGCAAGTACTGGGTAAGTTGTTGACTCTGCATGTGGTTCAAGGTGGTTCTTTGGGAAGCCTCCGAGGGCGGGGCCATGCGGAACCTTATGTATCTCAGCCTTCCTGTATTAGTTACTTTTGGACCCTCTTCGTCGTGTGAATCAGAATAAAATGTTGTTTCTGCAATGAATCTATTTCTGACTATTTAATAATGTAGCTGCCTCGATTTACAACCAAATCCGTCAATCGCCCGTTGCCTAGTAACAGCAACCACGCCCCTGTGTAATTGCCCCGCCCCGTTGCCCCGCCCCATATCCCAGTACGCACGCGCACAACCTTTCTCCAGGGCTCGCCGCCCCGCCGGCGCACAGTGGTGACGTATGGGGTCGGCGACGCTTTTGAGAAGCTGAGCGCTGGAGTCCCGCTGACTTACCGGCACGTTCCCGAGCGCCATGGCCTCCGCCGGGGTGGCCGCCGGGCGACAGGCCGAAGATGCGTTACCGCCGCCGGCCGAGCCGCCGCTGCCCGAGACGAAGCCGCTTCCGCCTTCGCAGCCGCCGCCTCCGGTCGCCGCGCCTCAGCCGCAGCAGTCGCCGGCGCCGAGGCCTCAGTCACCCGCCGGCGTGAAGGAGGAGGAGAATTACTCCTTTTTACCTTTGGTTCACAACATCATCAAATGGTAAGAGCCCAAGAGAGGACCAGCCACGACACGCCCTCCCGCTTCTCGTCTGTTTCAGAGCTGCAAAGGCCTAAGTGCTGTCGGGTACACCCCCGTTTTACCGATGGGGAAACAGACCAGGGGGAGGAGGCCTTTCCCAAGACCACACCTAGTCGCACCGTGAGTTCAGCAAACGTTTGAGCCCTGAGAGAAGTGCCAGACCTCAAGATGGCCAGGCCGGATTCTTAAAAATGGAGGCAGAGTAGAGACCGACCGCACAGGCTCTGCAGTCAGACTACTCAAGTTTGCATCTTAGTGATCGGGAGCAAGTCAGGCGTCTCTGAGCCTGTTTTCTCACCTGTCACAGAGGAGTAACACTTGGATTCTGTCTTTTCCACATATCCCACAGATACGGATCATCTTCCCCGTGTGGCACACTGCTAAGTGCTGTGGGATGTACACAGTAAAAAGGGCCAACTTCTCAACCCCACATCGCTCACCAGTTTGAAGGGGGAAAAAAGACAGGTTTGGGAATAACCCATAATTCAAAGAGATTGGAGGATTGATGGTAGGAAATGTTAAAAGAAACAAAGATACAAGTTGCCCTGCAGTAGCATGTTCTTGGGCAGTACCAAACAGGGTGATTTCTCATTCTTTTTAAAAAGATTTACTTACTCATTTGAGAGAGCGCGGTGCTGGGAGCAGGAGGGAGGGGCAGAGGGAGAGAGAATCTGAAGCCGACTCCCTGCTGAGCACAGAGCTTGTGGCGGGGCTGGATCCCATGACCCTGAGATCACGACCTGAGCCGAAATCAAGAGTCCCATGCACTCAACACACTGAGCCCCCCAGGCGGATGGATTTGTCATTCTTCTGGCCAATCTTCTTGACTAGCCTGAGTTTTCAAACTGACCCTGTAAAAGAAGAAGAAAAAATAGTACAACCAAAAGTCTCCTTGATCCCTATGTTTGCTTCAATCATTTGTGCTGTTATGTTATTTATATCCACATCTACAGGGGTAAACTAGGCTTATAACTTATTCAACCATTAAAAACCAAAACAAAGTAAATTAAACTCACTCTTACAGTAACATTGAGCTGAGCATTAATGTGCTCTTGGGTGTTTTGCTGAAATGGACTTGCTGCCCACAACATGAAAGTCTTTGTTAGTGGCCCAGCTTCTTTTGAGTTTAGCCAGACTAGATTCACTTGCTGTGGGATGACCTCATGCTTCCACCACTTTTTAAACAACTGCGAAGCCTTTGTTCTCGCATTAGACCCTGCCTTCATTTGGCTTCACTTGGTGGGAACATACTGTTTATAGGGTAAGGCAGACTCTGTTCTGTTCTCATTATCCTGTGATCATCAAGTAACACTTCTAGGCAGCGGTGAGATAGCAAACAAACACAAATGCAGACCCCAAAATCCCAGGGCCGTGCTGGATTATAAATGGGTTATCCAAATTAACCCGAATATACTGGTTTTAAGAAAAATATAGAAAAATGAAAACATAAAATGTACACAGTCTCAGAGACAGTTCCTGGACCCCCTGAGAGTATATTCTTTCACCCCAGTAGAGCAGCTGGGTTGGGCTGGCCTTAAACATGGAGCAGTAAGGTACACTACAAAGAACATGGGCTTTGAAGTCAGGTAGTCCTGGTTTCAAATCCACATACTGATACTTGCTTGCCTTGTAATCTTAGTAAATTATGTAACCTTTCTAGGCCTTAATTTCTTATTTCTAATACGTGAATAACAGCAGTGGACCTCAAAGAGCGGGTTCAAATTACAGCTTTACAGGGTATGGGTTAAGTGATCTTGGTCAAACGACCTAGCTTCTCTGAGTCTCTTTTCAATTGTGAAATGGAATAACAGTATTTAAATCATAAGATTGCTGTAGGGTATTCTCAAGAGCAGCCTTCTGTGAAAGGTGGTGGGTTGATCACATGTGTTTATTTCTCTGCCCTCTGAAAGGACAGTGAAGAGTGTTTTTTTAAAGCATAAAACCAGAAAGGAGAGGAGATAATTGTCACAAAGCAGATGGCCAAAGGCGAATCCATCTCCCAGCCCGAAGAAGCATCCAGAAGCAGCTGCCTTTGACCATGGCTTCCCCTCAAATCTCAGCAATTGACAGTGCCAGGGACTTCTGGAAATAGAGGTGAGGGGAACTAGAATAAGGGGATTACTTAGTCTGTTTAAGAATCAGATCCCATAGTCCTCTTCCCCGCTCCAAGCAGATGGGTGACTACTCTTCCATCTTGGCAGACAATTAAAGGATTATTCTCTCAAGATTTATTTTTAAAGATAAGTCAAGAGAGTTTCTGGACTGGAGAACACCAGGCACATGGCAGGAATTGGAGAAAGGGAGCCATACTGGAAAGAGGGATTAAGAGAAACTTCACAAAGAGGGATTAAGAGAAACTTCACAAACTGAATGCTGAGACCCAACCCTAGCCTTCTTCCCCAACCTGGCTTCGAGACTGACAGCCAAGGAGACAAAGATACCTTCTCTGGGGTGTGTGATGAGCTCAAAAGAGAAGACACTGGGGGCTCCCCAAGAAAGAACTTAGTTCATCCTACGAAAGTAAAGAAGCATCATTAAGAGTTTCCGTTAAGGGGGGTTGGGGGCACCTGGGTGGCTCAGTCAGTTAAGCATGCGACTCTTGGTTTCGGCTCAGGTCATGATCTCAGGGTCATGAGATCGGGCTCCGCACTGAGAGCAGGGTCTGCTTGGGATTCTCTCCCCCTCTCCCTCTGCCACTCCTCCTCCTCTCTCTCTCTCTCTCAAATAATAAAATGTTCACCAAAAAAAAAAAGTTTCCACTAAGCCCTTTTAGTGTTTTACAGTTTTTTTTTTAATATTCTCCATTCTTTATTTATACCTTGCTTTTTACTAACAGAATATAAAGTATTTATGTTTTCTATTGGCATTCGGCCTCCTCCTCCACATCTGATCCAAGTCAAAATAATGAACATTTCCTTTATCAGGGGATCACATCTTTTTCTTTCATTTAGTATGGTGAAAGCAGTGAATTACGCACATAATCCAAATAGTATTTTACTCTTAACTATATGACTGGGCAGCCAGGGTCACTAAGCATGTGAAAGAAAAACCCTCGCAAACTCGGAGGAATCTGTCACCCAGAGAAGGAAAGATGCTATCACCATGAAAAAAAGCTAGGATGTGATTTTCAAATATGTGTAGGTATGTATTTGGGTTTATAGGCTACCGAGGGGAGGAGACAGACTGGGGTAGGAATGGCGACGAGAGAGGGGGCCCCGGGGAAGCCTGGAGGAGTCAGAAGGCTTGTCAAGGGTTGATGCCAAATGGCAGGAGGAGTGGTGTAGGAAGAGCATGCGCAAGGACATGATGCCAAGAAACAGCATCAAACTCGTGCCGCCAGCTCGAAGGTTGGTGGGGGCTGGGGCGTAAGTGCAAGGTAGTAAGGGAGAACTGGCAAGAGAGCCAGCATACAGAGGACAGCACATCCCCCACAGGGAGCGAGATTCTGGCTTCTGAGGCGTGGGGAGCTAGTGAGACCTTCCAGCCACTGGGCCTCAGTCAGATTCGTGCTTGAGATGGTGGTAGCATCTCTGCCCACAGGTGGGGAAACCAGTGAGGACGCTGTCCCGGCAGGCCGGCCTGGCCGGAGGGAATGAGGGCCAGGACCTGCTGGCTCATGCAGGCCCTTGATCTCTTCCTCTCCTGTAGCTTCCCCAGGTGCCCTTTTATTATCTGTTTACTCCTTGCCCAGGGGATGAATAAGAAAGAAGCTGAAGTGAGTGTAGCCTTTCTTGTTCTCATAAAGAATTCAGACTACTGCATCATTAGGTTTGTAGAAAAATTTTATTAAAAAGAAAAAAAGTAACAGTTGTAACTTCAGAATCCTGTAAAGTGAAGTTCCCTCACCAGTCCTAACTGCTATTACTGTTTTAAGTATCCTTCCAGGAGCTAGGTAAGCATGTCTTTTAAAAAATTTATAGAATTTGAGATGATACTGTAGTTTGGTTGTTTTTTTTTTTTCACTTATGAGTCTGTTTTGGACCCCTTCCCATTCTCACACACGAAGGTCTTCCTCAGTAAGGTGGCCGCACCATGGGTTATGTAACCAGTCTTCTGTCTGTGGACGTTTACATGCTGTTCTAATTTTTGCTATTTCCAGCAGTGCTGGGGTAAGCATCCTTGTATTTGAGTACGTTTGTGATGAGGTAAACCCTCAGCAGTGGAATTGCTGGGGTGGAGGGTACAGGATTTTTCATTTTCATAGCTGTTGCTAAATGTAGAGTGCTGCATTGCTTTAGCTTTCTCCAGAACACAATCCTGTGGCCTGGACTGCTTTGATTAACCCAAAATGACCCAGAAATCTGCCATCCAGAAAATATTTTTTAAAAATTGTTGGGGTGCCTGGGTGGCTCAGTCGGTTAAGTGTCTGCCTTCGGGTCAGGTCATGATCCCAGGGTCCTGGGATCGAGCCCCACATCTCAGGGCTCCCTGCTCCGCGGGGAGCCTGCTTCTCCCTCTCCCTCTGCCTGCTGCTTCCCCTGCCTGTGCCTTCTCAAATAAATAAATAAAATCTTTAAGAAAAATAATTGCAGTTGTAAAAAAAATATATAAATAAAATGAAAAATTTCAGTTGTAGATGTATTCAAAGAGCCCCCAAAGATATCCAGTGGCAAGTGAGCCTCTCCCTCCACTCCTCTCAGCTCCCTCCCTTGTCCCCAAACTGCGTCATACTCCATTTCATGATTATGCCATCATATCTTTCAACACTTCCCTGCTCAAGGACACTTGCAGTGTTTCTAGCATTTTGCCACTGCAGTCAGCGCTGCGGTGACCCTGTTTGTAAATGGCATCTTGTAAACTCTGAGTAAATTTCTAGCAAAGGGATATGTGAATTTAAAATTTCAGTCTCACTGTTAGCAAATCAGTAAGAATGCACTAGTGTATGCTAGCAGCTGTGTGTTTGCGTCTGTTTCCCCATACCCCTGCCATCACCTTTAAACTTTGTAACTGAGGCTAATCTGATAGGTCAGAAATGATGTGTTGTATTGATCTGTGTCTCGTTTTATCAGGTAAAGCATCTTCTCATATGCATCTTCTTATGTCATTTCTATTTTTCCCCTGTAAACTGCCCATTTTCTATAAGGTCGTCTTTTTTTTTTTTTTTTAAAGATTTTATTTATTTATTTGACAGAGAGAGACACAGTGAGGGGGGAACACAAGCAGGCAGAGTGGGAGAGGGAGAAGCAGGCTTCCCGCCGAGCAGGGAGCCCGATGTGGGGCTCGATCCCAGGACCCCGGGATCATGACCTGAGCCGAAGGCAGACGCTTAACGACTGAGCCACCCAGGCGCCCCATGGTCGTCCCTCTTTTAATGAACTCCTTGCACAGTAAGGAAAGTGTGCCTTTGCCGGGCTAGTGTATTATAAATATTTCCCCCAAGTTGTGGCTTTTCTTTTGACTTTGTTCCTGGGTGCTTTTGTTTGTTTTTGTCATTTAGAAGCATATCATTTTATGCAGGCAGATTTGTTATGCTTTTCCTTAATGGCTTCTGGATTTCGGTCCTAGTTAGCAAGGCCTTTCCACTCTAATAAAATGACAAACATCAACCTCTTTTTCCTAGGACTTTTATAGTTTCATTTTTCACTTCCAATTCTTTTTTTTTTTCCCCCTTAAAATTTATCTGTTTATTTGAGAGAGAGCCCGTGAAGGCAGAGGGACAGAGGGAGAGAGAATCCTAAGCAGGCTCCATGCTGAGTGTGGAGTCTGACTCAGGGCTCGATCCCAGGACCCCGAAATGATGACCTGAGCCGAAATCAGGAGTCTGATGCTTAACTGACTAAGCCACCCAGGTGGCCCTTTAACTTTCAATTCTGTGATGCTTCTGGAATGTATTTTGATGGAAGGAGGAAGGGGGCACCTCCACTTTTCCTCCATGAGCCGTATCATCCCGCTCTTATTACTTCATTCATTGTTTTCTCTGCTGGAGCCACCGCCTTCACTATATACGTGCAGTTCCCATATGTTTTCTCATCTACTTCTGGACATTCTGTTCTTCTCCAGCACCAAACTGGGAAATCTTCCTGGCACAGTTCATGATCTGTCCAGGCTGGTCTTCCCTCTGCCTGCCTTCTTGGCAGCATTTATCCGTAGCACCTTAACCTCTCCCAGCCTGTTTTCTGTAGCCTGGCTGAGATGCTAGGAGGTGCGGAGATGCTGAGATTGGATTAGTGGAACATTTAGGCTTTAATCTGCCCGTTTACTTCCAAGCCTGTTGGTAACACTCATGGTCCAGGTCTTCTAACCTCCTTTTGGAATCCTATAGTCACTTCTTAAATAGTTTCTTTGCCTTTATCCTGTCGTCTCTCTAATTCATTCTGTGCATGTTAGCAGTTGCATTTTTCTCTGCTCAAAAATCTCTAGGGCTCCCTATTCTTCCCATTGCATCCTTCCCCACTGGTAGCCCTGCATTCTGGGATCTGTGCAGACCACCTTCAAAGGCCTGCCTGGACCACACCACAGAAAGCCCGGAGCGAGTCATTTGGATGCCAGTGCCCTTTGGGTGCAAGGAGTCCTCCAGGGCGCATGCATCCTCCACCCTGTCTTGGCCCAGGGGAATGCCACATACGCTTGTGGACCTGCTCAGAGGCCACCTCCCGCACCAGGAGAGCTCCTGGTTCTTGTCGTCCTGGCTAGGGTGCAACTTGCCTGGCGCTGGAGAGAAGCTCCACCACACTTCCCTCCTACTGTCTGGCCCTTAGTTGAAGGAATGATCCAAACAACGTATTTGTGTTAATTTAAAGAATGAGGAAAAGGGGAAAGAAAAATGTCATTTTTATGCGTGTAAGAAACGTTAAGAGTTCCCAACTCTTCGAGGCCTCTCCTGTTACGTATAGAAATCACATTAGAGAAGGACGGGTAGAACAAAGGGAAGAAATGAGGCCTGTTGGACCAGAGAGAGTTGAGTTGTTTCTTTCCCCCTCAAAGTTGCCAAATCTAATCTGAGTCTGGAACTAGGCGTCCCAGCCTAGGAGTTCTGAGTTGCCGTTGTCACTGCCTTGCCTGCTGGTTGTGGCTCACTCAGTAAAAGTATTCTGTCAGCATGGGTACTTAGATGGTTTTTTTTGTTTGTTTATTTTGTTTTTGGTTAATTTTTTTAGTTCCTCCAAAGGTTCTAGGTTGCTGGGTAGGTAAAGGGGAGCCATCTCTGACACTGCAGAGGTTGTTCAAGTGATGAGTACACGGCGGTGTCCTTTACCTCTCGAGCCAGTACCGTAACACTTGACAGCAAGTCCCTGCGTTGTCCAGGCAGGTCAGCAAGACCTGAGAGCCCAGGCGAGACCACTTGCGTGGGAACAGGGTATTACTGACCTGCTTCTTCCTACACCACATCTATTTTAATCTGACCAGCCCTCCATGGCAGCTGAGGCCTGTCCTCGGGGGGAGCAGGCAGCGGCCCCCACATCAGGGGTGAAGTCTGTGAAAGAACCCGCCTGGCTCTGTGGGGCTTGTCTGCCCTCATTTGACTGTAGTCCTCCCTGCCCTTGGCTTCTCCTTCAACCACATCCCAGTGAAAAGGATGAGCGCCCAGATAGGGAATATTTATAGACTGGTTGGAAGCATTATTTCTGGGCCAGCTTACAAGCCTGTTCGCTCCTCTGCCACTTCATCTCTGCTCATTCGGCAGAACTTATCGAGCACCTGCTGGAACACAGGCTCCCCAAAAGCAGGCACACGGCTCAGCGGTTACTTAGTGCAGCATGAGAAGTGCCACAGTGCAGCATTTAAGTGGAGTCTGGGCACGAGTGGGAAGTGGACTCTAGAAGGGTCACAGGCTGCTGGTGGCTGGCCCTGAGGGGCCCCCTTCAAGTGTGAATTGGCCTGGCAGGTGTTGTCTGGGAGTTTGGGAGCTCAGACTTGGGTTTTGTAAAGGTAGGCGGAGCAGAGGGTGTCCAGAGGAGGAGAGGACCCGGCTCTGGAAGGCTCTGGAAATCGGGGCCAGTGGGAGGAGGAGGCAGGACCAGCGGCTGGGTGCTCATCAGGCACAAGGGAACGGGGCACACGGATGCATCTTTGGGGGCGCAGGGTTACAGCTCAGCTCAGTCATGAGAATGGGAGCGCCCTCCGTCCGAACTGTGGCAAGCTGCGGAGGCAGGCAGTCCACTGTGGACGTCGGCAGGTCTCCCCAGGCTACAGGGAGGAGATACGTGGGAACAGTTGGCACTTGGGTCCTGAAATTCAGGAAGGAGGGTAGGCTGGGGGGTTGTTGACTTCTGAAGAAGTAGAAGTGGATGAACATGTTCTGGGCTGGTTGTGTAGAGCAGTATTTTTTTCAAACTTCTTTTAGCAGAAGAACCTTTGGTTGCCCCTCCCTAAAAGGAATGTCTTTCACTTGTAACCCTGTGAGCAGATAAAAGCAAGGGTCCGAGGCTCAAAGCCCCTCTCCGGAGGCCGTCTCAGATGCTGGTGGAACTGGAGCGGAGAAATGCACAAGGCTGCTAGCTTGTCTGATGGGTGCCAGGGTGGCCCATGCTGTCGAGGGCGTGAGGGACAAGCGCGTCCGCGGCCCCAGTACAGGCTTTTGGAGGGCATTTTGGCAGGCTGTCAAAAATTTGAATGTACATAACCTTCAACCTAGAAATTCACTTCTGAGAAATCATCTTACCAAAATACTTGCACAAGTACTTACGGATATAGGTACAAAATGTTCATTGCCATTCCGATTACAAGTGGTAGGTTGCAAATCTCCAAATACCCATCAATAGCCAAATAATTTAGCTGTATCACTGTATGTGTGTTCACCTGGAAAGACATCCAAGGTGCAACGTAAGTGAAAAAAGCAAGAATGGTCACATTTTTGTCAAATCAAATAACAAAAAAGTACCTGTGTGTTTGTAACCGTGTATTTCGAAGTGGTGTGAAGCAATATATACCACATGTTAACAGAGGTGTCTCTTGGGACGTGGATTAGAGGGACCTTGCTTTTCTAAGCCTTGGTGTCTGTTATTTTTAAATGTTTTTCCCTCAGGCACCTATTATGGTGACAGGAAAAGCAACAGCCCCCCACCTCACCCCCACCACTAATTTAGAAAGATGCCGGCCACTGAAGTTAGCGTGGAAGGAGGAGAGTGGGGGAAGGAGTGGTCCCAACGAGGGTCAGCTAGGACAGTGGGGGCATGGGACTGAGGGTCACGGAAATTCTGAGGAGGAAGAAATGGGAAACAGTCCTGCTATTGCGTGGTCTCAGGTTTGGGAGGAAGTTGGCTTCAGGAATCTGGTGGGTTCCTTTTGCTTCTAAGTTACCGGTGGACACATTTGCCCAGTTGAGGCCAGTTGGCATCTTCAAGCCCCAAGGCACCGGTAGTAAAAACTGAAGCTGTGCCTTAGTTAGCACCTGAACCGGGCATCGCTCTTAAACCCGCCTGCCTAATAAGCCTGTGATGTTTGCCCCAGGTCTGGTAACGGTAACACCAAATGTCTGTGTCCACGGAATGCTGAGTATCAGCCAGGATGTGCACAGAAGATGGAGAAGTGGCCTGTCAGTCGAGCCAGAGCAGTTAATATTTTTGTCCATCTTTTTGAAACTACTATAAGCAGGACCGAAGTGCCCTAACCTGGCCCTTGTTTGTACGATTTTCGTGCCTCTCGACCTTGGCCTAGTCTCCTTTTTTTTTTTTTTTTCCCCCTTCTAAAGTTGGCTGATGACTAACATTGAACACAAAGGCAGGCCCGTTTGGAGCTTTCTGCTTTTATTCACGCGGTATTGGGCCTGGCTCGTTTCTTTTGGCTTGAGTATTTCACAGTCATCCCAGCCTAGCAGGTTCCCGCCTGGTTCGAGCCAGTTCCTGAATACAGTGTTTTCCTCGCTCCAGGAGTTCCAGTTATTTATCTTCACCAACTAGGGCAGGCTGAGCGGCTTGCCAAGGGGGCCTTTGCTGTGGGGGACGTGGCCCCCTTTCCCCGTAGCTTCCCTCCAGGCAAGCTTTTATGTGGCCCCTTTACCGAAAGTTCACCGGGGAAGAATGGACAACCCTTGAGATTTGGGGGCTTTTAGAAGTGAGCATCCTAAGCATGACCCACTTTTTCCTTCAGAATTCAGTCTTCTTTGGGGCCAGGTCATGTTTGCTTCCAGAACTGGATGATCATTCCTGCCTTCCAAATTCTTATCTCATGTATTTTCATTTGCTCTTACTGTGTCCTTTCAGATTGGTGATGTGAATCAATGTTCTTAAAACTATATTGTAATTTCAGAACTCCCCAGGGACTTGTATTTGTACCATGTGTTAACACATATGGCGTCCAAGTATAATGGTTTCAGAAATCCAGATGGTTTCCATCCAGAGCTGTAGATTGGAGCTGAGATCTAAAATCATTAAAATAAAAGATGGCCCCTATTTGCTTCCTTCTAAAGAATTTACAGTTCTCATAAATACCAATTACTCCTCTCTAGAAACCGGGATAAGGTATACCATGGATTGTATATTTAAAGTGAGGGCATCAAATAACAAGAAGAAATGTTTGGCTGGTTAACATGCCCTAGAATGAGTGATTCTCCAGATCTTGCCTCTCAGTCAGCGCTATGATAAATAGGGTACAGGGCCCATCTCATTTGCCAGGTGTGAGCGTAACCAATGGATTGCCAGGGAAGATGGATATTCTGTCTGCGTAAGCAGAGAAACGACGGACAATAAACATGAATTAGCACCATCTGGGTTGAAATTTCCCGTCAAGAATGGACGTTTATTTTAAAAAAATAAATGATCATTGACAGTTCTCCCCCCCACACACACACACACACCTCAATGGGTGACTTTTAGAACAGCCTACTGAATTGGCTTTTAGTTTTAGTCCCAACTGTTTGTTTTCAAAAGCTCATCCACTTGCTAACTTTTAAAAAATGTATGGGAGCAACTGGCAAGCTGTTTCTTTGATCTTAGGTGAAGGTTTTGTTCTTGTTTCTAACTGAGCAGTGCCAGGGGAGCATGGATCTCTGGGCAGCTAATAATAGCCAGCAGTGGGATGAAGTGAATGATCCTGCCTTTAAAAGAAGCCTGACCTGAAGGCAAGGAATTTACAGGACTGGTAGGGGAGAGTTCGTACCTGCTGAAAATTTTCCAGTAGCTTGTAACTAATTTAAAATTTATGATTAGCTCTTTGGAAATTAGTGCTTGCATTAACAGGTTCACGCATCAAAACATCAGCTAAACTTAGCTCTTGCTAGCTGATAAAGTTTCCTGATTGGCCTGGAAATGTCTCCAATTAGAAGAAATGTAGGATTTGGGCCAGTTTTGCCGGCCATTCGTCACCTCACGGTGGTAGTGGTGTGTTCGTTCATTCAGCAAACACTTACGAACTTATTTGCCAAGCATTTGTTCTGGCAACAAAGGGGACTTGAGTGCCCACAGCGCCCAGGGCCCGGGGCTACGGCTCCGAACAAGGCAGACGCAGTCCCTGTCCTCTGAGCGAGTGGGGTTTCGGCCCCAAATGGCGCGGGCAGGCTGATGGAGGCTGCAGTGGCAGTGCTGGGCAGGGGTGCCCTGGGGGCGCCCGGCCTCGCAAGGGGACATGCTGAAAGGTAAGGTAGGAAGAGAGCGAGTTCTGTGGGAGTACAGACGAGGGAAGCCGTGAACGCTAACTAACGCCCACCCTCTGCCCCTGCAGTATGGACAAGGACAGCCCAGACATCCACCAGGACCTGAACGCCCTCAAAACCAAGTTCCAAGAGCTGCGGAAGGTCGTGAGCACCATGCCGGGCACCCACCTGAGCCCTGAGCAGCAGGAGCGACAGCTGCACAGCCTTCGGGAGCAAGTCAGGACCAAGAACGAGCTTCTGCAAAAGTACAAGAGCCTCTGCATGTTTGAGATCCCCAAGGAGTAGTGGAGGCCGGCTTCCAGGGATGCCCGAGACAGAACGGGGAGTGCACACGGCCTCCCTGACCACCCCCCCCCGCACCCCACACATACCACCTCAGACTCCAGCTGCAAACTCTGTAACTGAGGGGGGGGGCACTGCTGGAGCTACTTCAGTGGCCAAACTTGGCATTGACTGTGTGGGGAGCCAGCGCTACAGAGGCTTGGCTTGGTTGGGGCCTCCTTGTAGAGGATGTATCCATATGTCTAGATGCATAGTAACCGCCGTGCCTCCCGGTGGAAGGAAGAATGTTCCTGGAGGCTGGGGAGGGGGCAAGCAATGCTGCCCCTGCTTCTGGGGAGGGGGCCATCTGCTGTGTATTCAGGCTCCTTGGGCAGAGCACAGGAGGAAAGGGGACGGCTCCTCTTTGCTCCCTGCCCTCCCCCCTCCCCGTGCGCTCCCACCCCTGGGCATGCTCAGTGCTATCAGGTACACACTGTTCTGTTGACAGCAGTGTTGTGAGACATTTGCATAGAATTCACTGGACCAACCGGGGCTGCATTCCTGTGGCGTGGATTTCAGATGGTAAAAGAAAACCGTGAGGACCCATAATGTTTTGAAAACAATATTGGCAGGGTGGCTTCCTCCCTCCCCGCGCCCCGCCCCCCCTCAATACTTTGTTTCCTTTTTATGTTTGAGCCGGTGAATGTAACCGTGGCTTTGGGGGTATCAGCCCAGAACCCCGCAGGCGGCCAGGTGGCCCCTGTTCTCCGTGTTCTCTGCCTCCTACGCGTTCTTGTTACTTCTTGCTCCCTTTGCCTCCTGCCTCCTTCCATCCGCTGGGCCAGCCATCTAATGCTGGAGGATGACCAGAGCCCTGGCACCCTGCGCTGCTTCCCAGGGAGTTCCGGGCTGGAGGGCAACATTGTCTCCACGTGTTTTCCTGCTTTAAAAAATGAGTTTCCCCCTGGCCTTCTCACTAAAGAGCCAGCCGTGAACACTCGCTGCACAGCAGCTGGAGGCGAGCTCTTTCCCTTGCCTCTTCACGAGGAGCTGAGAAGTAACCACGTGTTGTTTAGCTCTAGAAATGGGCACATAACCTGCGCTGCGGCTTAACAGATGCCTGCCGATTGACCTCGTTGGCAGCAAGACTGGTCGAAGGTGTTTTTCGCAGGCGTTCCATGTGTGCTGACCTGCAGTCAGAAGAGGACTGGCGCAGGGGGAGCTGGGGACGTGTGAAGGGGGGGGCATCCGGTTCCAGTGGCTTTGGACAGAAGAGCAGGCTCTGAGCTGAAGTGGGCAGCCACCTGGTAGGCCAGTCCACCCTGGGACTGTTAATAAACTGAATCAGTTATGTGCTTGACATTTCAGAGTCTTGTGGGGGCCGGTTTTAAGGCTCTGACCAAACTTCACGAAACAGGAAGCACATAGAGATCAAGACCACCGGGGGCCCCCCTGCAAGGCTGAAATGCACAGGACCTCTTCCTGGGCAGAGGGAGACAGAACCTGCCCTGTATTCCAGGGTTTGGACTTGTAACATTTTTTAAGAGTATAATTAAAAGAACTTGTACTCTGCTCTCAGGACATCTTGGGTTTTGTGCTGAGAAATTCATCATAGGAGGCCCCTCTTGCATAGTTGAGAGAAAGATGTTTGTTTTCTTAGAGGAGACAGAACAAACTGTGAGAGCCTCCACCGTGCACCACCTCCCCCTCAGCACACGCGCGTACACACACACACACGCGCACGTGCGCGCATGCTGTAAAACCAGCGTAAAAAAAACAGGCTTTGGGAAACCCGTCCTGCCCCCATAAAAAAACAGAATAACTGCCCTAAGGAGCGACATCTATCCCCAAGGACCCGGTTGGCCTGGTGGGTCATCCTGCCCACCTGTGGCCCCTTGGGCCCAGAGGTGAGTTCAGTCCCTAGGGAGCAGCCCTCACAGAACAGAGTGGAATTCCCTCCCTGAGACAACACTGGGTGCCCCTCCCAGGGCCGAGCACCCTCTCGAAGCCACCAGTTAGTTGGATTCCTGGCTGGCGGGCACTTGCGCTAAGTACTTTTCACTCCTCACAGCACCCCCACGCAGAGGGTGCTCTCTTTTTAGTGGGTGAAGAATTGGGGGGGGCTTGGCAGGTGTCACTTGCCCCGAGCTTTCAGTTACAAGTGGCAGAGAGAGCTGGGTCCCGAGTCAGGATAGGGTGCCCTCAACCACCGAAGAGAAGGAGACACTGAGGCACAGAAGGTGCCGGACCTACCCCCAGGGCAGCAAGTGCTTCCCGAGGCTGGAGGGCACAGGAGGCCAGGTGATTTTGAGCTGACACCAGATTCGTCAGTCAAGGCTCCATTTCCCTTGTGACAGCAGGGTCCTAGTGACACCTCGAGCGGACTGTGAGTCGCAGGGTTGGGGCCCTTTCACTGCCCTCCGCCTGGAGTGAGTCTGAGCACAGCCCCGAGGCCCTTTGTGGCCAGAAAGATGCAGCTCCAGGAAAGACCGGGACCCCTTTCTAGTCCTGGCTTTCTGAGGAGCTGTCCCCAAATAGAAGAAGGGCTTTGGTCCAAAAATCTGCAGCTTTTTTTTCAGAATGCCAGGGTCATCTGCCAGTCTGGGGAGGGTGAGTAATACCCCAGAAGTAAACCCCACCCTTCCCTTCTGACCCTTTGGCCTTCCAGCCATTTCTAAAAGCAAAGCAAGCATATGACTTTCCGTTTTAAATTATTTTATTTTGTATTATAAAAAAACAATAACCATAACTTTATAAAGACTGTCTCACACACACAGTAGGAACAGCTGGGTAAGAGTTTGTTCATGTCCATGATGACCTCAGAACTACTATTAAAGTGCAAGTTGTGTGTTTTGTTTTCCTTTGTGCAATTTCACACACACATGTAAACAAGTCACTTGGCTATGATCTGACCCACACCCCTTTAGTATCGGGAGGGCAGAGGCTTTCGTTTGCTGTCATGGCAACCCAGAATCACAGACAAGTTAATGCCCCATTTGTCCCGTCTTGACACTCCAGGGGACAGGACAGGTTTCCCAAAGCCTAACGGAGGCTGATTAACTTACACACACACACACCCCCCCCCCCAATTCTTGTCTTTGTCAGAAACAAGACAAATTCCCCTTCTGCCGGGGCCTGTGCCCCCAACCCGTGGGGGTGGCAGGGCCCATGGGGGACGGGAGGTGGGGGTGGGGGGTAGTCCCGGTCTGAGCCAGTTCTCTTTCCTTCCAGAGCAGATGACTGTCCCTTCGTCGTTTGTGCCTCCCGGGTGCGCGCGGGCGCGGGTCGCGGGGAAGGAAGACGCCAGTCCGCGCGCACGCGGCCCGGAGCCGGCCCGGACGTCAGACGTGACTTTTCAACAAAAAGGTCCCCCTTAGGTTCTGTCGCCGGCGCGCGGGGGGGGGGGGGGGGGGGGGGGGGGGGGGCTCCTAACTGATGACGCAGCGCTCCTTGTCCTTGGCCTGGCCGCCGCCGCTGGCCTTCTCGCGGATGTACATGAGGTCGCTGTGCACGCTGGGCCGGCGCGCGAAGGGCGCCACGATGCCGAAGGCGTCGCCGGGGTCCCCGCCGCCGCTGCCGGCTCGCAGCAGCTTCTTGTTCCGCAGCGCCTTCTTGTGCAGCACGTCGCAGTACTGCACGGACACCTTGCGGTGCAGGTCCGGGCTCATCTCGCTGGGCAGCTTGGCCATGGCGAAGAGCGCCCGGAACATCTGGTCCAGGCTGCTGTTCTTCTTGGCCGAGATCTCGAAGTAGGCGCAGCGCTGGGGGTCGTCGCCCACCAGCCGCTCGATCTCGCGCTGCTCCACCTCGCGGTAGAAGTCCCGGTCCCCCTTGTTGCCGCAGATGACCAGCGGCACGTCCACGTTCTCCTTGGTTTTGTTCTTGAGGCAAGACTTGGTGTCCAGGATCTGCTGCTTGAGCCTCTGCACCTCCTCGAAGGAGTCGCGGTTGTCCAGGCTGAACACCAAGATGAAAACGTCTCCTACAGGGGGCAGAGGGGGCGTTAAAGGAGCCGGGGAGGGCGGCGGCCAAGGGGGCAGCCGAAGCGGGGCCGACGGGGGAGTGGGCGCCCCGCCGCCAGGCGTCGGGGCTCCAGCCGCCGCGCGCGGGGGACGCCCCGAACTCTCCCCGCGCCCCGGGGCGCGCGGCGTTGGGACCGGGGGTCGCCGCCCTCCCGGTGGCGCAGGGGGTCGCCGCCCTCCCGCCGCCCTCCCGCCGCCCTCCCCGCCGGGCCCGGCCTGCCGCTCACCAGTGAGGATGGAGAGGCGCCGCATGGCGGGGAACGGGTGGTTGCCGGACGTGTCGAGGATGTCGAGCTGGTAGACCTCGCCGCGGATGGAGTAGAACTTGCGGTGGAAGTCCTCGATGGTGGGCGTGTAGGCGTCCTCGAAGCGGCCCGTGAGGAAGCGCGACACGATGGCCGTCTTGCCCACCTTGGACGAGCCGAGGATGACCATGCGGTAGCAGTTCTTGGCCGGGATACTCAGCTCCGAGTCGCTCGGGCACATCTTCTTGATCATCGCGGCCAGTTTCATTGGGCGGAGGGGCCGCAGGGGCGGGCGCCGAGCCGAGAGAAGCGCGGAGGGCAGCCGGGGGCGCGGGGCTGGCGCGGGGCTGGCGCGGGGCTGGCGCGGGACTGCGCGGCTAGGCGGGTCCGCTCGCTCGGGCTGCGGCTGCGGCTGGGGCAGGGCTCTGGCTCGAGCTCCGCTCCGACTCTCGGACAAAGTCGCTCGCTCCGGTTCTCGGCGCCCGGAGGCCGCCCTTATATGCAGCCTGCGCGGCCGCCCCGCCCCGCGCCCTCCCAGCCTCCGTGCGTCACGCCCAGCGGGCCCCCGCCGCCCCCTCCCGCGACCTCCGCCCGCCGCTGCTGCTTCTGCCTGCCGCGCGCGGGGAGCAACTGAGTCCCGGGTCCCGCTGGGGCTAGGGGCGCGCGGACCCCGTTCTTCACGGCACGGGGCTCGGCGGCCGCAAGGGCGTCGGGTTTGTAGTCCCGCCTGTGCCTCTGACCCTCTGTGCCCTGGGGCAAGGACCCCATACACACGCACTCTCACGCTCACACTCACTTCCTTTGGGCCTCAGTTTACCCAGAGAATAAGAACAGCAGTCCCGGCCCAGCAGCAGCGTAATCGCAGCTGCTTACCAGTGCTCGGCACCGCGCACCGAGCCTGGCGTACGTCCCTTCTCTCCTCGGTCCCGAGAGCGAGCCCCCGCGGCAGCCCTCTTTGCCGTCCGCGGGCGCGTGCCTGGTCCCCGGCGACCGTGTTAGCGCCGAGGGCGGCGCCGCGCGCTCCGGCCGCCAGAGGGCAGCAGAGGCCCCGCCGGCGGCGCGGGGAGGCCGCGGGCACCGCTCTCGGGGCTGGAGTGCGGGGCGAGCCTCCAGGTTGGGGTCTGGCGAGGTGCGGGGCGCGGGTCTTGGGGCTCCAGGCCGAGACCCAGCAGGAGCCGTCCCCCGCCCCGCGCTCTACGGTAGGCCTTGGCGTCCCCTTTCGCCCAGCCAGGGATGCTCTGAAGCCGGCAGGGGCTGTCCCCATCCTTTTCCTGTGTGGCACCCGAAGGACCAGAGACTTGCCCTTCCTTGCTCAAGCCTGGGCCAACGTGCCCTCCTCCCTGCCCCACAGCGTTTTGTGCCTTGAGAGTCGCTTGGGCCAACATTCTCATTTTGCAACGGGGGGGCGGAGAGGGAGGGGGGCGCTGGGCCTCAAAGCCCCGGGGTTAAAGCAGTCTCTTGCCTTCCCTGGGTCTCGGGTGCCTCTTCTGGAAAATAGCGGTTCTGGTTCTGATCGGGGATGAGAAAGTACAAGCAGCGTAAGGGGCAGGACGTGGTAACAATAGCAATAGTAAATGACCCCTGGGCTCACAGCCCTGGGGGTGGGGCTGGGGGGTGCGGGAGCCAAGAGAGGAGGCAGCAGGCTGATCAGTACCCCGGATGGGGCTGATGGGCTCAAGGGCCTGGAGCCAGGGAAAAGCCAGCGCTCCCCACGGCAGCAAGCGAGGCCGTGCGGGGTTTTGCTCTGGCTGCGTCGGGTTTGGGAGAAAGCCAGGGAGCCGGTAGCTGGTGCCACCCACCTATCTGCACAGGCCTGGGTGCTCAGGGCAGTGTCAGGGGCACCAACCTGCGGCCCCCGGATGTTGGCACAGCACCTCGGGCTCTCAGAGGCCATCTTATCCAGCCCCTCAATGACAGGGATTCCCGCAGAATCGTACACCCTCTGCAGGGGACACCCGGGGAGGCTTTATTTGTGCCAAGCACTGTTCTAGGTCCTTCCTTCTGGCAACCTTGAGGGGTAGGAACTATTTCTCTCGGTATTTTACAGATGGAGAAACTGAGGCAGGGGCATGACTTGGACAGGGTCCACAGGTAGTAGCGGCAGGGCTGGGGCTTGAACCCAGGGGGCTGGCAGTCCTGGCTCTTACCCACCTACTGTGACCCTCCTATAGCTCTGGGCCAACTGTGGGACATCCGTGCCCCGTTTCTCAGAGCGCACCCCTCAGATCTCCCTGCCCCTCCACATCTGTCCCCAAGCCTCGGGTCTACCGTTGATGAGGTGTTTCAGAGACTCACAT
This sequence comes from Callorhinus ursinus, assembly GCF_003265705.2. Lineage (NCBI taxonomy): Eukaryota > Metazoa > Chordata > Mammalia > Carnivora > Otariidae > Callorhinus > Callorhinus ursinus. The sequence continues at coordinate 12,188,318 of NW_027397105.1, read as the reverse complement.
CACTTGATGAGCACCCAAGGGCTCACCACTCGGCTCTGATTCTGGGTATCATTGTGTGACAGACCAGCTGGGCTGGGGCCCCCCCCACCCCTCTTGACCCTGCTGAGGCTTCTCTCCCCTGCCCTCCCTGTCCGAGATGAGAGAGAACCAAGCTGGGTGCCCTGCAGACAGGGCCGCTGTGGACAGTGGTGCGGGGCGTTCACTGCAGAAAGGGACCAGACAAGGATGTGAGCAGAAGCTGGTCACGGCCTGGGCCTGCATCATCCCCGGATGAGGGGCCCTCTCTCTGCCTCCCATGAAGGCACAGTATGGGCAGCTGGGCTCTGGAATAGGATGGCTCCTGGCTCCTTCCTGATGGCCCATGCTAGAGGGTCGGAGTGAAGGTGGCCTCCGGTCCTGGGAGGGCCACCGTGATGAGCAGAGGCCCAAGGGTGGCAGGGCCAAGGATTTGAACCCAGCTCTCCCTCGGGAGATCAGTGAACTGGGACCTAGCCTGGAATCAGAGGCTCCCTCCCCCACCCCAGGTCAGATGGTCAAGATTGGCGCTGACATCATGGCCCCGGCCCCCTCTAGCTGGTGAGCGCCCGTGGCTGGTCCTGAGCCCAGCCTGCATTCTGAATCACAATTCCTGGCAGCTTCTGGGCATGTCCGTTGATAAGACGTGTCCTCCCAAGTCAGCCAAGTTAAGTCCCGAGTGTAGGTGTCATTCATTCCCCAAACCGCGATGTGGACCCATGGGTTGGGCTGCCTGGAGCTCGTCCATCCTGCCCTGACAAAGCCTTCAGGATAGCAGCGTAGCCTCAAACGCTATGTGTGCAGAAGTCCTTGTGAAGGAGCGAGCTCCCTGTTCCTAGGGGTGTGCAAGCAGACGCAGGGATTGAAGCACTGCGTAAGATCAGACTAGATGCCTCTTGTGGCCCGTCAAGGCCGGAGAAGACTCTGGATTCCAGAAATTCAAGAAAAGGGCTCAAGGAGCTCCCCGAGTGACGAGGGAGGCCCAGCCTGCACCGCCTGGACTCCTGCTGCATACATAAGGCAGGCGTGAATATCACGGCCCTTTTACAGGGTGGGGGACGGGGGCTCTGAGAGCTGCGTGCACAGGTGGAGTCTGGGCTCACGCCGCTCTCCCAGTGTGGCGAGGGGAAGGTTGGGGCCTGGAGGAGGGCCAGGCCCTGTGCACTCGGCTCTGCAGTCAGGCTTGACCAACAGGCCCCAGATGATTACGGGGCCTGTTCCTCCCGGCGATGTGAGGCCCACAAAGATTTAGGAGGGAAATGTCAGCGTCAACCAGAGATGCCAAGTTTAGCCCCAGGGTCTGGGGGGAGACTTGGGTACAGGGCCCAGGTCCTCTGGTCCCACCCAGGAAGCCCCACCCCATGGCCCTGGGAGCCCCCAGTTCTCTTCAATTCCAACCCCCTCAGTGGGAGAGAGGGAGCATGAGCTTGGGGTGGGGCAGACCTGTGCCTCCAGGACAAGTCACCCAGCCTCCGTGGCAAACAGGGGCGACCCCGGCCCGTGTGGTCGTCGTGCACACCACCACATGTCCGCAGTCCAGCCGGGCCCAGCCCTTCCGCTCCCTCCGCAGGTCAAGCATTGCTAGCAAATCTGGGGAGGTACACGAGCCCTCACTCTTTCCTCAGCCACAGCGCCTTCCCAAGCCCACCTCCTGGCGGCCTTCAGGGCCGCGCACACTCCCATCTCGATGCAGGCCCCTCATAGGCCCAAGGGGATTGCCATGTGACCACGTTTGGACTTTTCTGATAACACTCAGATCACCCCACAAAGATGATCTGTCTCCAAGGCCAGCTTCTCTAGGCTGGACCTGGTGGCCTGGGGTTCAGAGAGCATGAGTGTCACGGCCCAGCTTTCTGCAAATGCGGTCATGCCCCAGGGGGCACCAGCCGGTGATGCTCCTTCCTCACTTGGGCCCTCAGAAGCCTGCTGCTTTGGGCACCCATGCTTGTTCTGAGCACAGGGCCTTTGCATTTGCTATTCCAACTGCCTGGAATCCTCCAGTTTGCTCCCTCTGAGATCTCATTTGGGTCTCAGCTCAAATGTCACCTCCTCAGAGGGTCCCCGACCACCATGGCTAATGGGGCTCCCACCCCTACCAGGTACTTTCATGTGGCTTTTAAATTTTCGGCATATTTTTCACTCTCTGATCATTTACCCGGATGGCAGCTCACAGAGGCTGGGAGCTCCTTGGCATGTGGGGGTGCTGGGCCACTGGGTGGTATGATGATACCCCTACCCTGAGCCTGGGCTGGCTCCCCAAAGGAAAGGGACAGAAGAGGGGGTACCGGGGCAGGGGTGAGGCTGGCAGCACAGGAAGCCCGAACATCCAGGCAAGTCCCTTCCCTGCCACGTGTGGATGGTGGTGCCCAGCTCAGGGCTGACAGGCTTCAGTGAGAAGGAGGGCCACACCAGCCTGGCCTGGAGCCCTCAGGGGAATGCCCTACTCCCCGCAGCCACAAACTCCCTCCCCTTGCCCCCGCCGGCCAGACAGAGAGCCAGAGAGGATGCTGGCGTCAGGGTGCCTTTATTGGTGAGTTAGGATGTACTGGGGGCTGCAGGGCAGGGGGGCTCAGTGGCCAGATGACAGCATGTCCAGGGCCCCCAAGGCAGAGGTTTCCAAGGCACTGGAGTGGCCCTCGCCGGGCACCAACACCGAGCGGCGGCTGGGGCCCGTCTCCCCGCTGTAGGGCTTGGCACTCGGGGCAGGCCGGAGGTGGCAGACGCTCCGCGACATGGCCAAAGGCCCGGTCAGCTCCTCTTGTGGGACGGGGAGGCTTGCTGCTGGTAGATCTGTGTGGTGAAGGGCCTGCGGACAGGGAGAGAGGCTCCAGTCAGCAGGTCTCGGGGGTGATGCCACCACCCCAGGCCTGCTCCGCCGCCGAAGCATGGACGGAGGGGGTGTTCGCAGTGGGGGCAGGAGGCCCGGGCTCCCTCAGCACCAGCTGCCTGGCCCCCCAGGGCCCAGTGGGCCGGCTCGAAGCTTCCCGTGGGCCGCTCGGGTGGTGACGGGCAGCCCGGCCCAGCTCGGCGGGCACGCTCCTCGGGTGTGACGGGTGTCTACTCACTCCTCGTACAGGATGGCGACCATGTAGACGAGGGCCACAACCGCGGTCAGCAGCAGGCCGGTGGGGCTGGCGTGCCTGTGGGGAAGATGCTCTCAGGTCCCGAGCCCAGCCTTCTCTCTCAGACCAGGGCCCCCGCCGTCCGGGTCTTGACCTGCTGGCTGCTCGCTGACCACCTCTCCGGGCTGGCTCAGTCCTCAAAGGGGGGCCCACACTCCCTTTCCCATGTGCCCGGCCCCCCAGCTCAGGACACAGCGGGGATGAATCAGGAAGGAAAGAATGGCCTCTCAGAATCGCCCGAGTGGCCAAGCGGATCTTTTTCTGCACAAGGAGGATGTTCCAGGGGACCTGCCCTCCACCTACAGTGTCCTCAGGCTGTTTTCTAGAAATGGGTCCAGTGCCCCCAGAGGCATGTGGAGTGTCCAGTGGGCCCTTCGTGGGCTACCTGCTGGAAGAGCCTGGGGGCACCTGCTGTCCAGCTGGTCCCACGTTTTTTAGTCCCCTCGGATCCCCGAGGCTCCACAGGGGCTGGGCTGCAGCATCTAGATGGCCGGGAGGAGAGACGGGGGACACACAGCATCCAGGAGCCTCAGGCTGGGGGCCCCAGGACATGTGTGCACCGTGAGGGGACCCTCTGCCCTGTCCACGCTCCTTCGCCCAGGACCTCACACTGTCCCTTCGTTTGGGCACCCCAGCAGGGAGAGCGAAGGCCCCTCCCCCATTCTGTGGACTCTGTTCGAATCATCCTCTGGGGGCAGCGTGGGCTGTCTGCCCCTCGCCACGGCCAGGCGGAGACGCCAACACCCAGCAGAGACCCTTCTGGGGCTGAAGTAAAATCTGCCCTCCTGGAGCTTTACTCACTGACCCTGGTTTGGTTTTCTAGAGTGAGCAGAGAGTCCCCACTCACGAGTCAGGCACCCCAGGAGCTGGGGAGGAGGCAGGCAGCAGGCTGGACCACCACATCTGCCGGCAGCCAGCTCAGGAGGATGGGGCCAGGGCTCTGTAGCCACAGTGTCGCTAAGACTGACCGCTGGGACGCCCCCACACCGGGCCCTGGCCCGGGAGGCAAGCTGGCACCCCCTCTCCATTCCATGCACATGAAACCTCCGCCCCTTCCAAGTGCTATCCCACTCTTGCCCTTGACATGCTAACAACCCGGTGTGGAAAGGATCATCTCCTGCGGATGGGGAGACCCACATGCCTGGCCCTGAGCCCGAGGTGGCGTCAGGGCTGGTCCTAGGGAACTGGCTGCGCACCCTGGGGGACGGGGCGTCCCACTGGGGCTGGGGAGCTGGGAAGGTGAGACCTGGATGGAGCAGGAGGCCCCGGTGCCTCATGCCCCCAGGAATCCTGCTGCCCAGGCCCGCCAGGGCTCCGGCACACCCGGTTCCTCCGGGAAGCCCCATCCGCGGGGCCCCTGGTGGAAGACAGCGTCTTGCAGCCCAGGTAACGGCCCATCTCTAATAAGCTCTCAGCGCCGGGCCGCGTCCTGAGCCACAGAGGAGCCCAGGCCTCCCTAGGGTCTCATGTTCCTGCAAGCCATGGCCTGACAGCTCCGAGGCGGAGGTCACATCTCACTCTGAGCACAGAGGAGGCACCTGTGTATGGGGGATGGGGAGCCAAGGGTCAGGGAGGGCTTCCTGGAGGAGGGGACACTCCAGTTGGGTTTGGGAAGACCAAATGGGGGTGGGAATGAGAGAGAACAATGGGTGTGCTGGCAGGGGTGGGGAAAGGAGTTCAGCAGGAAGAATCCAGAAGCTGCAGGGTGGGCCCTGGGAGATGCTCTGTGGAGTGGGTCAATCTAGGGGCATGGAACCTTCAGCCCCTGGGATCCCACTGCCCAAGTCCAGGCGAGGGGACTGTCTGGTCTGCAAGTGGGACTGGGGCAGGGGGAGAGGTCCCGGCCAGATCCACAGATCCCCCTCTAGCTCCTTGCACTCAAAGCCCAGTGGTCCGATCTGGGCTGCCTCAAAAGGTGGGGGTTTCCAGGAAACAGGTCGTTCCTGACATTCCACCATTAGAGATTCATTCCTTTATGTCCTATAACCTTCCTGGAGTCTGGGAGCACCTGTAACACCCTAGGCACGTGGTTTCAAGTATTCAATAAAAGCAGAACACTTCCTACAGAAAAACTTCCGATGGAAGGAGCCCTAACATGCAAAATGGACAAACAGGAAGTGCTCTGGAGGGGCGCATGGCTTGAACCCCAGAGCCCACAGCGTTCCTGAGGCCGGCTCCTCGCCCGAGGTCTCTGGACAGTGTGAGCCCTAGAGGCGCTGGGGGCCTACCAGCCCTCGCGTTCTAGTATATGACTGGCAGCTTACGGTCTGTAGGCCAAGAATGGTTTTTACATTTTTAAGTGGTTTAAAAAAAAAAAAAAAAAAAAAGAATCGAGTATGACATGACACATGCAAAGTATATGAAATTCAAATTTCTGCGTCCATGAATGATGCGGTGCCAGCTCTGGCCACAGCCTCCCCTTTACCCACTGTCTCCAGGCTGCTCGGGAGCTGCAGACCTCCGCCTGCAGCCTGTGAGCCTCGCCTCTCCGGCCCTTCAAGAGGAAGTTCGCTAACACCCTGTTCTAGGATGTGCCTTGTCTCCCCAGAGAACAAAGTCCCCAGGAACGCCTCGGCCCCGCAGAGGACAGAAGGCTGCCCTCGCCTCCCCAGGCGGCAGCCCAAGGGACAGGCCCAATACTCACATGACGGCCCAGCCCAGGTAATTGGCCGTGCTGCCCCAGTACATGGGGTTGTCCAGGACGTTGAATGGGAATGTGGTCACCCTTGCCTCCTTGAGGATCCCGAAGTAATCGCCTGTGGACGAGGAGAGGGAGGACCGGAGGCTCACAGCCTGGCCAAACGGTTCCTAAGGGAGGCCCCCCGGTGGGTGGGGGCCGGGGGAGAACCACGAGATCTGCCGTCCAGGAGGCTCCAGGCCGGCCACGGAGCTGGTTTTACCACGTCAAGGGACACGCCAGGCGCTGGGCCCACTCAAGCCATAGGCATGCAGACGCCTCAGAGGGCCTTCCCACCCACCATCTGCTCCTCTCCTCTGCCTTTGCACATGCTGTTCCCTCTGCTCAGGACGTTTGTCCCTGCTCTCCCTCCAGCCAGCAGCTTTCCTCCTTTGGCGTTTCTCCCTTAGCTCACGTCACCTCCTGAAAGAGACCCTTCCACTATTGGAAGCAGGCCTGTTGGCGCGCCTGCGTGGCTCAGTCGTTCAGGGCCTGCCTTCGGCTCAGGTCATGATCCCAGGGTCCTGGGATCGAGCCCCACATCGGGCTCCCTGCTCCGCGGGAAGCCTGCTTCTCCCTCTCCCACTCCCCCTGCTTGTGTTCCCTCTCCCGCTGTGTCTCTCTCTGTCAAATAAATAAAATCTTAAAAAAAAAAAAGAAAAGAAAGAAAGCAGGCCTGTCTGCTCCCCACTATTTCTGCCCCCAGATCCTTCCTTCTCACCCAACATGTGGCCTGGGTGAGCACCTCCCCCTGCCAACCCCTGGGGGGAAACGAGGGGGCCTGTTCTGCTCCTCCACCCTGGACCGCCCACCACCCAAGAGGTCAGCCCTGGGATTACAGCCCCGGCCCCGCGACCAGCCCCGAGCAGCTGGCCACAGTGGAGAGTGTGACTTTGAGACGGCCGACCTCAGACAGGCCCGTCAGCCAGCCCTCTGAAATGTGGCACGGGCCCCCAGGCGGCCCGCATGGCCACGGGCTCCACGCTGCTCACTGAAGGGCACCGGTGCATCCTCCCAGCCTCCTCTCCCCAGAAATGCCTCAGAGCTTCATCCGAGGCAGAAGTAGGGCAGCCGTGGGCGGGAGGAGTCCGTTGTCTGGGGACAAAGGGTGCGGGGGGTACAGGAGCCGCCGGGGGTGCTGCGGAAGGCTTTCTTCCCAGGAGGCAGGAAAGGGGCTGCGGGCCTGGAGGCGGATGGCACAGAAACCCACTTTGGGGCTGACTCACAGGAGGGGCGCGGCCGCCGTGCCCTACATCCAGAGCCCCGCGGCCTTTGTCAGCCACTTCTCCTGCGGGGTGCTAGGCTGTGGTGCCTGGGGTTTTTCTGGTTTCTTCCCACCAGCGGCCCACCCTGACTGGCTCCCCGCCATGGCCCTGACCTCCCACAGCGGCCCCTTCCCAGTTCTCTGCCCACATCTATGCCGCGCCTGAGGGCTGCTGGGCTACTCACCCTGGTCTTCAGAGGACCCGAGGAGGACAGGCCAGTGCCCCTCCTCCCTCTGTGTCCCTGGGCCCCCCGGCTCTGCGCAACAGACACCTGATCCGCCCTCACGCCCGCCCCTCCCTCACGACCCCACTAGTGCAACCTCCTCATTGCTGGGACATCTTTCCAAGCCCTCCTATGGCCCGCACCTCCCCAGGAGTGAGGCCTCAGGCCCCTGCATGTTCTTCAGGGACATGTGTGATGTGGCCCCCACCTGACCTCCAGCCCTGGCCGGACCGGCCCCGAGCACACCGGCCCACCTGCCCACCATCCTGCTCTGGAGCTTGCTCTTTGCTCCCGGGCCCACCCCAGTGCCCTGCTCCCACCTGGCAGACCCAGGAGCTCCCAACGTCTCTTCCCACCTTCCCGCCCGCTGCCCTTGGGCATCCTAAAGCTCCGGCCTGAGCACGAGGCATAAGCCGCCTGGGGGCCCCGCTGCTGCAGGTGGGTGACGGGCGCAGCTCAGGCCCCCCTGCACGCGCTGCTCCCACGTGTGTCCTCTGCCTGGGAACACAGCGCCTTCTGAGCTCCCGGCTCCCCTCTGCAGCCTGCAGTACCCCAGGCCCCAAGCGACTGTGGACAGAGAGGCCCCCAGGCAGACGGGGAGGGCCCCAGAGACTGCCCTGGGCGCTGGAGGAAACTGAGGCCAGGTCTGCGAAGCTGGCTGGCTGGGGGCTGAGAGCGGGAGCCCCTGATCCAGCCCATCAGAGACGTGGGCACCTCCCACATAACCTGCCTGCTGGGCTCCTTCTGTGGGCTGCCTCTTCCGTTCTGTCCCTGTCCCCAAGACTGCCTTGCTCTTGTAGCCTCCCCCAGCTGCGCTCCTTCTTGGGCTTCCAAGTTGCTAGAAGTTGCTGATGTCATGAGGACCTGCGCCCAAAAGCCCCTGAGCCATAGGCAGTGGGGAACGCAGAGCAGGGACAGCATCGTCCCCCCACGCCCCCACCCGATCCAGCCCCGCACCAGCCCCGCACCAGCCCTGGCTTGTGGCCCAAGGGCAGCAAACGGCAATCCCACCTGGCCTGGCAGCCAACCAGCTGGATGAGACACAGTTAGGACCTCCCAGGCTTCCCAGGCTAACCACGGACAGGCAGAGGCCTGGAGGACGAAAGTGCCCAGAGCCTCAGACTTAGGGGCAGAGCAACGAGCCGGCCGGGTCCCCCAGTGCTCCCCACGAAGATGTCGCAGATGGCACGGCAGGCAGGCAGCGCCTGCTCCCGCCTGGACCCAGAGTGCGTCTGCTCATGGCCCCCAGCCCTTGAGGTCTTACCTAGGAAGGTCCCGGTGAAGCCCAGTGCAAAGAAGCTGGAGAGCACAAACGTGCTGCCCACTCCCAGGAGCGCGAGGCCCATGCGGTAGGCCGTGGGGTTATCCAGGCTCTCCATCTTGGGCTGGCTCAGCATGGCCTGTGTGAAGCTGGGGGGGGGGGGGGGGGGGAGGTCAGACGATCATTGCCATGGACAGGGGCTGCCCTACCCTCCCCCTTCCCACCCTCTGTCCCCCAGGGGACCCCAGAACAGCCCGTCCAGGGGTCTCAAACTCAGTGTCTGCTGGGGCCAGGCAGGTGATGCCAACGAGCAAAGTCGGCTGCCGTTGGGGTGCAGGGGACCTGGAGGGCACGGCCCTGCCCAAGGGGGGCTGCCCTGCAGTGCCAGCCCCCCCCACTGCCACCAGGGAAGTGACCGCGAGAGGGGCCTGGGCCCTGCTAACGTTTTTGGTTTTCGAGAAGCCAGACATCAGGACTTGTATTTAAAATCCCCTAATGATTACAAATAGGCAAGAAGGACAACCACGTTAGACTCCGCGTGGCCGTGAGCCAGATCCAGCCCAGGGGCCACCAGTTTGCAAACTCTGATTCCTGTCCAGTTAGCAACCGAGACTTCACAGGAAAATGTGGCTCCAAAAGGAACAGATGCGTGCCCCTGGCTGCGCCCGTGTGCCCCTGCACTTGGCATATGCTGCACGTGCTGGTGGCATTCCAGGCCCCTGGCGGATGCAGTGCCCCCCGGAAGCCTGGGGCATGCTCGCCCCTTCCACGGCCTCCATAGTCCCTGCGCTGGGCTGGCCACATCCTAGGTGGCCCCACAGAGGCTCCCTATGTCTTCCCCAACCTCCCAAATGGCCCCAGCAAGCTCCTTTTGGGGCCTAGCCATCAAAGGCCTTGTCAACCAGCAAGTGACAAAAGCAGGGTGAGCATGCTCGTGGGTTTGGAGGTTCAGGTTCTCCGGGTGGCTACTGAAGACGGGAAGGCATGCTGCTGGCGGGGCAAAGTGGCTGGGCTCGTGGTAATGCACAGGAGCACGTTCGGGCTCTGCCTCGCTAGTGGAGAGCTGGTACTGCTGGGAGGGACACGCTCAAAGGAAAGGATGTGTGTGGGAGCAAGTGCATGTGTGTACCACTAACCTACACTTCCCATTTCCCCACGATTGTAACACTCAGAAGAGACATGGAGCTCTGCTGTCTCATACAGGACAAGTGCTTGCACTCACTCTGTACCAGGTACGTCTTAGCAGGGCAGCTCACTGTCTACCTACCCACCCACTCAGCCATCTGTCTGTCTAGCCTCTATCCATCCACCTACCCATCCATGAGTCTACCCTCCATCCGTCCATCCATCCATCCATCCACCCATGTATCCATCCATCAGCTATCCTTTACCTATCCATCCATCCATCACAAAGTACCTCTATTTGCAAGGCTCTTTCAAGCAGAACAAATTCACCATCCTCACTCATTCATTCCACTGGCAAATTCAAATTGTTGTAAAGCTATCCTAATGTTAAGCTAAAAACCACCTCCCCAGAATGTTCTTCTCCAACTACTTTTAGCTCTAGGAGAACAGAGGCTGCTTCTCCTTCCCTCAGGTATCTCCCCGGTATCTGGCACACACCAGTCAGGATGGGTTATAGTACATATTCATCAACTGCAGGAAAAGCAGCCCCCCCCCCCATCCACTGCCTTACCCTCGGCCTGTGGGCAGAGGCCAGCATGGTGACCTGTCCAGGAGCGGCACATATGTCAAGGTACACCCAGCCACCGGTCATGCTGCCCACACCCCCAGCTCTCCGCCCACCACTGACCTCCTTCAGCTTTCCTGCGGCCCGGGCTCAGGGCCACCCTGCAGATCCAGGCTGAGCTGCTGGGATGGGCTCAGGGTCATGCACACCCTGCCGTTGTACCTGCCCACACGCACACCCATGCCCCACCCCTCTATACCCTCACCTGACTTTCTGGTTAACCACCGGCCCTCACGCATGGGGCAGCCCTGTGACCCAGGCACACCTTCAACCGTGCTGACCCAGCAGCTCAGGCCCCAGAGCAGGCAGCTTCAGCACTCGGCCGGGGCACCCTCCCCACCTCTACTGTCTGTAGTAGGGTGCAGGCCCTGGCAAGGCCGGCTGCCCCACCCAGAGCGGGGCTCACCTGCGGGCCCCTGGCTCCTTGGCAACCGCGGCACGAGGGACCACCCAGCAGAGAAAGAATGCGTATGGGGGGGTGGCCGGAGGTGATGCTCAGGCCTCTGTGCTCTTGTGCACTGGGGTACCCGCCCGCTGCCTGGCTCTTGGGCTCTACCTCCCTCAACATAGCCCTGGCACCTGCTCCTCCCTGCCTGGGCTGACCCCTGGCCCCCAAATCTAGGGAAATGAGGCACGGTGGGCAGCCTCTGGCCAGCACAGCATACCCATCTGCCTCGAGTGCTCTGGGGGGCCCCTCATGGCGGCCCACTGAAAGGGCTCCTGGCAGAAGAGCAGCATCAATGTTCAGACAGACATGGGTGCCCGGAGCCTTGGTTTCTGCCTCTGTGTGACAGTGACAGTAACCCCACGTGGCCCTGTGCAGAGCCGTGGCCAATGGCTGTGCCCACTCCGGTAAGCACGAAACACGTCCGGCTCTGCCTGTGGGGCTTGCGCACAGCAGGAAGGACAGAGGTGTGCAGGCAGGGTGACACCACGGGCCACACGATGACCACACGGGACAGGGGGCCCAGAAGGCCACGGCCAGGCTTAAGCTGCGATCTGATGAAGACATTCCCCAGGAGAAGGGGCTGCACAGGGAGAGCATTCCAGAAAGAGGAACAGCCCCGGCAGAGGCTGGGGACAGAGCCCAGCACAGGAGCCCGGGGCGCAAGTAGCCTGCAGCAGAGCCCTCGCCCTGGGGTCGTTTGGCCCCCAAACGTGTGTGTGTGTGTGCGTGTGTGCACACGCGCGTGCACGCTGAGTGGGAAGTCACTGCTGCAGGGGCGCAGAGCGGGAGAGCGTCCAGCGCCCAGGGCTGGGGCGCCGAGCCCAGCCACAGCCCCGATGGGACCAGATCCAGGGTCCCAGAGAAGCCGGCCTGAGTGGCACGCTCCTCTGCCAGGATTCTCTTGCATCATCCAAGAAGCACGCAAGTCGCCTGACCCTGAGTGCACACGGCATGGCGGCAGATGAAAATGGGAAAGGTCTCGCTCTGACCTCTGGCGTGCCGGAAGTAGCTTCCCTGGGGAACAGCCTTGCAGTGAAAGCCATCTGGCTGGAAGCAGATGGAGCTTCCTAAGAAAAGGCAGATCTAGGGCCAGTGATGGCGAGGAGAAAGCCCTGAAGTGTGGGGGACGGCCCCAGACTCGACCCGGGCCTCCATCCACCTGTGGCTCCTTTTCTATTCCTTCGCCAATGGGAGGAGAGGAAGGGAGGGGCCGAGGAGAAGCACTTTCCCACTGGCCACAAAGCCCGATGGGGCTGCTGTCTGGGGTCAGCAGAGAAGGCAGGCCATGCCCTTCCCGGGGGTTCTGTTCCAACGCCCTGTGCACCGTCTGGCCCCACAGGCGTCAGGGTTCCTGGAATGGCAGGGCCCGGCCCCAATCAGGTGATCTGTGGTGTTCTAGCTCCTCCATTAAGCCAGGAAGGCACAGTCCATTCCCCACGGAAAATTAATGGAGGGATGAGTGGCTCTATGAGACACGCTCTCTGTAATAGAATGAAGTAATAGGAGGCAATTTCCTTTGGAAATATTCCGCACTGGGGGTGGGCGTGGAGAGACTCATCCATTTGTCTCAAGTTCTATTTTTAAAACTGGGATTGAGCTTTCGGTCACCAGTGTGACTTGAGGCTGTCTGCGCTCTGCTCCCCTGAAATCCGGGAACCCAGGGTGAAGGGAAGGGGAGGATGTTACAGCCACACGCCAGGCACCCGGCTCAGCCACGCGTGGCGCCCACAGCCCCACGACAGGCCTGTTCCCGTGTCTGTCTGCAACGGACCGGCACTGACAAACCTCAGTCCTTCAAGGGCGTCCTTACCAGGTTGTCCAGGCGAACCTGAGCAGCAACCCACTTGATTCTACCTCTCAGGCTTAGGTTAGCTCATGCCTCATGGTTCAACCCAACGAGGCAAAACTATGGGGCCTCCAGTGGGCTGACTTATTTTTTCCTAATCCACATTAAAATAGACCTATATGTCCTAAAACGGAAAACAAAAATATTCACCTATGTAACCCCCTACAAAATCGTCACCTAATGAAAATTTAGGGTTAGGATGCTGTACACTGAATGAACGCATCACCTTTTCGAAGTGTTTCCAAAACCCATCACAGCCCAAGAGAGGGTCCGTCCCTTCCCCAAGGCAAAGCCCCGATGCCCGCAGGACCTGCAGAGTTAAGGCTGACCCCACCCGTGCTTCCTGCTCCCTCCGCCTGGAACTCCCTCCCACCATGGGGCAGGCAGCCCTCCGTGGGGCTCCAGAGCCCAGGTCCGCAGAATCCCTCCCCCTGGGTGCGGGCTGCCCTGCAAACACAGGTGAGGGCATTTCCAGATGTAATTACAGCTCATTGAAAAGGAGATTTACGGTGGCCAGGTGGGGATGGACTGGAGGAACCTTTCAAAGAGGGTCTGGAGGTCAGAGAGAAGTCAGAGAGCCTTTCTCCTGCTGGCCTGGAAGCCGAGCCCCACGCTGAGCCACATGCCTCGGAGCGCTGCAGACACTAGGAGCGAAGGGCCTACAGCAAACCAGGATCAGAGGCCTCCCACATTCCTCGAGCCTGGGGGAGCCCACCCCCACCCTGTTTTCGGGCCGGGCTCTCACCGCCCCTTCCGACAGCCCTCCTCGGCAGTGATCCGCCTGGTTTGCTGGCCCCTTGGTGCGGCCACTGGGCCATCAAGGCCTGTCCTGACCTCATCCTGTGACAGTCCCCGCGGGGCCCTGGATACAGCAATGACTGGCACACAGATGCCACCGGGACAGAGAGCCACATGTGCGGATGCCCCAGCCATGTGGCGGGTCAACGCACGGAGGGCGCCTGCGCCCAGGCAACTAGTACCCGGAGGGGCAGAAGATTTGCCCCCCTTGCTGCGGCCACAGCCCCGTTTCTGCTGAAGGTGTACCCCAGCCTGTGCGCGGAGGCTACCTGCCCCTGTGTGCCCGCCCCCATACCTGCATGCCCCCCGTTTCCACACGACCCCGGGCACTGCTGCAGTGCGCTGGAACACAGCTCCACTGAGTCACTGACCAATACAGCAGAGGCTCCCCAGTGCCCTGTGCATCTCCGTACATGTGTCCTGAGGCCGATCTCCCCCCCACAGAAAGATAGGGGGGGCCGGGGCTCTGCCTGGCTGTCCATGCTGTGCCGTTGCTGGCTCCAGGCCACCAGGCTCCCCCACCCCCACCCCAGGAGACTGGCTTTGCAGCGGATGCAGCAATCAGGGAGGGGGCTTCAACAGATGCCCCCCCCCCGCCCGGGACCCCTCATACCTCCCTGTCCATGCTCCACAGCCAGAGCAAACAGGTGTGTGCTGATGGCCTCCAGAAAAGGAGGCTACGCATCCTGTCGGCAGCCCCCAGACCACCTCTGGTTGCCCGGCTGGTGCAGACCAGCTGACACGGATGCCTGGCCCTGCCCCTGCCCCTTTGTACCGGCCGCGACCGTGGGCCCCTGGCTTCATGCCTGGCAGACCTGCTGCCCAGCGCTCTCCTGACACCCCTGCCCAGGGCTTGAACAGGCACGTGATCTGCGCTCCATTCAATTGTCTGCACGGGCATGTGTGCGTTCTCCGCCCACCACCCCAACTGCTGCCCCCCCACCCCCATGGAGGTTGTGGCTTACAGAGAGAGAGAACAGACACACTGGAAATGTCCAGACCAGGCAAATCCAGAGGGACAGAAAGCAAATTCGGATTTTCCAGTGCCCGGGGACGGGGGCGGGGGCAGCATGTGCTTAATGGATACAGGGTTTTCCTCTGGGGTAAAAAAGTTCTGGAATTAGACACAAGGGGCTGCTTACAAGCGTTCTAAATGTCACTGACCCATTTCAGAGAAATGGCTAAATGGTGAATTTCCTGTTATGTATATTTTACCACAAAAGAAAAAGAAAACACACCTCTAGGAATCAAATGAAGGCATGTATGAGAAAGGACCGGGGAAAATATGAGGCGGGGGAGGGGGCAGAAGGCTACAGGCAGTAGGTCTTGCCAGTTAGTCTGGCAAAATTGATTGGTCTTGCCGGGATTCTCACAAGCCCTTCTAGAAGCCCCACCCACCCGCCATCACTCCCTGCGGCAGAGGGATGGACAAGTGGGAGAAGGCGGGGGAGTGCCTGCTGATCCGAAAGGTGAGCAGAGAAAGCAGTCCTGCCTGTGAGCATCTTCCCTCTCGTCCCAGAAACTTCCTGGGGTGGCTGGTCCCACCAGGAGAAAAGTCATGGGCCGGAAGGCAGACACCGGGCCAGGCCAACCCCAAGAGCGGCAAGCCGGGGAGGAGGAAGAGCTGAGGAACTATCACCTATAAGAAGCTGGGCATGCGGGTCTCCTTCCCAGCTCTCCCCAGGCCCCGGACACAAGAGTGAACCAGGGAGCTCCCCTGTCAGGGAACCAGGGACCCGGGGCCCTCTGGCGTTTTGCCTCTTGCCGGCATCCTGTGCAGGAGAAGTGCCTAATCCAGGCAGAGGGGCCCCTCTTTTACCCACTTGCTACTGGTCCCCCAGGGGAGCATGGAGGTGTGACCACGTCACTGCCCCATCCAGGTTGCTATAAAATGTCGCCCGAGGCAGGGCCACGTCTGCTCAGCCCGGGATCCCCTGCATGGCCACACACTCGGTGAGGAGCTGGTCAGTTGAGGATGGACGACCCCTTCTGGGAGAGGACCAGGGACCCCTGCTCCATTTCAGGCAGGAGACCAAGAGAGCCCAAGTCACCTGCTCCAGGACCGCCCGTCGGGAGCAGAGCTGAGGCTGCCCGGGGCACCTGCCCCTTCCCCAGGCTGCTCTGACTCACACTCCCTCCCAGGGTCCCGGACGGCATCCACCAGGGGGACCTGGATATCCAAAGGCAGCCATGGGACTTTCCTTTCATGGAGCCTAGGGGCCGGCAAACCACAGCCTGTGGCCAGATCTGGCCCTGCCGACTGTTCTAATAAATTCCGTTTCATTGGAACTCAGGCACGCGCATTTCTTTACACACTGACGTGCTGTCTCTGGGAGTCACAACAGAGATTACGTGGCCCTCACAGTCAAAAATGCTATCTGGCCCTTACAGAAAAAGTTTGCTGACACCCGATATGAAAGATCATAAAATTATGCATCTAGATGAGCTAGAAGGGACCTCAGTCACCAACTAGCCCAGGGGTTGACAAACTATTTCTCCAAAGGCCAGAAAATAAATATTTTCAGCTTTGAAGGCTGAGAGGCAAAACCTGGGGTATCATGTAGAGGCTCACAGAACCATTTAAAAACGTAACCATTTGCACAACTCAACGATGACAAACAACCTGATGAAAAATGAGCCAAGGACTTGAATAGACATTTCTCAAAGGAAGATAGATGGCCAATAAGCACATGAAAAAAAGTGCTCAGGGGAATGCAAATCAAAACAGTTCACACCCTTGAGGATGGCCATTATCAAAAAATAATAACATGAGCCTGGGTGGCTCAGTCGGTTGAGGGTCTGACTCTTGATTTCGGCTCAGGTCATGAACTCAGGGCCGTGGGATGGAGCCCCTCATCGAGCTCCGCGCTGAGCGTGGAGCCGGCTTGGGATTCTCTCTCTCCTTCTCACTCTGCCCCTCCCACACCCTCCAAAAAAAAAAAAAAAAAATAGTAACAGCAAGCCCTGGCAAGGATGTGGAGAAACAGGAGGTTGCGGGCACTGGGTGGGAAGGTAAAATGGTACAGTGGCTGTGGGAAACAGTACGGCAGTTCCCCAGTTACATGCAGAATTACAGAAGGACATGCTTTACAAAAAAAAATTCAAAGTGCTTTTATTTTTTACCCATTTTATAGAGATATAATTGACGTAGAACTCTGGGTGAGTTTAAGGCATACACGGTGATGACTTGATGTACGTATATATTATAAAATGATTACAATAAGGTTGGCTAGCGTGCATCACCTCACACACTCAACGTGTGTGTGTGTGTGCGTGTGGTGAGAAATTCTAAGCTCTCCTCTCTCAGCAACTTTCCAGTATACAAGACAGGATTAACTATCCCCAAGCTGTGCATTAGATTCCCCAGAACTTATTCACCTTCTAACTGGAAGTTTGTGCCCCTGGACCAACATCTCCCTGTTTCCCGCACCACCCCCCGCCCCCCCACCCGCAGGCCCTGGCAACCACATATCTACCCTCTGTTTCTATTAGTTGGATTTTTTTTAGATCCCACATATAAGTGGCATCATACAGGATTAGTCCTTCTGTCTAGCTTACTTCACTTAGCATTATGAAGCAAGTTCTGACACGCGCTCCAACAGGGATGAGCCCTGACAACATTATGCTAAATGAAATAAGCCAGACGCAAAAGAACAAAGACCGTGTAATTCCACTTATACGAGATTCTAGCGTAGCTCATGAGACATAAAAAGGCAGGCGGCTAGCAGCGTTGGGCCAACCCCTGAGGAGTTCAACACCCAGCTGGGAGACAGAACAGAAAGGGTAAGGAATTCATTCATTCATTCATTCATTCATTCCACAGGGGGAGAGTGTCTGCAGGCCATGTGGGCACAGGCTCCTTAGGGAAGAAAACAAAGGGAAAAGAATCCGTTGAGCTGGAAGGGAGCTAACAGGGCTGGGCTGCAGGCCAGGGCGGGGGCTGGGGAAGAGGGAAGGAGGCCGGCGGGGTCTCCCGGCCAGCTGAGTTTTCAGAGTCATTGAGGGAGGGACCCCACGGGGTGGGGGAGGAAGGCTAGTGCGCAGCACAGGGGGCCCAAAGGTGCCCAGCAGCCAAGCCGGGATGCGGGCCTCTCAGCCAGAGCAGACACGAAGGGCCTGGCTGCTAGGAGGGTCCCTTCCTCCACACCCTTGTGGCTCCCTGTCCCTTCCCTCAGCTTCGGCACCCCTCCACGCGGGAACCCGAGGGGATGGTTTCTCTCAGCCGCACGGTGAGGGGGGTTAGCTCAGGAGGGCAGAGTAGCCCCCTACAAGTTGAAAACCCGACCTGGTACATGAACTCACTGTCCCGGCCCTGAGAGGCTCGCGGCTCCTTCTTTCCTACCATATCGCAGGTGTGGCCGGACCCCACGGGCCACCCCCGTCCAGCCCGTGCCCCGCCAGGCTGGGGACACCGAAGGATCACCGGGGTGCGTGAGCAAGGGAGGGAGGCAGCCTCCCCACTTCATAGGAGCCCTTTGGTCAGGGCCAAGAGTGGCAGGGTCCAGAAACAAAAGGAGACGAGAGTGGTGCATGCACACGTGAGTCTCCACACGGTGACAAGATTGGGATGGACCCAGGTCCCCTGCTCGGAGATGGCCTCCGCCCAGTTCTGCTAAGAGAGCCTCGCCCCGTGCCCTGCTCACAAAAGGGACGCAAGTGTGTACGGGGCTTAAGTGCAGATAGCCTCCCAGAAGACACCAAGAAACGGGTAACCGAGGTCCCAGGGGTGGGGGCAGACCAGGCCCAGGGAGGGAGGGCGGCGCCGAGAGCCCCCCTGTGCCGGCCCTGCCAGGAGGGGCTTTTTTTGCTGAGCAGCTGAGGATCCTGAGGCTGGGAGGCCACGGCGGGCCCGGCGGGCCTGGCGGGCCTTGGTGGGCAGGACAGGCACAGGCCTGTGTGGGCCAGCCCCTCTCGCCCCCAGCATCCAGGGCAGCCACCGCCGTCCTCTCTGCATTTAGCCCGAGTGCTCACTGATGTCTGCATTTGGCCCTGGTGATCGACTGGCTCACAGGAGAGGCAAAGCCTGACCCTCCTGGGGCTCACTGTCACGTGGGTCTTATATTGTACCAACGAATGGCCTCGGGGCTCTGCGGGAGCTGGGCTGGAGCGGGGCGGGGGGTGGGGGGGTCACCCTGGGGCTTCTGCACCCACCGTGCAGTCAGGGGGGCTCTGGGAGGTGCCGCAGACGCCGACGGCTAACGTGGGAGGAGAGGCCAGACCCGGCCAGAGGTGAGGTGAGAGAGAGAGAGAGTCCGGGCAGGGGCCCTGCCAGGGGCCTGGGAGGAGGTGACCCAGAGCCGACTGACACGGCTGGGCCTGTCACTGTAAGGAGACAACAGGCAGGCCGCCTGAAAGGCCAAGAAGCAATGTCCATGGGGGAGGCTGGCCTTGGCGGGGCCCCTCCTGGCCACACTCCCTCTCCTCACTCCCGGGAGGGCCAAGCCCGCAGGGGTGTAGGGCAAAGATGTCCCGGGCACAGAGACGGAAGGCCGGGGCCCTGGCTCTCGCGGGGTCAGAGTGTGAAGGCCCAGGCAACATGCACGCCCCTCCCCTTGGCATCGACAGAGGCCGCTTCCCACGTGCGAGGGACGGAGCACCCAGCACAGCCCTCACCCGCCCACCCCAGGGCCCACAGGGGAACATGGAGACCAGCTGCCACCTGGCTCCCCGATGACCACTCCCAGGTGGGGGCCGGGGCCACCAGAGCGCCTCATCCGTTGTGACAAGTCAGGGATGGGGACTCTCCTGTGCCTCGTCTGTTTTCTAAAGCACCGCGTGGGCCGTTTCAGTCCACGAGCTAGCGAGCCGCCCACAGAACCGAGGTAGGACCCGAGGCTCAGGGACGGCCAGGCCAGGCTGGGCCACACAGCCTGCAGGGCACTGCGCCTCCCGTCTGAGCACGAGTGCGCGCCGCCGGCCCAAGCGCGGCACTTGATCATCTAGGAGTTCGCCTGCTCTCTCCGCTTTCTTGGACGGCAGGAAAGTAACAACATGTCAAGTCCAGAGTTGAGCTGAGCAGCCTGCTGGCACCAGCCCAAGCCTGGGTGAGGCCCAGGCCCCAAGCGTCACCTGTCTCTTGTCCCGGCCCTTCCCGGAGGGGACTCCCGCAGCAGTTTTGTCTACACACTTGAGCCTGGGGACCACCTGGCCTTGTCCACCCCGCTCCTCCGCGCCTGGACCCCGAGCACGAGGCACAGTCCCCCTCCTGGGGCCACGAGGATTCCCCTGCCAACAGGAGTCTGAAGGCCCAGAGAGGGAAGGGGGACTCGCCATGGCATGAAGCCTCGGAGAGCAGACTTCCCTGGGTGCAGACCCAGGGCTCCCCGCGTCTTGCTGGACCACCTAATACTGGCAACAGCGGCCACCCCTTCGGACACCGCGGATGCCTACGATGAACACAGACTTGATCCGGCCAGGCAGCCCGGGGGGTGCTTACCAGTGGGAGCGCAGAACGTTCAGGAGCAAAATGACAGCGCCCAGGGAGTAGCAGGCCAGGTAGGGGGATCGGAAGGCCCTGCTCAGCTTTCGGGTTTTCTGTTCCCATCTCGCAACCTAAACAGCACGGAAGAGAGAATAAGGCAACATAAGATGTTCGCTGGGGAGAATCCAGGGGCGACGTGGAAGTGGGGGGGCAGGTCCCCATTCCAGGCAGGGAGAGTCAGACGGAGCAGCTGTGTGTGGATCTCGGTCCAGCCCCGCAGGGATTTCCGCACCTCTAGTCCTGTTTGGGTGGACCGCGAGGTCCTTCTGGAAGCACGTCCCGCCGGAAGTGTCCCCAGCGGCCACGCCGGACCCCGAGGAGGCTGTGGATCTTGGTGCAGCCCCGCAGGGATTTCCGCACCTCTAGTCCTGTCTGGGTGGACCGCGAGGTCCTTCTGGAAGCACATCCCGCCAGAAGTGTCCCCAGCGGCCACGCCGGACCCCAAGGAGGCAGAGGAGGAGAAGCTGCTGGAGAAGACAGGCTGCCACGGGGAGAGCACAGACCCAGGGCCTACATCCCACCTGCAGGGCGCTCTCACTCCCGGGGGAGGGGGAGGCCAAGAAGGGGCAACCCGCACCCTCACCCCTGCTTCCCCAGCGCCCCCCTGCTGCCCAGGCACAGACTTCCAAGTTTTTAATTTTAGCCACAGAATCCTTATTTCCATTTTTCACCCCAATCATATCTAGACTTTCAACCTTCAACAGCTCACAGCAGAGCATAGTGAACAGACGGCTCTGTTTGTCTCCACCAGCCCAGCTTCCTGACGCGCACGACCGCCATGCTGGGGTCCCGCTGCACCTGCTAGCGGAGGCTGGGGGGCGGTGCAAAAGGGCAAATACACAGCCGGGCGTGCTGGAGGGGAGGCAGCTGGGAGTCAAAGTGGCTGCCCTCTGGTCATGTGAGCAGGACACCCACCTGGGCCCTGAACATGAATGTATGTGTCTGTGTGTAATATACGGAGGGTCTCCAAGGCCCCAACCGGCCCTCTTTGGTCCTGGAATTACGGCAGGACGACGAAGTCCCGGGGGCCACTGGGGCCAGTATCTCCACTCCGGCCCCAGCCATTAGTCTACCTGCTGCCCATCTCCACTTGCCCAGCGAACCTGCGCTTCCCAGCACTTAGGCAGTGACAGAGTGACTGGCAGCTCCAGGTCCACCTGTGATTTGGCTCAAGGCCACCGACTCTCTGACTCTCTCCCTGGAGGAGGCGGCTCCCGTGTCTGTGCCCAGATTCCCCGGGTGGTAGAGGGTACAGGCTGGAGTTTACCGGAAGGAGGTGAGTGCGGTGGTTCCTGGGCCTTCCCCTCAACTGCAGATCTGCGATTGATACCACCCACTGCTCAATTCTCCCGGAAGGTAAACAAGTCCTTTGTCTGGCTCCAGGCAGGTGGCCTCTGCTGACCCCGTGGGAAGCTCAGGCCTCACTCAGAAAGGGAGGGTTGAGCATTCAAGGGGCTCCAAATGCTCCACCCAGTGGCCTGCAGGTGGCCTGGTGGGAGGCAGGGCCACAGACTGCACGCTTCTCATGGCCAGGCCAATTCGAGATTTTCGAAAAACGTTTAGGGATAAAAGTCAAAGTGTTTTTGTGTTGCACAACCATCAGCAGGGTCTAATTCCAGAACACTTCCATCACCCCCCACCGGAACCCTGTACCCATTAGCTGTCACTCCGCCTTCCCCTCTCCAGCCCCTGGCAACCTCTAATCTACTTTCCCCGTCTATGGACTGCCCTCTTCCAGAAGGGGTACAAACAGAACCTTGTGACCTTCTATCGCTGGCTTCTTTCACTTAGCATAATATTTCTGAGGTTCATCCACGTTGTCGCATGTGATTTTATGACCGAACGATATCCCATCATGTGCAGAGACCATTTTATTTACCCATTCGGCAGGTGATGGACATTCGGGTTATTTCTGTCCTTTGGCTACTATGGATCACACTGCTATGAACACCCGTGTCTAAATCTGTGTGGACATGGGTTTGCACTTCTCTTCGGTGTATATCCAGGAGTGGAATTACTGGCTCATAGGGTAAATCCATTTTTAACTTATTGAGGAACTTCCAGACTGTTCTCCACAGTGGCTGCACCGTTTTTCACGCCAGCAAGCAGTGTGTAAGTGGTTCCGATTTCTCCACATGCTCGCCAACACTTGGAATTTTCCATTAAAAACAAAACAAAACTGTAGCCATTCTAGTGGATGACATGTGGCAAGTCACCTCATTTGGAGTCCCCACAAACTAATGGGTGACATGAAACATCTTTTCACGCACCTACTGTCCATTTGTATGTCTTCTTTGGAGAAGAGTCTGTTTGAATCCTTTGCCATTCTTTTTATTAGGTTGATTATCTTTTTGTTAATGAGCTGTACGAGTTCTTTACATATTCTAGATGCTAGATCTTTATCAGATATCTGATTCACAAATATTTTCTCCCATTCTGTGGATAGCCTTCACTTTCTTTCTAATGTCCCTCCCTGCACAAAAGCTTTTTATGTAGCTGAACCATGTTGTTTGCTTGTAGGATTCAGCCAACCCAACTCCACCAACTAACGTGTGTAGGAGGCTCAAAAAGTCAGTAAACCAGCAGGCTTGCCCTCGGGGACCTCAGAGTCTACCAAGATAAGACATGGAGTAGATTTTCCATCTGTGTGCCTGATCCTAAATCAGGAGGGTGTCTGGGGTAGTCAGATTGTGTGGCCTGCACAGGGTCCTTTCTAGAGGTCCCCAGGGAAGCCACAGTCACCCTCCAAAGCAGTCGACCAAGGGGTCCAGACGAAGGGGTAAACACAAGTCTTTTCAGAATGACTGGTGGGGTCACACAGCCAGAAAGAGGAGGAGAAAGATGAACTTTGGGCTCCAGATCCAGTGCTCCCTGTCCAGGGAAGGCCCCTCTCTCCACCCTTCCAATGAGCCGGTTGTTTTTCAAATAAGCTCTCTTTAGCACACCTGGTTCCTTGTAGGTGATTTTAAGATAGAGCTTTAAAGATGACTGGTTTTTTTTTCCCTCCCAGCTGATGGGATAATGCTTTCAAAAGGACATTGAAATCGGTTAGAAAGGACATAAGGTGTCACCTACTTCCACCCGAGGGGCTTGGGACCATCCCAGCAGGCCCGGTCTGGGAAGCATAGAGGGGGGTCACTGAGAGCACTAGACGCTGGACCCGGGCCTGCCCGGTGTATGCGCCACGCTTGAGGAGGCCAGTTTTTCTCTCTCTCTGGAGCTGTTTGTCCAGCTGTCCAACGAGGTGGATGTGAGAGCAGGTAGCATTCGGTGCTCCTGAGGACGGCTCTGCCTCTCAGAAGCCCGCCCCCCACCGTCCGGGACGCAGAGACAAAATGTGTCCCACTCTGCAGAACAACTGTCATGGACCATAGCTGAGCAAAAGGAGCCCGATGCAAAAGAGCGCCTTCTGCCTCATTCCCTTTACATGAAGTTCTAGCCGGGGCAGAACCCACTAGAATGACAGAGGTCAGCGCATCGGCTGCCTGCCAGGGCAGGGGCTGGGGGCTGTAGCAGGGAGGGGAGCTGAATGGGAGG
Organism: Callorhinus ursinus; assembly: GCF_003265705.2. Classification (NCBI taxonomy): domain Eukaryota; kingdom Metazoa; phylum Chordata; class Mammalia; order Carnivora; family Otariidae; genus Callorhinus; species Callorhinus ursinus. The sequence continues at coordinate 12,164,895 of NW_027397105.1, read as the reverse complement.
GGAGCATGGGAGGACGCTGTGGGAAGGAAATGCTCTATACCTTGGTCAGAGCGTTGGCTACACTGGCAGACACCTTGGTCGCCACTCAAACTGTACACTTGAAATGTGTGCGTTATAGTGTATGGACACTTTACCTCGAGAAAGCTGATTTTTAAATCCAATCCTTGTTGTACCCGAGCTCTAGGGCCAGAATGGCTGCCAATGCCATGTACCCTGGCAGACTCTCCGCACGCGACACCCCGGAGCCCTGAGCCCATCCCTCTAAAGGAGGGGCCTGTGCCCTGTGTCCATGGGGCTGACTGATGTGTCCAAAGATACACAGCAGACCCCAGCCCAGAGCCGACACGCCACTTCTGTAGCCACGGTGCACTCCTGGGTGGCCAGGAAGGGGGCCCATGCTCCAGCCCTTTGGGGACCACTCTGCCACCCCCGACCTCCCAGCTGGCCCCCCACACCCCTGTCCCTTCACCTGGAGAACGGTGGGGCGGGGGGGGGGGGGTGACAAATGTACTTTCTGAGTAATCTCATAACAAAAGGTGGCAGAGCCCGGGAATGGGCCGTGTGGGAAAGAGGAAACAAGGAATCCTATGAGTAACTGCTATCTATCTGACTTTCGGTCAGCCTGTATTAGATTGGGCTGTTATTTCAAGGCAATCAATAAATCAGCAGCCAATGGCCTTGCTGAGTCCAAAGTTAATTTTCCTCCCTGCCAGGCAGCCCCAACTCCCCTTCCTCAGGCGCCCAGCTGCACACTTCATCCAATTAAGGGGCCGGAAGCAGGCCGCAGAGCTCGCCCGCAGGGGGCTAGACGCCAGGGGCCGAGCTGTGGGATGACGCAGGTCACTGTCCCGCGGGCTGTACGGGCATAGGCGTGGGAGGCAGAATGACCAAACAGCCCACTGTCGCCACTCCTGGCTTTGCTCGCCTTCTAGATTCCCAGAATCCCCACGATGGAGATGGGCATTCCCAGCCCTCCCCTACCGCGTGCCCGACTTCCGCTCCCCCCGAGGTCGCCCCATAAATCCAGGGCCCCCCCCAAGGTAAACCTGAATTTCACATCAATAACACATACATTTTAGTATAAGTGGTCCCAAATGTTGCAATCTGCATCAAACCCACACTGAACCGGGGCTCCGTATTTGTGTTTGCCACATTTGGCAACCATGCCTCTCCCACACCCGTGGCCAAGCAAGGGTCACCCAGCTCAGCTCTGTAATGGGGAGGTCTCTTCTTCCATAACGCTGATTCATTTTCTTCTCTTTCTTTCTTTTTCTTTTTTTCTTTTTTTCTTTTTTTTTTTTTTTTTTTTGCAAATCTCTCCCATAGGCTCTGTGTTCGGGCAAAAGAGACAGGCTGTCGGCTGGTGGAGCAGGAATAGATTGGGATGGGAATCCAGGGACCCAGGGACACAATTCACAATCCCTGACCCACCAGCAGCCAGCGGTACATCTGGAGGCACATGACTTCACTGTGTTCCACCTCAGCTGACTCGGCTGTAAAATCCGAAAACTAAGGCAGTAAATCCCTTTTCCACATCCCGGTATGGGGGTAAGACCAGGGCTGATAGGGACAAAAACGTGCCGGCCCTACAGCCTTGTCTGGGTGGAGGAGAATGTCTCTCCCTTGGGTCCCTGGTGCCCTGAGCAGGCTCTGCATCTTCTTTACTTCTGGGTCCCACTCGATCATGTTGAAGGTGCTGGGTCTGACCCTAAAGGAGGTGGCTCCACAGTCTGTCCCCAGAGGGAAGCACCCACAGCTCCCAACAGGGTGTACGCTTCTTTCTGGCACTTTCCAGAGCTCTATTCTCGGTACCCCTTGGGACTGCACCCTTTTGCTCAGACAGAGGTCATAACTGGGAGCCCAAGCAGTGCTTTGGTCAAACTCACGGCCCTTGAAAAATATCTGACCCAACAATTCAACACTGAGAGTTTTCACATTAAAACCCTGGCATCCAGGGGCGCCTGGGTGGCTCGGTCGTTAAGCATCTGCCTTCGGCTCGGGTCATGATCCCCGGGTGCTGGGACTGAGCCCCGCATCGGGCTCCCCGCTCAGCGGGAAGCCCGCTTCTCCCTCTCCCACTCCCCCTGCTTGTGTTCCCTCTCTCGCTGTGTCTTTCTCTGTCAAATAAATGAATAAAATCTTTAAAAAACAAACCCTGGCATCCAGTTTGAGGGGGGGATCTGGACAATGAGGCCACGGTGGGCCCGCCACCCTGCCTGGCAGCCCACGGCTACAGAGCCCACCTCCTGGCAGAAGGGGCAGTGGCAGGGGTCCCCGTGAGAGCAGGCTGCATGCATGTGAGCTGAGGGCTCCTGACAGCCAGGGCGTGTGTGTGAGCAGAGTTACACCAGGGGCAGGTCAGGACTGCTCACATAGCCTCCAGCGGGCACACCGCAGTGCTTCAAACTCCAGGCCTCCAGCATGGAAGCCCCGAACGCCGTGGGCTCCTGAGCTGGGCGGCCCCACTAGCTGCAAAGGGAAGCCTCATCGGCGTCCACAGGGAAGGAGAAATGTGCCTTCAGCAAGTCCCCAAAACAGCCACAGCATCACACAGCAGCATGTCCCTGCCACTCAGACCCAAGTCCTGCTGGGTTTAAGGCCCAGGGACCAGAGGCGGGAAGGTGTAACTAGTAACGTCGGTGACTCTCAACCTGGAACGCCTGTGTGGAAACCATCAAGGTCGTTGCCAGGCTCAGCAGGCCTGACAGCCATGGGCTCCACAGGCCCAGGCTTGAATCCTGGCCCCCAGTCTTTACAGACTATGTGCCCTTGAGCCACTTCCTCTGCTTGAAATACGAGTAACACCTAGCACAGAGAGTTGTGAGATTATATGATATCTACGTGATGTGCTCAGCCCAGGGCCGGAGAAGAATAAGGGTGTCCTTGGGAGATCCTTACTCAGGGATGCTGGCAAGCCGGCGGCACCTGTTAGAACCAGGGAGAGCCAGGACTTGCCAAGCACCTAGTGACTGTCTGAGTAGCTCACTAGGAACACAGTGAGTGTGGGTGACAGCAACTGAGAAGATGGGAGGCATGTGGCTGTGGCCATAAGTGATAGAGAGATGGATATCTGGGATGTCTTTTCAGATAGACCACGGAAAAGTCTTCAGCTCTGGAAGGCTATGAGAAATATCCTTCCGCTCAATCTACCCACCATCCACACATCGAAGCACCTACCCACCACCCACCCATCCATCACCCACCCATCCATCACCCACCCATCCATCCATCCACCCACCTGCTCATCCACCCATTCACCCACCAGCCACACATCCAACCACCTATGCACCCATCCATCCACCATTCACCCATTCACCCAACCACCTACCTATTCATCCAACATTTCCTGGGGGATCTACTATAGGCCAGATATTGTGTCAGACAGGAGAATGTTTTGAAAAGAAAATGGGGAGAAAACCATACAAAATCATTCATAACAGTGGTGCTTGTTCTCATGTAAAATGTGTAATTTAATAACAATAATTAAAGCCAAGGATGCCTCAGTCACTGAAAGCACCAGCACCAGCCCCCTTCCTCCGGGTGTCCGCAAGACAGAAGCAAAGGCCATGGGGAGGAGACTACCAGAGTCCATGCAGGGGCCTCAAGAGCCATCTCTCCAACTTGATGAGGACCTTTTCTGGACACATACTCCTCTTTGTCTCTCAAATTTCCTCCATGTCCTCAGAAAGAGGGTCACCAAGGGTGGATTTTTGACATACCCCATTTGAAATGAGACAGAGGCTCTTTCACGTTCACTAAAGGACTAACTGTTGGGTACCCACCCTGGTGGCCAGCTGGATGGTACGCTGGTGAAGAGCATCGGGTTCCGGGTTCAAACTCGAGCTAGGGCAGCTCCCGTGCCCCTCTCTGCCTCCGCTTCCTGACCTGTAAAATGGAGCTAGTAAACACTATCTCATAGCACTGCTGTAAGGATGGAGTGAGTTCATGCACACAAAATGCTCAGAGCTCACGCCTAGAGTGTGGCAAACTTTCAGATGGTAGCAATGCTGTTTGTTTTCGTTTTGGTGTAGACAAGTGGGTTGGAGTTGAAAGGCATAGAGAAGGCCAAGGCAACGCAGATGGAGAAAGTCTGTTGTGGACCAGCGTCCCTGGGAGAAGATGTACAGACCCTGTGTCACACTGGGCACCAGGCCCACTCACCTGGCAGTCCCTCTCTGCCCTGGCAAGCTGTCAGTGCTCAGCGAGGCTCCCCGTCTCGCTCTCTGCATGCTTCACTAGTGAAACCCATCAGAGCCCGACTGCAGCCACGGGGGTCTCCGATAGCCAGAGTCAGGCCCCAGCATCTAGTCTAGGCCTCTCCACCTGGGGACCAGAGGCACACTTCAGGGCTCAGGCAACATCCCAAAGCTGAAGCAAAGGATACAGCAAATGCCTTTTTAACTTTTGCTGAGAAGGAGCCAGAGTTTCCATGAGTTTTTCCAAGGGGTTCACAGGCTCCACAATGAGAGCCACCAATATAGCCCCTCTTCTCCTTTCATTTAGATTACATGGTCCACTTCCCCACCCAGACACACCCAGGTGCCTCTGTTACCTCTCTGCCTTCTTGCTGGTACCTCAAGCTCCTCTTGCCTGCAACTGGGCCCCACCAGCACCCCCCACTGATTCTACCCACTACTCACCCCCCTATGTCCGAGATCATCCCAGCCACAACCAGAACCTTTCCACTCCTCTGAACTCCTGTCACACACTCATTGATGGATTCTGGGCCTGGCTTCACCCTTCACATGGCATCTCCCTCTATGTGTACCTAGCTTTGTGTCCAGCAAAGAAAGACGATCTCAGAGAACACTGGGCTTCATGAATGAATGAATGTTCGAATGAACGTAGGAAAGCTCAGAGGCCTCCAACTCAACAGAACCAGTGAGTACCTTCTCTGAACTTCTCTCCTCTGCTTCTGCCCGCCCTACAGGGAGACTCAGTGGGGCCCACCCAGGTGGTTCCATTTAGAAGTGAGTAAGGGCTTGGAGGAGCCAAGAGGAGCAGGAAGCCACTGACTGGGCTTCCATGAAGAAGGGAGGGGTCCAAAGGCCCTGGAGGAAGGCAAGGTGTATGTCTCTGCTCAGCCAGCCAGACTGCCTCCCCCAGAGAGCCCTGGGCCACCGAGCAAGTATGCAGGCTGGCTCCCACCTGCCCTTCCCTGACACCCAGCTCTGCCCTGTCCTTCGGGTGCATATGGCCCCGGCTCCTTTGTGAGACCTGTCCTGATCCGCCCAGAGTGCCCTCTCAGCTCCTGGCGCCCGGAGGCTGGGCCAGCCACCCTTTCATGACACAGAACCAGCCAGCCGCACAGGGCCGTGTCCAATGGCTTCCATAGCTCCATGCCCCTTCAGTGCTGCCCACAACCTCACTCCGTCATTACCTGCTCACCGGACACTTCCTACCAGCTTGTCCAGTGAATAAATCAATTTCAAGTTACATCCAAGATGTCCCGCTTGCAGTGAATTCACCTCTGGACTTGACTGCCTGGGAGAGGGTCCCCAAGTCATACTTTGGAAGCTGGGGCACAAAGCCTGTTGTTCACCTGACACCAGCCGCCCACCCCCAGGCAACCTGCAAGATTCCAGCCCAGCAGCATGACCTCACGTCACACCCGAGGGGGCCATGGTGCACAGAGAGTCTCCTGGCTGCACTTGGCATTCCTGCTTCTTCGGCCGCCTTGAGCCCACCTGCCCCCATCTGCAATGGCCAACTGCAATAGAGCAGGAAGAGGAGATGGGGGGCAGGCCATGCTCTCACTCTTTCCAGATGCAGGGCAGGAGAAAGAGCCATAGGGAATGAGTCCCAGGAGATGTCAGGGACACAGGCTCTGGGTTCACACTGTGGCTTCAGCACCACCTATGATATCCTTTAACCTGGGCACCCGCCACAGCCTCCATCAGCAGGGGACAGGGGAAAAAAGCTGTGGTACTGCTATGGTATGAGCTCCAGAATATGCCATTAAGTGAAAAAAGGCAAGTGCAAGAGAACACGCGCCCTACCTATTATGTAAAAAAGGGGGGCACCAACACTTGCTTATGTTTTCAAAAGCAAAAGAAATAACAGAAGGAGAGACCAAAAACTAATAAAAACGAGTATCTGTAGGTGAGGACTGGAGCAGCAGGGGGGAAAAGATGCCAGACGTTTATGAATGTCTTTTGTTTGATAATGTTGACTGTGAGACCATTTACTGTTTTATAAAAACACTAAAAATCACTAAAAACCCAAAAACCAAATAAAGGAACTTAACCACATATGAAATTGTTTTCAAGTAATTTTAAACATAGTATTTTGACCAATCCTCCCGCATGCAGTAATATAACCTGAGGATAAAAAAAAACAAAAACAAAAAAACAAAAAAGCAAACCTAGAAAGAAATTCTAAACTGCATCCCATATTGTTAGTAATACAATAACTGCAAGCATATTGTTAGTAATAATGCCGGTATTGTTATTTTGACTATATATAAAGTACATTAATGTATTTAGAAGCCACACTTCCCATATAAGAGAAGAGATACAAAAAATTTAAAGTTAAGCAAAAACTGGAGTGCCTGGGTGGCTCAGTCAGTTAAGCATCTGACTCTTATCTCGGCTCAGATCATGACCTCAGGGTTGTGAGATGAAGCCCCACATTGGGCTCTGAGCTGGGTGTGGAGTCTTCTTAAGATTCTCTCTCCCTCTCCCTCTGCCCCACCCTGCCTCCCCTCTAAAAAACAAAAAAATGTAAAAAATAAATAAATATAATAAAGTGAAAGAAGAACTTTCAGAATGGAAATATCAGTATGAACTTATGATTTCTTTCTTTCCAAAAAATTCATTTTTCCTAGCCTGATCCACAAAAGAGGCCTCTCCACTTGCAATGAGCACCTCTAGCATCCAGATCGTGATCTCTTAAGTGTCACTTTCAACTAAAAGTCTCCAGAGCTACTTGGTTCAAAGGCCAATTCCAGGTCTAGAATAGGAAACATACAAGACATTGAATCTGGGAACAGAAGCTGTCAAAGATGCATGTGGAAATGTCAGAATAGTGACGAAAACTTCAAGTGTCCCCAGGTGGCTAAAAACAGGTGCTGAGCAACAAAAGCAATGACAACACATTGAAATACGTCAAATATATGCACATACACACAAACAGCATACATATACACACACAAATCATCAATCTCTTTGGAGGTTGCTAGGATACTGACACCGTATTCTGAAAATTGGTTTTTAAAAGGGGAAAAATTAAGCATTCATCCTGCCATTGCTAAATGAACTGTATCTCAGAGTTACCAAATCACTAACGAGGAAAAGTTCCTACTTACAGAAGAATCACAGCTGATATATGCAAGAAGAGTGATAAAATGAAAACATCACCATTTTGCAACTCCTAAATGAGATACAGATCTAGGACACATGCATCAGTGACCAAAACCAGCAGGGAACAGGTGGGGAACTTGACAATGGAGGGTCAGGCTGACCTCCGGAATCCAGTGGCCAATTTCTGTCACTCAAAGTGGGGCTTCCTGAAATGATGGAACAGGAAGCACGAGGTTCAACAGCAGGAAACTGCCACTTAGGGCAAATACTCAAATATTGGCAATTTCATGTATTTCAACTGAACATGCAGCACATTCTATGAATATTCTCTGTATCTATCAGTTTACAGGAAATGTACCAGAACAGAGGAATATGTTAAAAAGTATCACAAATATATAATCACCCAAACCCAGAAAATTCCACTGGACAAATGACTCAGTTTCTTGAATACATAAATGGCATGGAATGAAGGGATGGGACACTACTCTGATTAAAAGGGACTTAAGAATGCAACCACATGCAACGTATCTCTTATCTGGATCCCGATTCAAACACACCAATTGTAAAAAGATACTTTTGCGACCATCAGGGACAAATGAACATGGACTGAGTATTAAACATGGGCTGTCCTTTCAATTTCCAGCCAAGATGGATGGAGTTAGCCTCTCACCTGAAACAACCAAAAACAGACAAATAGTTTTCCAGACACCAGACATGAAGGAATGAAGGACACTGATTTAAACTTAACCATGTCAATAATCACACTAAATGTTAATGGCCTAAACATCACAATTAAAAGACAAATTGTTGGATTGGGTTAAAAAAAAAAAAAGGCAAGATCTAACCATATGCTGGTTACAAAGAAATACACTTTACTTAATAGGATACAGATTGGTTAAAAGTAAAAGGATGGTACAAGAGACAACAGGCTAACAGGGGTCAAAAGAAAGCTGGAGTGTTATATTAGTTTCAAGTGTATAATACAGAGGTTCAACAGTTCTGTACATTACTCAGTGCCCATCGCAATGTGTTAATTTTACTGGAATTTTAAAAATATACTCATTTTAAAAATAAAGATTTAAAAATAAAGATTTTTTTAAAAAGGAAGCCAGCATATTATATTAATATCAGACAAAGTAAGTTTCAGGGCAAACATTGTCACCAGGATAAAAGATTTCTTCAGAATGAACCAAGAGGACATAACAATCCTAAACATCCATGCACCCAATCTCAGAGCTCACGTTAAGTTAAAAACTGATAAAACTGCAAGAAGAAATAGATAAACCTTCAATTACACTCAGGTATTTCAATACCTCTGTCTCAATATTGATAGAACAAGTAAAGACAGAGATTTGAATATTATCAACCAACTCAGCCTATTTTATAAATACCTCACCCAACAGCAGCAGACAACAAAAAATGTGCACATAAAATAGACCATATTCTGGAAAATAAAACAAATCACAGTAAGTTCAAGGGGATTCAAATTACACAAAGTATGTTCTATGACCTTCTATGACCACACGGAATTAATTAGAAATTAATTACACAAAGATCTCTGAAAAAAAAAAATCCCCAAATTTTTGGAAACAAAGTAAAAAATTTCAAAAAAAAAAAAAAAAAAAAAACACATGGCAAAAGTAAGAAATCAAAAGGGAAATTAGAAAGATTTTTCATTGAGTGAAAATGAAAACCCAATATATCAAAACCTGTGGGACAGCACTAAAGCTGGACATGGGGCAAATTTATAGCACTGAACACCTCCATTAGAAAAGAGAGGAGGGGCGCCTGGGTGGCTCAAGTCAATTAAGTGCCTGACTCTTGATTTCAGTTGAGGTCACAATCTCAAGGTTGTGAGATCAAGCCCCATGTTGGGCTCCCTGCTCAGAGGGGAGTGTGCTTGAGATTCTCTCCCTCTCCCTCTGCCCCTCCCTCACTCACTCTCTGTCTCTCTCTAATAAATACATAAATCTAAAAAAGAAAAAAAAAAGAGAAGAAAGGTCTGAAAATCATTGGTCTCAACCACCTTAAGAAACTAGATGCCTGTTTCTCCCTCTTCCACTCCCCCTGCTTGTGTTCCCTCTCTCGCTGTCTCTCTCTCTCCGTGTCAAATAAATAAAATCTTTAAAAAAAGAAAGAAAGAAAAGAAGCTAGATACAGGAGAGAAAATGGGACCCCATGTCAGCATTAGTTTGCAGTGGAAATGAATGAAATCAAAATTAGAAAAACACTAGAGACAAGTCAATGAAACCAAGCACTGGTTCCCTGCGAAGAGGGATAAAATGTCACTCCAGACTGATCAAGAAAAAAAAGACACAGATTCTCAATATCAACAATGACAAAGATGATATCACTACAGAGTATGCAGAAATAATAAAATAAGTTAAAAGGGAAATAAGAGAACATGTGAACAGCTTTACACCAATAAGTCTGACAGCCTAGAAGAAAATGGATATATCCTTGAAAAACACAAATTACAATGCTCACTCAAGGGAAAAAAGTACATAACCTGACTAGCCCCATATCCTTCCAAATACCTTAAAATATAGCTTTAAGAATGAAGAAAACTCCAGGTCCGAGTGGCTTCCCTGGAGACTTCTACCAAATATTTAAGGAAGAAATAAGACGAATTATGTAAAGACTCTTCCCCAAAATTGAAAGGAGAGAACAATTCCCAATTCATTCAATGAGGCCAGCCTTACCTGATACCAAAATCAAAGACATCCCTAGAAAACTAGGGACAAGTATCCCTTCTGAACAGAGATGCAAAAATTCTAGACAAAATGTTAGTAAATTAGCAAATGGAATCTCATGAGAGATTGAAAGAATAACACACCATGAGCAAGTGGGGTTTATCCCAGGAATGAAAAGTTGATTTAACAGTTGAAAACCAGTCAATAAGGGGGCGCCTGGATGGCTCAGTCGGTTAAGCGGCTGCCTTCAGCTCAGGTCATGATCCTGGGGACCTGGGATGGAGTCCCTGCATCGGGCCCCCTGCTCAGCGGGGAGTCTGCTTCTCCCTCTGCCTCTGACCCTCCCCCCTGCTTGTGCTCTCTCTCTTTCTCTCTCTCAACTAAATAAATTAAAAAAAAAAAAAAAAAAGAAAACCAATCAATGGAATTCACCATACAAACAAAATACATAAGGAAAACACAATGACCACCTTAACAGATACAAAAACCCAACATACATTCCCGACAGAAACTCAGCACACCAGGGACACAAGGACTCCCTCGTCCTGACAACGTCCTGACAACGAGCATCTTCGGAAAGCCTGCAGCTAACCCCACGCTGAAAGCAGGCCCCTTTGATCAGGAACAAGACGGTGGGGTCTGCTTTCACCACCTACTCAACGCTGTGCTGACAGTTCTAGCCCGTTTAATCAGATCAAGAAAGGAAATTTCAAAATCAGAAAGGAAGGAGTAAAACATCCTTCCCGGCAGACCCATGATCACGCGTGTGGAAAATCTGACGGCTCTACAAATGGTTGCAAGGCTGGCAGACTGAACGTGGTTAAGACGTTGCTGTGAGAATTTAGGGCATAAATAAATGAAGAGAGATACTGTGGCCCCAGGTCCAGAGGCTCAGTATTATTAAGATGTCAAGTCTCTCGATTGGTCTATAGGTTCAACGCTACCCACCCCCCGACCCAAAATCCCAACAACCCTCTTGTTGCAAATTGACAGCCTGATTCTAAATCATATAGAACTGCCTAGAATAGCCAAGACAACTCTAAAAAAGGATAAAGTTGGACTAACACGATCAGATTTCCAGTTGTATTCTAAGGCAACAGTAACCAAGACAGCCTGGTGCTAGTGGTAAGAACAGACAAACAGATCCCTGGAACAGAAGAGAGTCCAGAAATAAACCCACACAATGAAGACCAATTGATTTGTGACCAAGTGCAAAGGCAAGTCAGTGGAAAAATGAAAGTTTTTCAAGTGGCACTGGAGGTCACACTTGAGAGTGAACTTCAACCCATAACTCAGACCATATACAAAAATGACCTCAAAATGGATTATAAATCTAGACATAAAACCCAAAGCTATAACACGTTTAGAGGAAAACATAGTAGAAAATCTTTATGACCTTGAGTTATGCAATCATTTCTTAGATACAACATGAAAGCGTGATTCGTAAAAGAAAAAAAGTTGCTACACGGAACTCCGTGGGTGAGGTTCCTGGGGCAAGGGCCACCCCACCCTTCCCTGGAGCTCTGTGGGACCTTGGGACGCGTCTGGCCCGGTGAGTGACTGTGGTTCCTGGAAGCCTCTCTCCGCACATGACCGTGGCCTCTACAACACAGTCTCCCTCTGTGGAGCGAGCACTCATGAAGGTGGCTGAGGCTTGCTTTCTTGTCTCCTGCCACTGAGTCCACACAGCAGTCCTATGAGGGGTGCACAGATGGATGCCTATTCCCAGGCTGGGGGTGGAGGGCAGCGGGGGGAAAGCTCAGTCCCTGTACTGGCTGCATGGGGCAGGATCAGCTCCTCCTGGGAGCTGCGCTCATTCACGGTGTTGATGGTCTCTCTGCCTGTGAGGGGGAAGCACAAGACCCGCACCCCTAAACCCGTGGGCAATCCACCCTTCGCAGTGCTAAAACCAGGCCCTTGCAGGCCGGGAGTGGGTACTCCGACGCCACAGCTGAGACCAGCTTCCAAGGCCCTTCACAGCCAGGGATGCCCACAGAGAGAACTGGGGGTGGCTCAGGGCTGGACAGTGACACTCTATTTGGCTACTTTTCCTGGGTCTGTCCAAACCAAGGTCTCGAAGTGCCTATTTACAACGATGGCCACATCCTGACGTTGGGCCACTGTTGCCCCTGAAAGAAGGAAAGAGCAACAACAAACAAACAACTTGGTTCCGTAATGGGCAAGGACTTGAAGAGACCTTTCTCCAAAGAATGGCCCAAAAGCACATGGAAAGATGCTCAACATCCCTTATCATTAGGAAATCGAAACCGCAAAGAGATACCACCTCCTCCATGAGGACGGCTACTATCAAAAATCCAAAAACAACTAGTATTGACGAGGATGTGCACAAACCGGAAGCCTTGTGCACCTTTGGCTGGAATGTAAATTGGTGCAGTTGCTATGGAAAACACTCGAGTGTTTCCTTTACGAATTAAAAACAGAATTCCCAGCAATTCCATTTCTAGGGATACACCCAAGGGAATTCTAAAGCAGGGCCTCGAAGAGCCATCTGGTCACCCATGTTCATAGTAACCTTATCACAATAGCTAACGCATGGAAGCAACTCAATGGTGACCAATGAGCAGGTGAGCAGGTGAGCAAATGTGGTACGTCCATACAATGGAACAGATTCATCCTCAAGGAAGGCAATTCTCACCCATGCTACCACGTGGATGAACATGCTTGAGGACATCATGCTACGTGACTAAGCCAGACACATAAAGACAAATACCACATGATCCCACTTATCTCAGATACCTAGGGTCATCAAATTCAGAGACAGCAAAAGGGTGGTTGCCGAGGGCTGGCGGCAGGGGAATGGGGAGTTAGTGCTGAATGGGGACAGAGTTTCAGTGTTACGGGATGAAGAGCTCTGGGGATGGACGATGGTGCTTGCTGCACAACAACATGAATGTTTTGTTTTGTTTTTTAAAAGATTTTATTTATTTATTTGAGAGAGAGAATGAGAGAGAGAGAGCATGAGGGGGGGAGGGTCAGAGGGAGAAGCAGACTCCCCGCTGAGCAGGGAGCCCGACGCGGGACTCGACCCCGGGACTCCAGGATCATGACCTGAGCCGAAGGCAGTCGCTTAACCAACTGAGCCACCCAGGCGCCCCAACGTGAATGTTTTTAATACCATGAACTGTACACTTAAAAGTGGCTAAAATGGTAAGCTTTATGTTATGTGCATCTTAACACTAGGGAAAATAAAGGAAAAGGGGGCACCTGGGTGGCTCAGTCAGTTAAGCATCCAACTCTTGATTTTGGCTCAGGTCATGATCTCAGGGTCGTGAGATCGAGCCCCAGGTCAGACTCTCCTCTGGGCGTGGAGCCTGCTTGAGATTCTCTCTCCCTCTCCCTCTGCCCCTTCCCACCCCTAAAAAAAAAGAGAGAGAGAGAGAGAGAAAAGATACGTAGAAAAAATCTTTTTCCGAAAATATCCTTTTCTTGGGCCCTGGGTCCCCTGCTTCCCCTAGCCCCGCTGCTGACACCCCCAGGGGGGCAGACCCCACCCCCGTAGGTCCCCAGACCCCATGCGCACAGGGTGACCATGGCCAGAGGCAGAAGTCATCCGGCCAGAGAGGGACACGGCCTAACCCAACACACTTGCCCTCACCCACATCCAGCCGCACATGGGAGCCACAAGCCACCCCACGTGCCAGGAGCTACAGCGCCCTCCCCCTGCCCTGCCCCCCAGTAAGACCCCGCTTTGTACAACTCACCACCTTCTGCCTCATAGCCACCTCTCCTGTCCCTGATAATTCGTCTTGGGAAAAGGGGCACGTGGGAGGAAGGGAAGGAAAGCCTGGACCACCGTTGGCTCCAGGACCCAGAGGCTCTGCCCCTACGGGAGTGGGACCTCACCCTGGCGCCCCACCAGCAACTGCAGGGGGTCCAGGCAGAGAGCCAGGGAACGCTCAGGGGACAAATGCCTTTCGGAGGGGACAGCTTGGCTGTAGGGACCCATAGGGTAAGCCCATCCTGCCTGATCTGCTCTCCCTGTCCCTGACAGAGGATGCTAAAGGGGTGCCGCCTGTTCTCACCTCAACAGGAAGCAGGGAGGACACCCAGTTCCCCACAAGACAGCCCCTGGAACTCTTGTCACTCACCTGACACACCATGTGGCCTGTCATAAGAAGAGGGTCACCCCAGGCCAGGGCATGGGGTGTCTCTCCATAACACAGTCCTCGCTTAAGCAGACCAAGTATCTACTTTTAAGTTGTACTTAATACATACACTTAAAAGGGTAGGTAGAGGTAATTGTCTTATCACAAGATTCGCTGTGAGATTTGTCTGAATACGTGGGCTTTCCTACCGCACGTACAATGTTTGATTTACACGGAGCTTTATAGGATCTTTTTAAAAATGTATTTTAAATAAAACAAGGCCCACCTGTACAAAGCCACTGGAAAAATAGCCAGGAGTGAGTGGCTTTTCAACTATTAACCAAATATAGTGCAAAATCTAGTCTGCCCTCTTTGGTCAATATTTACATGGACTTCAGCCCGACTCAGAAAGGAAATTCAAAAGTGTTTGGTTCGAGGCCAGAGTGGTTGTCTGGATACACAGGGTTTCAATCAGCCGCTCGGGCCTTTCCCGGGCATCTCAGGGGGGGCCAGGTGCGAGACATAACATCCCCGTCACTGTCACCATCGCTATAATATTAGCAGCTACAGTCAGCCAGCTTTTTTTCCTCTTTTTTTCCAAAATACGACTAGTTTATTTTAGAAGAGAGATGTTTCTGAGGTCCGACGTATAGAGGAAAACATACAGTTCACATCCGATAGAAATGTACCCTTTTGAAGGCAGAGTTCTGAGTTGGGACAAACATACCCGGTCAGGCAGACACAGCCAAATGAAGACAGAGGACACTTCGGTCACCCTGGAAAGTTCCCGGTGGCCTTCGAGCCAGGCTCCTCCCCCAGCCCCGCCCCAACAACCCCTGACCTGTTTTCTGCCCCCTTGTCCTACATGTGGCATCCTGCAATCTGGGGCCCCCACCCCCTTCAGCAGGAGCCTTTTCAACCGGCCCCTGGGGGGCCGTGTGCATCAGTAGGGGACACCTCTCCGGGGCTGCCAGGTGGACAGACCACGGTTGGTTTATCCTCTCCCCAGTTAAGGGACACTTGGATGTCACGGGACTGTGCTACTGTAAATAAAGCTGCCGTAGACAGGTGTTTCGAGGGCTTGGCGGGCACGTGCCTTTGTGTTCATTGCTCCTGTGGCCCGCTGGCCTGCAGGGAAGTTCAGGGGTCAGAGCCCAGGGGAGCTGAGACCCTCGGGGCTTGTGCCCCCCACCACTGCGGCGTGAGCCCCCAGGAGGGCGGCAGGAAAAACTGACAGACCAGGCACAGGATGACAGGGAACACACACACACACACACACACACACACACACACACACACACACACACCCCGCCACTCAGGAGAGCGCTTCCCCACACCACACAGCCCAAGGTCCAGGCGCAGGTACGGGGTCAAGCCCATAAACGTGGGGGGCGGTAGCCAGGATGCAGAGCAGGGGCACAAGAGAGCGAGGAGCCAAGGCCTGGGGGGCCGAGGGGGCAGAGAGCCCTTCATGGAAGAGAATCTGAGCTGAGACTTGAAAGCCGCACAGCAAAAGGCTGCAGCAGCAGGGTGCGGGCAGGCTTGCCTCCCCAGGGGCCTGGTCCCCCAGCTCCAGTGAGCAGGACAGAGGTGGCATCGGGCAGGAGGCCCCTCACTGGTCTGGAAAGTCAGCCCCAGGAAAAGCAGCATCCAGCACATGTTTCTCAAGGCCTCCAGACGTAACTGTGAACGTGTCCGTTTTCCAGGTGAGGACTCAGGTTCAGAGAGGGGCCGTGACCTGCCCAAAAGCACACAGCGACGGGGCAAGGATGGTGCCCAAGGCCACCGGCTTGGTCTGCAAGCACAGAAGGACGTCTTCGGAGCCTCTTGCCTGAAGAGGAGTGGGCTGCGAGCCATGGCTCTAAGACCACCCAGATGGGCGCCCAGCACCCAGGTAGCCCCCCACCCCGCGCTGCCTTCAAGAAGGTTCTCCAGGGCCAGTGAAGCCCCATTAGTGAATATTAGAATAAGAGTGTCTGAGCCAGAAAGGTGCAGCTAATCTTGTTATTCTTTAAGGCCAGCACTGAGCTGAGGAAAGTGGTTTGCCTAATGGAGCTCCCTTGAAGTTAATCCAGGAACAGGGGCCCAGTGTCCGTGGACTGGCGTGACACAGCCAGCAGAGCCTGGGCTGCTCAGGTGACCCCAGCTGAGGGCGCTCACCTCCCCCCACATCCCAGATCACCTCTCTGGGCCTCACCCTGGCGCACCTCCAGTGACCTACCTGGCTAATGCCACCCGCCTTTCAGGGCGCCCAGAGCTGCAAAGGGCCTACCTACCTCAGGGCAATCGTCAGCCTTCTGGAAAACGGGCTGGACTGCAACAAGGACACCAACAGGTCAAGGACAGGGGCTTCATGTTTTGGTGGGATTGTCTTTCATAGAAGGAAGGCAAGGTCACTGTTTGAACCTTTCGCCAGGATACACCCCAATCCTGCCATGCGTGGCATCTCTCGGGCTTCTGAGGCTGGTCCACCACTCAGCAGGCCCTCGAGGTGGCTGGGACCGTGAGCGGGAACCAAGGCTGAGCTGAGGCCCAGCCCGTGTGCAGCCATCCAGGGAAGGGGAGCAGGGCCCGAGGCCGCCAGCACCACACACTACAGGGTGACGGGGGGTGCTGCCTCCATTCCTCGGAGATGCCACCTTGTCTGGAGCATCCTGAGGCCAGAAGGGGTTTGGACATGCACTTCTGCTCCTCTCCAGCTGCCTTCCCTTGGAGGCTGGGCTCGGCACCTCCGATCCAGTCCCTCAAACCCAGACCAGCAGTGCGGGCATCACTTGGGAACCTGTTAGAAATGCAGACTCTCGGGGCGCCTGGGTGGCTCAGTCGGTGAAGCATCTGCCTGCAGCTAAGGTCATGATCCCAGGGTCCTGGGATCGGGATCGGGATCAAGTCCCGCATCGGGCTCCCTGCTCAGCAGGGAGTCTGCTCCTCCCTTTGCCCCTCACCCCACTTATGTTCTTTCTCTCTCGCTCACTCTCTTTCTCTCAAATAAATAAAATCTTAAAAAAAGAAAAGAAAGAAATGCAGATTCTGAGGCCCCGCCTCAGGCCGGCTGAGTCACAGTCTGCATTTGAACTGTCTCCCCGGGCACTGCCGAGAAGGGCTATGCTGTTGCACGACATTCTGAGGGGCCTCCCACACCCACTCGGTTACTGACTCAATCCTGAAACTATTTTCACTGCCAGAAAGCTCTCCCGTAACCACCCGGGGCAGCTCTTGTTTTTCTACAAGTGTCATTAACTCCACAAGTCATAATCCCTCCTTGGATTTCCTTGGAATCACACGTGACTGTGTGAGCGTTACTTCCCGCTACTGAACTTGGCGCGGTGGCCCTCCACCAGGCCCCTGGCACTGCGACGCCCGGCCTCGACAAGTGGCCGACCTCAGTTTCGCCGCGTGTAAAGGGGACAGGGGGTTAGACTCTAACATCCCCACCAGCTGCAACATCCCGCAGGTCCGTGAACGACGGCAGCGTGGGGCTGCTTCCCTCACTCTGGCCAGTGGGCGTGGGTGCCGAGAGCATTCTCCCGCCGGGCCCGGAACTCCCCGCCACGTGACACTGGGGCTCGAACGGGCAGCTCGAGCTACCACGCTGCAACCGAAGGGGGCTGGGTGGCCACTCCCATGCCACTCCTTCCTGACCCCAGGCCCTCATTAACCCCACGGGCAGTTTCCCTCTCCCCCGCTCCGAAGGGCCACTCGGTGTCCTCAGCTTGCACAGTGCGGCTATCTGGCCACCCGTCCCATACCCCTGGGAAACCTGACCTCTCCCGGGCACGCTGGGCAGGCCGGACGGGACCTCAGCCAGCATGCCGGCCATGAGGCTATGGCTCAATCCACATTTTGAGAGACCTCACCTGCCCACGCGGGTGACCCTCCAAAGGTCAGATGCAAGCAGGCCACCTGTAAAGCCCTGCACAGTCCTGGTGTCCCGGGTCACCCCGAGAAGCGATGCACCTGCACATGTCCCCAGCACATGCATTCCACCTGGATTCTATGACTTTCTCATACCACTCCGGCCACCCAGAAGCGCTGTCCCTGCCCTTGGCCTGCCAACATCACACCTGTGCTGTGAGCCAAGCTGAAGACTCTCCTCTTGTGACCCGGTCCCTGGTGGGTCCAGTCCCCAGGAGCCATTCCCAGTGGCCTGGGAGCAGCCCCATTTGTCCTGCGTCCTGGGTCTTGGTCTCAGATCCTTGACCAGACTCTTGACAGCGAGGCCTAGCGGCTGGGCACATCCAATGACTCATTCACTCACTCCATTCCAGAGCAAACCCCACTCCTGCCTGCTTCCAAACTTGCTCAAAATGTTCTCTCTTATGATAATGAAGTTGTGCTAAGGTAGGAAATGTTCTTTGTTTCAGAGACGCTACCTCGAAGGGTTGAGGGGGCACATGTGACCGCATTCAGGACTTCGGCAAAGATGGCAAGATGTTCTAGAATCTAGGTGACAGTGTTGGGAGGTTTATTCTCTTCACTGTTGTATGCATTTAAAATTTGCCAATTTTAAACCAAAAGGTCCCCTCTGCCCGAGAACCCTAACCCTCTCCTGCCTGTCTCTTCCTGATAAAGCCTCCCTTCCTTCAGGGGGTCTATGCCTTCAGCCTGCTCTGCTCTGTCCCTTCTCGAAGGCCTGTGCCTTGCTCACAGTGTAGCATCTTCTGGGCCCTGAAATCTCTACCCACCTTCCCTCCTCAAGCATCCTCTAAACACTGGCAAAGGGGGCCATGCCTTTATCCCGTCCAAACCTCCCAGGGGCCCTGTGTGTGGACACTGGCTGAATCCCCCACATGCTAAGTGCCCAGGCCTAGTGTCACTCCTGCATTTGCAGTGGCCCAGTTGTGGGGGAAGAAAGGAAATGACCGCACTGGGGGAGAAAAACGTGTGCCACAGCCAAGGTGGGGGCAAGAACGAGCCGGACACCACCACTACCACCAGCACCCGGCACTGGCTCAGCAGTCCCGAACCCAGCAGGTGCACCTCCAAACAGCCTGGGCTCCCTCCCAGGCGCAGCAAGACCTTCTCCAAGACACCTGCAGAAGCAGGCTTCAAGCTGGTGGCAGCCTCACTTGGCCAAGGCAAGTCACTCTCCTCCTGGGGGGTGGGGTAGGGGCAGCAGTTACAGTTGTACCACCGGTGGCAGGCATGAGAGGGAGGAGTGACAACTGTTCAGAGGGGGAAGGCTCAACTGGCCTCTGATCAAAGGGGCAGGGTGGCCCTTGGTGGCCTGAGAGTGTGCACAATCTGGAAGCAGGCCACAAAACCCCAATTAGCTCCCGATAATTGCCGAGCTTCTGTGCCGACGAAGGCCATCCCATTATCCTCACAGTTGGCATCAAAGCTAGGTTTAGGATTCCTTCATTTGCTGCACGCTGACCCGGGCCTCTGTCCACCAGGCTCAGTTCCTCTTCGCTCTCCTTTTAAAGGACAGAAATGAGGTGGCGAGGGGGCTGGGCCCACACGAGTCTCGGTGGCCTGCAGGGCGAGGCGGGGTGATCGGGTTGAAGAGGCTCGGGAAGCATGTGCCTCTCTCAAGGGCCCGAGCTGGACGCCGCTCTCTGGCTCCAAGCGGGCCTCACAGCAAAGCACGGCCCCTCCTCGGGCGGCACCTAATGTTCCCTATTAGCAGCTCCGCTGTTGATAGAAGCAGCGTCTGCAGAGACTTAGGATAATGAATTCAGCAGAAAACAATTCAGCAGGCGAGGAGCACCACTACGCTCTCTCACACCTGCCGACGCCAAGGGAAGTATTTACAGAGCCGGCCAGACTCACCCGCAAGCAAAGGCCAGCCTTAACCTTCACGCCTGCGGGTGCCTGTTCCTGGGGCAGCCCCGGAGCATCTCCCGGTGCCAGGCACTGGGCACCAAGGCGAACGGCCCTGGGGAGGCCTCCAGTGTGGGGCGGACGTGCCAGAGATGCGATCAGCAAAGAATGGGGGCTGGCAGAGAGAACACCTTGGGGCAGTGGTGTCGAGGAAGGCTCTCCGGCAGGCCGACCTCCCTGCCAAGGCCTGAAACACAAAACCGAGACCCACACGGAACACAAGAGAGAAGGTTCCTCCGGGCAGGAAAATATGGCATTCTGTCCTCAGAAGCCGGAGGTACTAGGGAGGGGCAGGGCAAATCCCAGTCACGCTAGTCGGTGACCGAGCTCGGAAGGATAGAATTCCAAACGCGGTGACCAAGGAAACTGGAGGGGGGCAGGGCTGGGGGTGTGGAGAAGGCAGAACAAAGAGGCCAAGAGAAAGATGGATATTTGCCGATCCAGAGTGTTGTGGGATCAGGAGCACCAACGCAAGAGCCTAAGCAACGAAACCCAAAGGGAGATGGGCACAGAGGGTGCCCCCGACCTCCCCCGTCCTCATAAGAACCCTGTGAGGTAGATCAGGGCCCACAGTCCACAGTCAGAAGACTCAGGAGTTGGCCGAGCTGCACAAACGCCAGGCCTTCTGCAGGGGCCGCCGGTGCCCGGGACGGAGGAGCCCCAGGGGCTGGGGTCGGGGGGCAGGAGTGGGATTCCAAGAGGCATTGAGCAGGACTGGGGATCATCCCAGCCCTACCCTCCGGTGACCAGAGGCTCCATGGTCTGTGTCCAGATGTGTCCCAGAGTCCATGTCAGGCAGTGGAATGCAGAGGTGGCACAGGCCCGGACTCAGTGACATTTGTCCCCAAGGCTTACTGACTGGCAATGGGACTGACCCTTTGCAGTGACAAACAGCCATGGCATTTTTAAATAGCATCTTATTCTTCAATCCTTTTAGATTCCTAGGTAAGTCACAAAGTCAGGACAGGGAGCTCCTGTGCACCTCTGGCCAGCCCCTCTGAGGTGGCCACCTCCTGGACCCATGGTCTGTCTGTCACAGGCGCAGCTGAGACAATTTGTCCATTCTTTGGGGCAAAAGCAGTTCTAGTCTGCTGGATATGAGCACTGGTGAGCTTTCCCTCCCAGCAACCGGGAAGGAGGGAGGCCCTTGTCCCTGCCACCCAGCCATGCCGGAGCCCGCGCACACCCAAGCCATGCCCACGCCCCCTCCCAGAGGCTGTGAACAGGGTGGGGTGGGGGACAGTGCGAGCTCAGAGGGGTGAGCTAACCCCACCCGACAGCAGGGAGGAACAGAAAGAAGCAGCGTCCTGAGGAAACCCAATCCCCTTCGCAGAGTGGTGTGACTGTCCCCGAAACGGTCTCTTGACAGCCGAGAGGACAGAGCACTGAGCATGAGGACGCTCTCTTCTCGCTGGGTACAGCCTGGGTTCAAAATACTGTGTTCTGTGCTAATCACCCACCCCGCAGGAACATTTCCCATGACCTTCGAGGATGGGGACATTTGTGGCTCTCTGTCACCCAAAGGGACGGCAAGACAGAACAGCACAATGTCTGTGCACAGCATGGTCTCTCTGGGGATGATCTCCTACAGCTTTCCTGTGCCACTTACCAGACTGAGCTTCAACAGGGGCCCCAGAGGGTTCTGCAGATGCACAGCCGGGACAGGGCTCAGGGTCTCCTGTGGCCCCCAGGGGTCAAGGGTCATGCGCACCAGCCACCCGGGGATGGGGGGCCGGGGTCTGCTATTGGACACGAGGTCTTGGGCGGATCTCCAGCACAGTCAGGACCACACTGATTCTCTGACCCAGTGATTCCAGATCCAGAAGCGGATCCGACACGGATTTGCCCACGTGTGCAAATAAGCAGGGTAAGAATGTTTCCGGGACATGTTTCCGGTAGCACTGTTTATGGTGGTCAAAGTCTGCAGCAAACTAAATGTCCATGGGTGAGATGAATAAATGACCGGACAGCCATATACAATGGGATACTACGTAGCAGTTGAAAATAGCCTGGGTGGCTCAGTTGGTTAAGCGACTGCCTTCGGCTCAGGTCATGGTCCTGGAGTCCCGGGATCGAGTCCCGCATCGGGCTCCCTGCTCAGCAGTGAGTCTGCTTCTCCCTCGGACCCTCCCCCCTCTCATGCTCTCTCTATCTCATTCTCTCTCTCAAATAAATAAATAAAATCTTTAAAAAAAAAAAAAGAATAAAGTAGATCTATGGCCCGGGAAGGGAACATCTCCAAAGCCCACCAAGAGCTACCTGAAGGGTTGGTTAGAACAGGGTCTAGTCTGAGCAAACACTCATGCACCTTATCCCCATTACTGTTCTAAGATCAGCATGCTGCACTTCTAGGAATGACAAGAAGTAGGGCATACAGGGCTGGCCATCCGTATAGGGAAGAGACCCCCTCCGTGAGGAGAAGGCCTCAGGAACGGGTGCAGGGGAAAGGAGTCCAAGGAAGACATTTTCACCCCATGCTTTTTGGCACTGTTGGAATTGTTATCTCGCGCCTGAATCACCTACACTCAAAACTGTAAATATCGTAACTGCAGAGATGCTAAACACAACAAACTCACATGTCCCCAGGGGTGAGGGGAAGATGGCTACATCAAGTAAGGCAGGGACCCCAGGTAGGGACCCCAGATGGCTGGTCTTCAAGGCCAACCAAGGTGATGAAGGTTTTCACAGGTGTCTGCTCCCAGGGCTGTCACCCATCCAAACCATCGGCTGGGGGGGGGGGGGGGCAGTGGGGCGGAGTATTTACTCCCGGCTCGGCATTGACAGGCTTTTACTTTACACAAGATTCTAACCAGCCTGACTGCGGGGCTGCCCCAAACAGCAGGGAAGTGGCAGATCCAGGCGGGAGACGGACAAGCACGGGGCGGCGGGGGGCAGTGAGACATGGCAGCTGACAAGGGGTCAGGGGTCAAAAATACTGGAACAGTGTAGCATCTGGGGCCACCACCAGAGGCAAGGGGGCCCGTATCCTAGCTCTGGGCCCCGCGTCCTCATGCCACAGTTCCATGAGCCCATCTGTGCGAGTGAGCAGGGAAGGGGAACCTCTGGGTGACTTGAGAAAGAGCATATGCATGATTTAAAAAAAAAAGGGGGGTAACAACAAACCTTAGGGCATTTCAAGTTTCACGAAACACTGCAAAGTTTACTGATGTCAAACCTACTGCTCCCAGGAGGTACTGGATAAAGGCCACCACTCACTGTCTAACGACGAAGGGCAGGGTCCCTTCCCGCACCCCCGTCTGAGCTCTGCCCCGGGGTGGGGGGTCACTGCCTGCGTACCCCTCATCTGCGGCTCAGCCGTGAAGCCGCCCATGCCCACGCAGCTGAAGGGTCTGGGTGCCACCGAGGCCCCCCAGGCAGGAGGGATGCACAGCTACTGGCCGAGGGCTCCCATCCTAATGGAAATGGGCTTGCTTCACAATTAACAAGGGGTCAAAGCCGGCCGGTCATTGTTCTTTTCTTTCGGGTTGGTTTTTTTTTTTTTTTTTTTTAATTATCCTGCTGCTGTTTTGACATGGAGACCCAAGGTCTAAAATTAGGCCACTGGATCTCACACCTGACTTTCCAAGCTCCCCAGGAGAGGGGTGGCTGTGTCAGTGCCGACCATGGAAGGTGTCAAATCCGCGTTCAGGGAACAGTGTCTTCCGAACACACTGCTCCAGCCAGGCCCAGCCTGGAGAACTGTCGGGCCCGCCACGCACCTGGGACAATGCGAGGGTCCCTCACCTGGGAGGCCTCAGGGTCCCGCTCCTCTACCCACCACCTCCAGAAGCCCCAATCTCAAGCCATTGTTCAAAGTAGCCAGCATGCAGGGCTCCATCGAGATGTGAAGGTGCATGGGGGGCTGGGGATTAGAAAGTCTGGGAGGTCCCCTCGCCAGGGCCCCCAGACCAGGCTCTCAGGGACCCAGTAGCCAGCCCCCACACAGGCCACGGCTCAGACCTGCAGCTGGAGAACAAGGGCCCGGGCCCCGGCAGCCCCTGCAGAGGGAGACCCTGCCAATTCTTTCTGTCCACCACCTGGCAGCCCGGGTGGGAGGGGGCCCCCCAAGGCTCCAGCGGGGCTGACAGCGCCCAGCTTCTGGAATGCAGGAGGCGCCTGCACTTTCCATTTTCTCGCTCATAATTATCCCTGTAATTATCCCTGGAGGCCATGAGGATCAGAGGGAGAGAGAGAGAAGGCTGATGAGCACAGGATACCATCACTCCCAGCTGCCATCTGGGCTTCCTGTCAGAGGGACGCCTCAGATGAAATCATGCACCCTCCGGAGCCCCCTTAATAGTGCATCTTTTTTTAAGCCCATGGATGCTTCCAGATACAGGAAGGGCCCTGCCCCTCCTCAGCTCGTCTTGTGTGGCCTCCTCCTGGGCTGTCTATAGCATCTGTCACTGTCAGCTACTCAGCAAAGTGAGGCCCCATGAATCCCTCCAGCTCTGTACATCTATTTGGAAAGTCTAGCAAAATCTAGATACTTCTTCTGTGCATAACTATCGGTTCCCCTTTATTTCTTTTGCCTGTCTTGAAAGATGTCATATGTTAGCCACAGCAGGGGATGGGCTGCCATTTGGGAGAATTGGTTCTTCCTCCCTCTGTCCCTTTCACACAGCACACACTCCACCAGGGGGTGGGGGCGACTCCAGGCTGGAGGCTCCTCACGGAGGGGGCGTTAAAACCTTCAAGCTGAGAGGCCAAGCCAAGGGGCCTCGTAGCAGGATCCTGCCAGCCACAGCAAGCCCAGAGGTCTTCAGCATCTCCCTCTTCTCTCCTATCTGTTTCTCTCGAAGGCATGACTCAGGTTCAGCCTTCAGTATAAGGACAGAGCATCAGGAGACCTGGACCCCTCCACCTCTGCCATCAGCTATGCGGCGAGATCAGGCCTCCGTCCTCCAGAAAACAGGCAAAGCACGTGATGGTCGATGAGGGCCCCGACAGATGTCAACATTCCGGGTATTTACGTTCCTCCCGCATCCTGCTTTTGAACTAACTGTTATGGGCTTCAGAGGCATAAATATGGCACCTTGAGTATGGCTAACTGTGCAGGGGCACGTCCTGGCAGGTGGGGCGCTCTGCCAGCAGGGCTGGGGGAAGCTAGCCTCCAGCTGGGCCCCAGCAAATGCAGCCCTTGCACTGCAGGACTGTATCACTATCGACCAGGGCAGTGTCAGCAGATGTTTTAAAAGAACCCACAGTGGAAAGGGGGGCATATATCTATGCATTTATTCAACCAACATTTACAGACCGTGCACGGCCTCTATGCCCTCTGGGGATGGGACTTAAAAGTGGTCACAGCACACGTCTGCATGAGTACTAATGGGCACCGTTCCAAACCCTGCCTGGGGACCAAGTCACTGACTTCTCACAGGGACCCCATAGGCATTATGCCCATTTCCCAGAGGAGGAAACTGAGGCCAGCTGGTTAAGTAGTAGAGCTAGGACCCATAATGAGTACACCCCCACCAGCCCCCCAAGATGAAAGGTGACATCTAGAAAGAGAAAGCAGAACATGCAAGTGCAGAGGCAGATGGGCTGGACATGTGCTGGAGGTCAGAGCTGTTGCACACTCGCTTCTGCCCCCACAGGAAGCCCATTCAGCAGCTCAGCAAGGCCCCACCTCGTCCAGCTCCATGACAGCCCAGCCCTGACCCAGGCCCAGGCACCCTTTCGTCAATGGCCGTTGGCACACTTTTGGACAAGTACCCTCCACCCAGGACAGTTTCTTCTTCTGACAAGTGAGGAAGAACTTTCCAGAACCACAATCGTCTAGGCATGCATCACAAACGAGGGTGGGGGCTCTGTCTCCCTGCTTAGGAGGAGGAGACATTCTTTTAGAACTGAGTGTGTGAATCTCCCCTTTCCTTTGGCCCCTGCAGGACCCGTACTGGGGTTCCATTCAGAGCGCGTTCCTGGCTTCTCTGAGGGCTGATTTGGTGGCATCAGCCCTGAGGGTGGCCTGTCCATGCTGACCACCAGTGCCTGTCATGACGACCCCGGGACCTTGAGCTGCCCTCCAGAAATGTTTGTTCTCCATGGCTGAAGCAAGGGTGTTCTGCTGCCTTGGGCTCTCTGAAAACATGCTCTGGGTGGAGTGTCTATAAGCGACCACAGAGACACCTGGAATGCAGCCCCGTCTGGTGGCAGACCTCTAGCATCCAGGTGCTTTACTCATTTCACAGATGAGGCCTCCAAGTGCCACCACTTTGCAGGGGAACCGGGGCTCAGCCCCGAGCAAACACCACGCTCCTTGTCGGAGAGAAGACAGGGCACAGGGCATCACATCACACAGCCTGCCCAGGCAGAGGGGCAGGGAAATGACAAGGGGAGTGAGAGGTGGGTAGGGAGAATCCCCCAGACACGGGGCCACGTGGGTTTCAATTCAACAGCACAGGCATCTGGCCCTCGGAGCGGCCAGCCACGGCAGCCCCATCGCCCAGACAGGAGAGTTCCGAGAGCATGGCCTGGCCGGGGGTGCCAGCCACGGCCGGATCCATTCCGGGTCAGTTCCAGTGGATTCCTCCGGATTCCTCCTTCCTGCGGGCTGGCCGAAGCCTCCTCCTTCCTTCCAGAGGCCTCATGAGCACTCAAAGCACAAGAATGAAGAAGAGAGCTGAAACGCCCTTCATTTGCAGGGAAGGCCCCTTGGTGTTGTTGTTAATGGGGGCAGCCAGGGCCTCTCTGTAGACCACTGAGGTCCCCAGGGGCCGTGGGCTGCCACCTCTCACGGGGAAAAGGAAAGCAAGGCTCTGTGTCTGCAGCAGGAAGCAGGATGCTGTAAAGATGCCAGGAAGCTCCCGGTCCCAGCAGGTCCCCAGGGCCCCATGGCAGTTATAACTTGTCTCTCTGCCTCGAATCTCTCTTGAATCGGTGAGCTGCCACTGGGGCCCCCAGAGGATTCGGTCCTTGTCAGATAGCTGCCCCTCATCCCGTCCTCCACCTCACTGCACCCCTAGTTTCCCCCAGAGCCTTTGGCACTCACCAACCCCCTCTGATCCCCGGCCTCTGTGAGGCCTGTCGTCCTGCCCAGCCCAGGCCACATGGGGACGCATGGGTCCTCCTGTGGCTTCCCCTCCCGGGAGCCCACACCTCGGACCGAGCGCCAAGCCCAGCTGCCCTCCACTGGGCTCCACTGCCTTTGTCTCTTTACCCCATGCTTCATTATGAAAAAGACATGGAGTGCTTACAAAAAAATGCACGCAGCAGACAGACGGGAGGCGCCTAGACCAGGCTGCAGGTGCACACAGGCAGGCCTGAAGGAAGAGAGTCGGGGGCTGGCCCAGAAGCCCTGAAGGCCCTGACCACGGGTAAGGCACTGCCCGGTGTCTCAGGTGGCTCACAGCCCGTTCCGGTCCTGTGACAGGGATGCTCCAGCAGAGCACAGCAGACCACGGGTTCATTGTCAGGCCCTAGAGCTGGCTTCCTGTTCATCTCTAATACCTCCCAGAGCCTTCACACAACAGTCCCACGGTCTCACAGGTATGAAGGGTGGACGGGCCATCCTGGTGACGGGGAGGCAGTAGGGTAGCATATTTGGAGCTCTGGATCGGGGTGAACATCCGGGGCTGTCAGCAAGTCACGGCTGGGATTCTCAGGAAACCCAGGGCACAGGCTGGAGCCTCAGAACAGCCTCAAATACACAGAAGCAGAAAAGACCATTATACACTCCACTTTCCCCGGTTTCTGCATAGGGAAACTGAGGCTCAGAGCGGATGACATGGCCTGCCCCGGCTGCCAGTTGGTCAGGCTGGACTAGAGCCACACGGCAAGGCTCCGTCACCCACGCTCTCCCAGGGCCCAAGGGGCCCTCCTGGATGATCAGAGCCTCTGAGCCCTACCTGCCACTCTGACCCACATGAGGTCTCACCAGGCCCGCCAAGACCCGGCCTCTTGGCCAATGACCACAAAGACATGGCTGGACTGGGCCAGAGGCTCCCAGGTGGCCAGGGCTGGGGCGGGATCCCTGCGCAATGCCCCCCACACCACTGCCCCAGGTCCAAACGGGTGATCAGCAGGTATCTGACGGAGGCCAGCAAGCAGGCACTGGATGCCACAGGGAAAGGCTCCAACATCCCACCCTGATCACATGGCCTGGCTCTGCCTGGGCGGGGCAAGCCCTGAGTGACAGTCCTTAGCCCCGCCCTACCCTTGGCACCCTACCCTTGGCACACGTGATCCACTTTCACCCCCAAACAAAAGCCAAGGAAACTGAGGAGCAGAGGCGGGTCTAGGCAGCCCCATGGGCCTGCTCTCGACCACACTGCACTTGCCCGAAGCAGGTCTGAGCACTGGAAGGGGGACCGCTGTGCAGAGACCCCAGGCGCAGGCCTTGTGACCACGTGGGCCCTGGCACAAAGCCACACACAGCCAGGGAACAACACAGGAGCTGGGCTGGGCTGTCTGATGTGCCCACAGGTCCAGTCGGAGCCACTGCCTCCGCTGGCTCCCTGCCACCCCAGCAGCAGGAGCAAACTCCCCAGAAGGCCCCCGAGACCACCCACCCAGCCTCAACTCCCACTACCACCCCCGACCTTCCTGAACTTCTGATGAGGGATGGCCCACTTTCCTCCTACCCTCTCTTCCACTGAAACCACCCTTGTGCTCCCTCCCCCGCTCTGGATCAGCCCTGTCACCGGCCATCTCCCTGGGCCCTGACACCTGGGTCCCGCTGGGCACCCGCTGGGCATGACCCAGCGGCCATGAGCAATGTGAGGCCATGTGCAGCCATGTGCAACCTTTCCCGTCTCTTTCCCTGCCCCTTCCTCCAGCCCCCAGTCATATCACATGATTGGCAGGACCAGCATGCAGCCCAGTCACCAAATTTTTCCAACCCTTCAGGCCCTGACTACCGTGCTTTTTTTACAGATGACCAAACTGAGGCTCAGAGAGGCCCAAAATCTTGCCCAGGTCCCTCGGCTGAGAGGTATCATCAGCGAGACAGGTTCAAATGCTAAGAAGCCCGGCCCAGCAAGATGGGGCAGGGGGACTTGGGGGCTCGGGCGCACATGACTACACTGGGCTCCTGAGGCCAAGCAGGCCAAGGACGGGTCATGAGGACACCTGTGCCTGCCCTACCCCAGCAGAGGCATCCTTTCCAGGTCACTGGCCTTCGTGACCACCTACTTGCAGCCCAGCCCCCAGGAAGTCCATGTGCAGTCATAATATTGACACAGGCAGGATGCACACCAGCCAGGAAGCCAAGCTGCTGGGCAGTCAGGGCAGGACACACTCGTGCACCCCCAGCTCCAGGGGGAGAGGGCCCCAGGGCAAGAGCCCCAGTGCGCGTTTCAAGAGCCCCTTTCCGCCAGTGGGCCCCCAGGGTTCTGCCTCATCCAGGCCAGGCTGCCACTTAGGGCTGTGTTTGCACCACACAGGCCCTCCAGGGATGGGATGGGGGAGCGGGGTAATGCTCAGGAGCAGAAGCTCCGGCCGCCAGGCCCAGTTCTGCTCCCACAGCTGTGTGACCGGGGCAGGTCAAACAACCTCTCTGGTCCTCAGCAGCTGCTTCCAAAGAATCTGGGGTGGTGCCCTCCACGGACAGCACTGCTCCTACCTAGGGCTGCTCTGCCCCTTCACTGCGGGCCACCAGCCCTTGGTCCCTACCCTCAAAGACTGGTGGGGAGATACGGAGCCATGCCTCCGCACCCAACCAGCTGGCGACTGGGGCAGGCTGCCCCCACCCAGCCACTTCATCTGTGACCGTGTCCCAGATTCCTACCTACACAAGAGAGAGAGTCTACAGAACAGGCGACAGAGGAGTCTCTGTGGGACAGCACCACCATCACCCCTTTCCCTGAGCACCCCCTTCTCCAATGTTCTTCACTGAACAAGGCCTCCGATGCTTTGTAAAAGGACAGCCGAGCGGTGTTTCTTGCAGTAACAGGGGGAAGCTGAGGGCACAGGACCAGGGGTGGACTCAGCCTCCCATCCTGCCAGGAGGTGGGGCGCACCCGGAAGGGCTCCCAGGTGCTTGCCAAGGTCGCCTCCACCCCCTGCGGGGCACAAGTGGGGAGGGGGCTCCATGCTCCACTAGCTGAGGCAGCAAGAGGGTCCCTTCATGGGGAACATAACTCAGGCTCAGACGCGTGCCCTTCCTCAGCAGCGAGCCCAGCCACCGCACAGCCCGAGCTGCCTTTACCGGGACAGCACTTCCTAGGGGGGATCCTGGGGTCGTCAGCACAAATCGGACCCTGGAACTGCACCTCCCAAGACACCCACCCACTCCCCTAGCCTGTGCTAGACACATAGAACTCTGAAGGGGCCCTTGGGAATCGGCCGCTGGTCACAAGTCACGGTGCTGGTGGCATCCAGCCTCTGGAGCTGCCCAAGCTGGGGGAAGGTGCGGGGATGGGACTGAAAGTTCCAACTGTCTACACGAGGTTGGCTCCCCTGGCACCCAGACTTAGGTGACTTAGAGGCTTCCCAAAAGTCATTTGTTAACATAACAAAATAACAAAAGACACTTTTCTGGCTCTCATCACTTAGGAAATTCCAAGGGTTTTAGGAAGCCTGTGCCAGGAATAGATTGAAGACAAAATACATGTTTATTATAAATCACACAACTCCTTCCACTCATGTCATGCTTGGCTTTATTGCTTACAAAGCTGCTTCATGCCTGCTATTCCTGCGATGTCCTGCCAGTGCCACCCACTGCGTGGGTGGACGGATGGGGGCTCAAGGCAAAGGGCTGCCGCCTCTCACGTGCCCGGGGCACACCACCCACCGTCCATGCCGTATCCCCATCTAAGCCACAGGAGAGCCCTGAAGACGGATAAACCCAGGCAGTCACGAGGCCAAAGGGCTGGCATCCACACTGTCCTCAGCGCAGGCCCCTCTGCCCACGAGCACAGCCCTGGAAGGCTAGAGAACGTCGCACCTGCTTTGTGTGCCATCTCGTGACCAGTTGGGGTCAATTCAAATGTCACGCTGCAGTGGCAGGGAGGGCAGGCTGGGCTCCTCAGGGGCCGGGGCCTCTCTGCACACCCTCCCCCACTGCACTACACGCCCAGACAGCACGAGTGGGCCCACCCAGGAGCAGGGGCATCGGACAAAGTGAAAGCAGCAAAGGTGTGTTAGCAGAACCTTATACCCAAGTACAGGGGCTGGCCTCCGGGGCTGGGCCGGAGCCCTGGACAGTAAGCACTTGACTTTGGAAGCTACCCTGGGGGATCTGTATAGGCTCTACCTCCCTCCCCCCGCAGACTCCCCCCAATTCCCCATTTTCTATCACGTGGCCTGGATTCCCCACCCCTCTCCACCCAGGACCTCCAGGTGACCATCCCCCACCTTGGCCCTCCTGAGTATGACTTCTCCAAGGCAGGGAACGAGGAGGGCAGGAATCGGAGACAAAGGTGGCAAAAGAAGGGGGCTGCCTCTTGGGCAACTGGTGGACCGGAACTCCACAGCCTGGCACGGTGCCCGATGACACTGGAGAGCCTGAAAATACCGCCTGGTGATGCATGCCCCTAAGCACGGCATTGGCCGACCCCATGCGCGCCCATCATCTCCTGAGTCAAAGTCTCTCCCTGGCTCATTCCTGACTCTTGGGGACAAGTGAGGGGTCGCCAGCTCCAGCAACTACTCTTCAAGATGTATCTGGGGGCCATGGAAATTTCAGGGGCAGGAGATTCTGGAACAAGTGAAAACACTTGGCCTAAAGCTTAGGGGGGTGGCAGGGGGGATAAAGGCTCTAGGAGTTTCCACTGATGCAAGAGCTCTTCTGGACGTGCCCACAACCAGACGGCTCCCGCAGCTGCTCCTCCCTCGAGCCAAAGATGACACTGGGCACTTCACGCTTCCAAACCCTTTTGCACCCATTCCCTCTCCAACAGCCTCGCTGCCACACAGTGAGGAAATCGGGCAAAGGCGCCCGACAGACCTCCGATGAGGCAAGTGAGAGCTAGGAAAGGGAAGGGGCTGGCTCAGGTCACAGAGCAAGTGAGAGGTAAAGTGAGACAAAACCTCAAGCCCTGGAAATTGTCCATGGAATCTCAGCCGGCCTCAAGGGCAGACCCAGGAATGGGGCAAAGCCAACAACACAACCAGGCGGCCTCCCAGGCTGCTAAACACTCCCGGCGGCGACTCGTTAATCCCTGACAGCGCCCTCACGGCAGCACTGGGGGTCTGCGGGAGGACCTGGCTTCGTTCTCGCAGACGGAGAAAGGAAGGGGCGACCTTGCCTGGCCCACCGCTCCCCAGGCTACTCAGGCTCGCCCCCAATGAAGGAAGGACACCTTTCCATCCACCCCTTCGAACACTGGGCGAGGTCCCATCCTTAGCTTCCGGGAGCACGCAGTCTGAGGGAGGAGGCGAAACATGAACAGGGTCCACGGAGCTGTGGGTTAGCAACGCTGCGCAGTCGGGGAGGCACACGGGGGATGCTGGCCCATGTCCGCTTGGGCGTAGGGCTCAGGGCAGGCTGGCTAAAGAACAAGCACAGGCTTGTGCAGGAAACAGGAGAGGAAGGGAGGCCCCTCCAGCAAGAGGGAACACACCAAGAAGATACAAGGAGGCAAGAGATCTGGTCTGCAGAATGGCAGAGGGGAGGGAGTCACAAGGAGACAGACCCTATGGAAGCAGGTGGTTGGGTCCAGGTGATGAATGAGCCCCAAGCCACACATCTAACCCGAAGGCCAGCAGGGTCTACGGAAAGGTTGACGTAGGAGGACCTGATCTGCTCAGAATCCCCATGAAAACCTGGGGTAACAAAACTCCGCCCTGGCCCCCTCCATGCGGGAAGGATCCCAAGAGGTCACCTTCACCAAACCACTCAGCCAGGAGCCCTTTCCAACATGTGCATTTCAATCCCACACGTGCTGACGGTACCTGATGTCCTCACGAGGCCACAGAGGCCAGAACCAAAAATAAATCATCACAGGAAGAAGTGCTTGGACACCCCCCACCATCACCACCGCGCCTCACCCCCACCCAGCTCAGACTTTCTAAGAAAACTCAAATCGCATCTCCAGAAAGTCAGGATGCTGAGCGGAAGGAGGAGGTCACGGTTTGGCCTGGGCTTCTGGTGGGAGACAGTCTCCTTCTGCTTCCCTCCCTTTTATTCTTAACTGTGTCACTCCGAGGGATCCTGGCAAAGACTGTGAGCTGACCCAGTTCGAGGCGCCGTGGACACTCAATCACCACGGTGCTCAGGCACGGAGAGTCTAAAGTTAGCCCCGGCTGATGGCACGATGCTCCCCCCGCCAGGCCAGTGCCACAGCCCCACGGAGCGACGCGCTGGCCAGTATAGCTCTCCATTCGGATAGGGATGGGGCTGCAGGACGACCAGAGCTGCTTCCAGCTAAAAACGCACGAGTACTCCCTGGCTCAGAAAAGCACACACACACACACACACACACACACACACACACACACACGGGGCATCTGGCCCTTGAGCCGACATGGAAATACCAGAGGAGGAAGTGTGGGTCCCTGGTAACAAGGAGCTGACTGTCCCCAGCCGGGAAGCTGAGACCAGACATGCCATTAGTTCTGTCGAATCCAGCTCTGAGCACCACTTGGGCCGGGACAGGGAGGAAGCCTGGGGCCGGGGGAGGGCTATGGTGTCCTAGGTGACATCAGTCGTTAGAGACACGTTAAGTGGCTGGCCAGCCAGGGTTCTGTGCTCTCTTGGCTCTAGGGACCAAGGTCTCAGTCATGCCCAGCCCACCAGCCCGCCCGCTCAGTGAAAAACCCTGCTTGTGCCCCAAGCTATACCAGCAAGCCCAGCTCAGCATTCCCGCAGTGGCAAGATGCACCCCCGGCAGAGGAGGATGTTTTCTCAACCAGAAACACCGCCTCAGAGCCCAGTGGGTCCATGGCCATGACCTGGGAGCCAGATTTCTTAAGCCAGATGGGAGCCAGGGTCTCAGACAGTTTGGGTTCACGCCCGTCCCAATTGCCCAGCCTGTCTGAACCACACACACACACACACACACACACACACACACACACACGTGCGTGCTCGGGTACACTCCCATGTGCACCCATACACTTCCATGCTCTCACACACGCACGTGCGTGCTCGGGTACACTCCCATGTGCAGCCATACACTTCCATGCTCTCACACACGCACGTGCGTGCTCGGGTACACTCGCACACTCCCATGTGCACCCATACACTTCCATGCTCTCACACACGCACGTGCGTGCTTGGGTACACTCCCATGTGCACCCATACACTTCCATGCTCTCACACACGCACGTGCGTGCTCGGGTACACTCGCACACTCTCATGTGCAGCCATACACTTCCATGCTCACACACACGCACCACCAGCTTGCAGCAGACAATCGGGTGCAAGCCAATGTTCAGGGCCCTCCCTCCGGGGCCTCAGGCCCACCAGTCCACCTTCTCTCCACACACCTCCCCTATCTTTGGCCTTCTCGACTCTTGCCCCCCATCCTCCCCCCTGCTGCTCCTCTAGAAAGCCCCGCCATACCTCAGCAGGCCCTGTGCAGCCTTGCAAGCCTAGAAGACTCACAGCCCCTCTCTTGTCTCCTGTCTTCTGGATGTGTCCTCTACTTGCAAGCTTTATTGTTAGTCAAGCCCCGACTTGCACATTGCACTTGTGAGACCCAACCTTACCTTGGAGGCCCAAGCACCAGTGCCAGGAGGGCAAGGGCCGTCCTCTTCCCCTGGACCCAGCAAAGGGCCACCATCCCAGGGCAGCGCGTGGCAAAGTGAGTGGGTCCCTGTGTTTCACAGCTCGATGGGTGTCCTCACCTCACAGATGGAGAAACCAAGGCCCAGAGGGAGTGTGAACACAGGGAATGGGACCCGGGACTCCCTCCCAAGTGCCAGGCTGGTTCCCTTGCTTCAGCCCAATGACACCTGCAGGGTCAGCTTCCTGGCACCTGGGGCGGCGGGGGGGTCCTCTGGGGCACCTGAAATTAGCCAACGGATTGCTGGCTGGGGATCTGAAACCAGAAAATGGGGCCGCACCGCAAGTGCACAGTAAAGGTGTCAGCTCACCTGCCCCTGGCGGTCCTGGTCTTACCCACAGCGCCATCTACTGTCCTGCCTTCCTGGCTCCCACCAAAGCCCAGGGCCCTCAGGCACTCAGCCAGGGAAAGATCCCTCTGCTGAGGGACCAGCCCCCCAAGCCAGGCAGCGAGTGCCCCTTCTTCATGGATGGAAAGAGCTGCCTCCTCCCAGCTCACCCTCTGGGAGGCTGTGTCTCCCCACCGATAGGGTGACCAACCCAGGAACGAGCGGCTCTGGGGATGCAGGACTAACCCCAAAAGCCCCGGCCAAGAAGCAGGTTGGCCATCCTGCTGCAGATGTGGGCTGCCCGGACACCAGCTGTAGATCCCACCCTCGGAGAGAAGAGTCTGAGGCTGGGACACAGCGTGGGGCAGTGGGTCATGGAGGGCTGGGGGTGGTGGGGGCCGCGGTACGCACAGTCTGGAAGGATAAGTCTCAGGTAGAAGACACCATGCAAGCCGGTAAGGGTGTGAGAGAGCAGGCACCCTGGGGGGGGGGGGGCGCTGGGGGGAGCAGGGAGCTGGGGCAAGAACGCACAACTCAGAAGCACACTCCACGCAGAAGAAACCTGCTGGCCGGGACTGTCCCCGCGGACAGCTGCCGTCCCGGCTGGATCATGAGAAGCAGCCCTTTGCTCTCCCAAGGGGGGGCCCCACGTGACGATTAACAATATGGTCACTGTCCATAAACGCATCCAGCTTAGCAGGGTGTCCAAACGCGCTGATAGTCTCAATCAGCTTTGACGTCCTAACAAGCAATTTGCCTTCAATAATAGTTAAGACACCAAAGCAGGCCAATTTTCTTCCATAAACAACAGGAGAGCTCAAGGCTACATCATAATAGCCTGGCGAGGGCTCACTGTGATCCTGACACTGGAGGGCGTGCCCAGAGCTGGAATGGCGCAGGGCCGCGTCTATCTTATCTTTACTGGGCTGCCACGAATAGCTGGGCCCGCTGGGCTTCACCTCCCCGTGGCTCCCTTCCTTTGCAGAGTCAGAGTATGCACACGCCAGTGGCACAGATGGAGATGGGCCCCCTCCACGGATACCACCCCAGAAAACTGCAGAAGAGGCCAACTGTTGAGAACCCAGTAGACACGGGGCACAGGGCGTGACCAAGGAGGGGTGAGGCAGAGGCTCTGCCCTTCATAACAACACACAGTGCCCGGCACGGGCCAGGGTTGGGGGTACAGGGGCACAAGGCAGGGGCTCGCTTGGAACACCCGAGCTAAGGGGAAGGCCAAGGGGCAAGCAGTGACGCCAAAGGGAACACGGGACACATGCAGCAGGCACGAAGGGCTGCCTCACTCAGACCAACCAGGGCAACTGTGCCCCTCAGGGGTCCTGGCAACATCTGGAGACCTTTGAGACTGGAC
The DNA here is from genome assembly GCF_003265705.2 of Callorhinus ursinus. Lineage (NCBI taxonomy): Eukaryota > Metazoa > Chordata > Mammalia > Carnivora > Otariidae > Callorhinus > Callorhinus ursinus. Next base: position 12,128,606 of record NW_027397105.1, on the reverse strand, counting down.
ACCTGGTGGGTAGAGGCAGGTGACATAGTTAAACACCCTGCAGTGAACAGGATGGCCCAAAATGTCAACAATGCCAACGCTGGCAACCTGGGCCTGGACAGTGGGCTGGGAAGGGGGGTTGTGAGAAGCAGGGGTGACTGCCTGGAAGAGGCGGCATGGGTACGTAGGACACCCTCGGCAAGGGGGAAGGGAAAGGCAGGGACCAGGACCCGGAGCTTGCAGCCAACAGGATGCCCGGCAGAGGGGCCTCAGGGGCTGGGGAAAGGGCTCACACCTTCTGCTGGAAGGCTTGGGCGCCTTTAAGCAACTGAGAATGTGCTGGGACACTGGACGGTCTGGCCCTGGCCCGTGGTCACGTGTGAAGGAGTGAGTGCACCGTGTGGATGAGTGGACAGGTGCAGGGAGTGCTGGGAGCCTGGCTAGAAGGCTGCAGTGCTGACCAGGTGAGCAGGTGCCCCCCCGCCCCGCCACTGAGCAGGTGGACTGGTGAGGACAGGGCCTGGGGGGTTGGTGAGAGGGAGGAGTGAGGGCTGGCCCCTGGATCTCTGCCCCGGGCCCCTGGAAGGGGAGCACACAGCCCACACCCCCGTCTTGGCCAGGGTTCAAACAGCAAGCTCCCTTGGGGGCCTGGACATGCCCAGGTGGGGCCGCAGCACCTGGACCCGAGGCCCTAGTACCCTGAGAAGATTCTGGGCCTGAGACTGAGACAGGATGACAAAGGGAGAATCCCCAATTTGTCCCTCGGGGTAGCGACTGACCTTTTCACCACTTTAATTACAAACCTATTTGTGATCTCTAACAAGGAGACCACGCAGCTTTATTCCCTGGCTCCTGTGGGCTCACACAGTGCCTGGCACACAGAGTGTTCTCGACCAACAAGCATGCGTTGTTTTGTTTGTTTTGTTTGTTTTGTTTTTAGAGAGTGTGAAGGGGGGGGCGGGCGGAGCACAGAAGGAGAGAGACTTAAGCAGGCTCCACGCTCAGCGCGGAGCCCGACATGGGGCTTGATCTCAGGACCCCATGACCTGAGCCGAAATCAAGAGTCGGACGCTTAGGGGTGCCTGGGTGGCTCGGTTGGTTAAGCGGCTGCCTTTGGCTTGGGTCATGATCTCAGAGTCCTGGGATTTCAAGCCCCGCATCAGCAGGGAACCTGCTTCTCCCTCTCCCTCTGCCCCTGCTCATGTGTTCCCTCTCTCACTTACCCTGTCTCTCAAATAAATAAATACAATCTTAAAAAAAGAGAGAGAGAGAGAGTCAGACGCTTAACCGACAGCATCACCCAGGCGCCCTCGATGAACCTTTGTTGAATGAATGAATGAGTGAGTGAACGAATGAATGAGGAAAAGCTGTTCACAAGGAGCAGCAAACCAAGCCAGAAGACCAGGGTGAGGCCCAAGGAGAACAGGGTTACAAGAAACTGTGAGGGTCACCAGTTTCCCCAAAGATCCGACAAGAGGGCAGCAGAAGGCAACAAAGCTCTCTGAAGCTCTAGGATTCTAACAGAATGGAGGGGATCAAAACCGGCTTCGGGGACAGAGGGGGAAGGAAGAAGAGAGAGGCGGGGCCCGGGTGCTGATGGGGAGGGGGTAGCACACACCCACATGTTGGCTCTGACAGGGCGGCAGGCCCCTCCAGCCAACATTGTAGCTTCTTCAAAGAGCTACAGCCCCGGGGAAGCAGACAGTGGGCCCTGGAGCAATCAGAAGGTGCTGGTCCAAGGCCAGACTCAGCCTGGGCCACTCTCCATGGCCTCACACATCATCACCAACCCCAGCCATTGCGCTCCCCTCAATTCCAGACTGGCAAGGTCTCCACCCGGAATCTCCCAGATGCTCGCAGAACGGAGCTCTGTTCCCTCAGCCCCTACGTTGTCCCACGTGGCCACACCCTCTACAATTCTGCACCCAATTTTGACGTGTGGATTTTGTCACACACCCAGCCAATTCTCTGACACCAGCTGGGTGTCCCACAATTCAATTCAATTCTGACTCTATCTGCCCAACTCACAGAACTCAGGGAACCTGCTTATTTGCTTGACTACCAGCTTATGACAAAGGATCTTAAAGGCTAGGAATCATCACCCAGTTGAAAAGATGAACAGGGTGAGGGACGGGGAAGGGGTGTGAGTGCCCATGCTCTGGGCACGCCCTCTCCACGTCTCCATGTGTCCACCAACCCAGAAGTTCTCCAAACCCCATACTTTTTTTTATTTTTCAAGATTTTATTTATTTATTTGACAGAGAGAGACACAGCCAGAGAGGGAACACAAGCAGGGGGAGTGGGAGAGGGAGAAGCAGGCTTCCCGCCGAGCAGGGAGCCCGATGCGGGGCTCCATCCCAGGACCCTGGGATCATGACCTGAGCCGAAGGCAGACGCTTAACGACTGAGCCACCCAGACGCCCCAAATCCATGTTTCTTATAAGTCACTGAGGTCCCATTTGGAGCTGGCCATGCCTCCTCTCTCCAACACTTCCCCACCAAACTATGGTAAATCCTGTTGACTCTTCCGGCTTTCAAACTGTGCCCAGAATCTGACCACTTCTTCTACTTCCGCTGGTGCCACTCTGGTCCAAGCCACCATTGGGCCTCCAGCACTGTGACAGCCTCCAGCCCCACCCTCACCCCTTGTCTGCTCTCATCAGCCCACGGCAGCCTGGACCTGAGTCAGATCAGGCCACTCATTCCACGGCTCTCCCCTCAGAACCCCCCCCGCGCTCCCCACAGCCTACAAGGTCAGTACTGTTACCCCAGCCCCTTCTCTGACCTGCCGCCCTCCCTTCTAGCTCCATCTGATTCCAGCCAACGGCCTTTCCTTGAAATCACCCAGAATTTTGCACTTGTCGCTTCCTCTTCTCCAGATACCCGAGGGCTCCCTCCCACGTGGAGGCAGGTTTCTGCTCAGAGGTCACCCCTGCCCTGAGCAGCTGCTCCCCCCCTTCCCAGCTTCACCGCCCCCCAACCTCATCCCGTGCGATGGTGGAATGTGTGTTTATTCACAGTGTCCCCTTCCTAGGACATCAGCTCCTTTGGAACCCAAGCACTGTGCCCCCGGTACCTGGCATGTGGTAGGCCATCATGAGTGAACCTCTTCAGGGGCCCTGCTTCCAAAGGGGTCAGTAACAGCCTTCGCCCCACCCATCAACTAAAATGCTGTGTGAAACACTCAGCACAATGCCCAAGCATGGCATGTCCTGCCAAGTATCAGCTCTCATGACCATTGAATCAATGCTCAGCAAGCACTTTCACAGGTGCCCCCTCCCTTACTGCTCACGGGCTAGGATCTTGTCCCCACGCACAGAGTGGGGGGGGGGGCAGGCCCACCCAGACCAGTTTTTCCTGTTCCACCACCCACCGTCTGGCCAGCAGCAGCCCCCTAAACCACAGAGGTTGCCCTAAGGGCTGCCATTCTGAACCCGCTGAAGAGCTCTCTCTCCCACGGATGATCACAGACTGTTCCAGTGAATAACTTTTTCAAAAGCAAAGCAAATCAAACACTATAACAAAAGAAAAAAACCTCACGACAGATGCACAGATTATGAGTTGCCCGTCTCCCAAATCTTAAGCACCTTGACCCCGTGGCTGTGGGCCGTGGCACGACTTCAGCATGAACTTGCAGGGGCACCTGGGTGGCTCCGTCAGTTAAGCATCTGCCTTTGGCTCAGGTCATGATCCCTGGGTCCTGGGATCAAGCATCGGGCTCCCTGCTCAGGGGGGAGTCTGCTTCTCCCTCTCCCTCTGCCTGCCCCCCTGCTTGTGAGCTCATGCTCTCTCTCTCTCTCTCTCTCTCTCTCTCTCAAATAAATAAATAAAACCTTAAAACAAACAAAATGAACTTGGACACACCATTGGAAGGGCCTGCAGGAAATAACAGAAGGGGCTTGTGCACGAAGAAGTGTCCCCGGGACCCGCCGTGCACTCGGCAAGCCGAGCCCCCAGCGCTGGGAGACCAGCCAGGCCCACAGGGCATGGACCGTGGACGGCGGGGAGCACTGCACACTCCCAGCAGACGGCCAGCCCTTCCAGCATGGATTAACAGCCTCTCGGAGACCCTGCACCCGGTTCCTGTGGCTGCTGTAGCCAATTTCCACAGACTAGGTGGTTTAGAACAACGGAATTTCTGCTCCCCCAGTTCTAATGGCCTGAAGCCCAAAATCAGTGTCTCCAGGCCAAATCAAGGTGCCGGCAGGGCCGCGCTTCCCCCCTCCCCCCCCACCCCCAGGCGCTAGGGGAGAATCCGTCCCTCACCTCTTCCAGCTTCTGGTGACCCCGGCCTTCCTTGGCCGGCGGCCGCATCATCCCAGCCTTCCAAGCCAGTGTCTTCTCATGTCCCTCTGCCTCCCTCTTATGAGGACACGTGACTGCGCTGAGGGCCCACCCCAATAATCCAGGACAATCTCCCCATCCTGAGAACCTTAACACCTGCAAAGCTCCCCTTTTTTGCTGTCCCAGGTTCCATGGGGGCAAATTTTCCCGCCTGCCACATACCCGTTTTACCCCCCCCCCCGCCCCGTGGTCTCAGGCCGCAGGAGCAAGGGTGGGGGCTGGGGAGCGGGGATGGGGGAGAAGGAATGGGTAGAAAGTAGAAAGGGACAGGGAGGCGCAGGCCCTGCGGGACACCAGCTCTTGCTGGGAGGCTTCTGCCAGGTCAGGGGCAGGTCAGACAGGGGGGTGGGGGTTGTTGGGGTTCCTGTGTGGACTAAGGCGGGGGGTCCCAGGAGGCCTCAAGAAGGGTTTTATTTATTTATTTATTTATTTAAGATTTTATTTATTTGAGAGAGAGCGCACATGAGAGGGGGCAGGGTCAGAGGGAGAAGCAGACTCCCCGCCGAGCAGGGAGCCCGATGCGGGACTCGATCCCGGGACTCCGGGATCATGACCTGAGCCGAGGCAGTCGCTTAGCCAACTGAGCCACCCAGGCGCCCTCAAGAAGGGTTTTAGACAAAGAAGCCCTCAGAGCTCCTCCCTCTCTTCTGGTCCCCTCCAGCCGGAGGCGGGTACCAACCATCTCGGGGTGGGTCCTGCGTGTTCAGGACAGGAGCGGTGGCACATTCGGAATGCGGCCTCTTTGAGATGTGCAGGCCCACCCCCACCCCCACGCCCACCCACCACCAATCTCCCCAGATAGAGAAAAGACTCTTAACTCATAAACCAGAGGAAGAACATGTCGTGTTCCGCCCCTGGGACCAAGTGGTCACCTGAAATGAAAACAGTCTGGAACAGTGTGTGTTGCTAAAGCTGAGGTTGGCCTTCCTCAGGCTACCCTCAAGGGTGATCACAGGACGCCCGCGGCTCTGCATCAGCAAACCCAAGCACAGGCACAGGGCAGGAGCCTCGGGAAGCAGCCCTGGGGACACCACTGCCACTCCCTTCCCTCCCTGCAGAAACCCCAAGAGCTCCCCCCACATCCTGGGGTCCCAGAGAGACAGGGTAGTAGGAGGGCCCGTCGGCCATTCCCACACCTTCCCCACAGGGCTCAGGGCCCCCTTCCCACACAGCCTGCCCCCCCCCCCCAGCTCTTGGTCCTGAGTAACCCCATACCCACAGAAAAGCTGGGTGCTGTTCTGCCTGCTCCTGTGTTCCCTTCCTGCTAGCTCGTTCTTGCTCCCCGGCACACTTGCCCAGCCCTGTGCAAACCGCTTCGCTGGGAGCCTCGTTCAGGAAAAACTCACCATGTTTCTAGAGCACATGGCAGGGGGCGGGGGTTCACAAGGAAGCCGCCGCCGGACTGTGCAACGTGGCACAGAAGGGAAGGGGCCCCTAAGCCGAGGCCATCTACTTCTACCTCTAGGAGACTGAGACCTTCGGGCGCACGTTCGCAGCCACATCACAGGACAGCCCTGCAGTCCAGGACTGTCGCGGCCAGCATGTGGTGGGATCCCCAGAATGAGGGGCTTCCCTGGCCAGCATCCCCTAACTGGGCTCTGACCTCGCAGGGGAAACAGTAAGGACGATTCCACACTGGCCAGAGATTGACACGGGGAGGGAAGAGCCATCCGTCTGTCCGTCCAACCCAGACAGGGTCATGCTAGGGCACTTACCACATTCCAGAAGAGCGGATTGAAAGCGATGGTGAGGATGGCAGCCACGAAGCAGGGATCCGAGGGGTCCACGTAGCCCAGCAGCCGGGTCATAACGCAGAGGTCTGCCTGCAGGGACAGAGCCAGCGTCAGCGGGAGACACGCCCAGTCCCCCTGACGGCCCCCCTGCAAGCCGTGGGGACATGGAGTGCCAAGCCCCCAGAACTCAGAAACAAAGTTTCCCTCTGGGAACATGCCGGGAGGCTCGGGCACAAGCAAGTCCAGCAAAGGTTACTACAGTGTAACCATAAAACTGAAGATAAAAAGCCGAAACGCAATCAGCCACGTCGTGCCCTGTCCGAGAATGGCCGGGCTAGTGGCAGGGGAACAGCGTGCGGGGACGCTGGGTGAGGAAGTCACGAGCGGCCAGCACCCTGACGGGGAAGTGACCCCACCGGGACCAAGGTCTGGGTCACCAGGTGCTGTGACTGGGACCATGCACGCAGAGGGCTCCGGAGGCCCCAGAGCAAACCCAAGGGGCTGGCATTCGTGGGGAGACACGCTCAACCTCACTAGTAATCAGGTAAATGCAAACTAAAACAGCAGTGCTGTGGCTCCCCTCGCCAACGCAGGCTTGAGGGCTGCGGAGGGTGTGAACTGAAAGGCGTGCTCCTACTTGTCAGCAATTTCACTCCCAAGCGCCTGTCCCAGAGAAACTCACCTGAGTGTGCAAAGCTCCTGTGCTGGCAAAGAAAAAGAGGCATGGAAGAATGGCTAAGGGGGCCCATTCCTAAAGCAGCTAAGCTACAGAATTTAAACAAACTAGCCATATGTGTCAACTTGTGATAGTCTTTAAAAAAAAATGTCACACGAACAGAGCAAGCGGCAGACTTCCCGCAGCATATACACATATATACATTTTTAGAAAATAACACATAGCCACATTGTACTAAATGTTCTTTCTGTGTGTATTTAAAAAAGAGACTGGCTAGCAACCTGCCGGATTCATGCTCCTTGCCGCATCGACAGCACGGTTTCCTGCCCTCCACGGTCCACACTTGGCGCTGGAGCGCTCCCTGTGGCGGCACTGTCCCCTGCACCCCTGGCCGCCACCCACTCGGGGCCAGTGGCACCAAAAATGTCTCCACACATGGCCCCAATGTCCCCCAGGGGCAGCACTGAGACATCCTGCTTGTAGAGATGGTGGGAAGACTCTGGAAAGTCACGGAGCCCGCAAGATGTGGCCCGGCGTGTCCTTTGCATGTGTGGGCCTCCTGTCCCGGTCAAGGGCAACCTTCACCGCTGAGGGGCCAAGGGCAGAGCTAAGAACGAAGGAGCCAACAAAGGCACTGCTACGTGAACATGTGGATGAAATGGCTGAGGGACAGAATGGCCACATGAGCACCCCGAGTGCATTATTAATAAACAAATGACAAAGGGGGCCAACCACTCAGCAAACAGGGAAAAGTGACACTGAAAGCACAGCTTTGCCCCACGCTGACCGCAGCCTCTGGGCACCCAGTGGGCGCTGCCAACACCCACCAGGCAGGCAACCCCACACCCTGCCTTCCAGCCTCCTCGTCTTCAGGTCCCAGGTCAGATACCACCCCCCCAGGTCCCCCGTGCATCAGGCAGAGCAGTGGAGGCTCGGCAGCTCTCGGGACGGGCACCTCACAAAGCCTGGGGCTGTGACAGGAAATTCCAAGTTGCCCTGGAGAACACACCCAGAGAAGTGAGGCCACTCACAAAGGACCAAACAGCTGGAACAGGCTTCAAAACAGGCTGTCCACCCTGGAGGGAGACGAGCACACACCTCAGCCCCAAAGCCTCGAGAGCCTGGGACTGAACCAAAGGACGTTCTATCTTCTGTTTGAAAAGAAACGTTTATTAAGCACCCGATTGCAAGGCCCCATTGAGAGGCTGCAATGGGGCTGACTGTTGCAACAGGAGCCCCCGGGAGGGGTGCAAGGAGAGCCGACTTGGGGAGCCACCAGACTGCTGCTCTGGTCCTGCTCGGCCACTTCCAGAGTGGTGCCTGCCTCACTGCCCCTGCTCCCCAGTCCCCATCTCAACCCTCAACACCCAGTCAAAGCTTGCCTGCCATTGACCCTTCACCCTTCTCATCCAGGAGTCCAATCTGTCTGTTGACCCCTTTGTTCCCACTGCCCAGGCGCTCTAGCCCCAGCCAGCCTCCCATGCCTCACTTCCTGCCACACTCTGGAACCCCAGGCCTCCCCGCCGGCCCAGGGCCCACCCACCCCAGCACTCACTGACAGGCGATGAACTCACCTGTACCCACCTTACCGGCCATCCTTCTTGCCCCACCCCTACCACTCACACCAAACATGCTCTAGACCCTGCTACGATGGCTCTGCCCATGTCTGAAATACTCTCTATCCCTCTGACACCTCCAGACAAACTCCTATTCACCCCCTCAAGACCCAGTGGGAGCATCTCCTCTACCATCACCCACGGCACTCTCTTTTGTGTCCTTAGTGCACACCCTATTACAATTATTTGGTTCTCTGTCCCTGTCTCATACTCATCCCTCCAGGCTAGGGGCCATTTTTTCCCTCCATCTTTGCGTCTTCCACCTGGCACAAAGAGTAAATGTTTGCTGAGTGGACAGTGGCCCTTGTTTCATCATCAGTAAAAAGCAGAGGCTAAAGGTACACCTCTGAAGGGCCCTCCAGCTCAGCCAGCCGTGCTGCTGGGACTCTGATCCCCTCCCTTCTGGCTTCAAACTGGAGGCAGGAAATTGCCCAAGCGGCCGCCGTGGAGATTCTGCAGGTGGGCGGCCAGCAGTGAGTGGCCAGCAGATCCCTCCGCTTCTGAGGCAACAGATTCACTAGCTGCCCAGGCGCTGTACTTCATCAATATTTTTATGGCACCTTTTAGGCTGAGAAATCAAGTAGTGTTCACAAGCGCTGACGGGAGGTAGGACGGCCAGACTGGGGACGGGACAGGGCTCTCGCAGGTTCTTAGAAACCCCGGGGCTGGGATCTCTTCAAGGCAGGTCAGTCCCTAGGGTGTAAAGCTGCGTGGAAGGAGAGGGGGTGGAGCACCAGGGGGGTACTAGCAGTCCTGAAGCCCTGCCCCCCCCCCGAATTCCACTACCCATCATCCCCTCCAGATCCTCCCTGCCCCCTTCAGCAACTCCACAAACCAGGCATCCTCACCAACCGTCCACCAGAAGCTGCCCACAAAAGGCCCTCTGAGACCCAGCCTTGCCCTCTGGATCATCAGATAGTGGAGCACAGGGCCAGTACGCCTGGAACATGGAATACTCCCCCCACACACACTCAAGAGCCTCCCACCGACCCTATCCTCCCATGGTCATCAGCATCCTCATCTTACCCATAGGCAAACAGAGTTATCTGTGGGCCTGATTCTCAAGGCCCCCCTCCATGCCCACACGGCCTGCCCTGTCTCAGGATCCCCAGGTCTCCATCACTTTTGCCTCAGGGGATACACACCTTCCCGAGGATAGGAAATCCCAAATCCCAGGTGAAACCGGCGTGCCCTCAATGTTATGCCTCCTATCTCACAGGCTGACCCTACACTGGCGGGACCAAGCCGGAGGAAAGGGGGTATAGTGTGAGAAAGGGTGCAGGTGATGGCCAGAGGGTCGCGGCTGGAAACCCAGGCCTGGGGACGGTTCAGGGCATTCCTAAGAAGGCGTAGGTACCTGGATGGGAAGTAAGGCGGGGCACTGGCCGGGAGGAGCACATGGAATTTTCGGGGGCGATGGAAGTATTCCCCATCTCAGTTGGAGCCTGGCTAGCCAGGAGCTTGCACGTTAGACCTTCCAACTGGACACAAAGGTCTCTGAGTTTCACTGTATGCAAATGACACCTCCCCAGAGCCTCAGCACTGGGAACTGGGAACTGTGTCCCCTATTTCCCCACCGGCCTGGGGGGGAAGCAATATCCTCTGGAAATGCTGCAGGTGTTGTTAAGGATTCAACTCAAAGTCATTCTGAGCAATCCACTAGGGAGGTGACACTCTAGGGGAGGCGGGGTGGGTCTGAGGACTAAGACCCACCTGCAGGAAACTTCCCAGTGCAGATCACAAGATCAAAGAGCCTTTATTTCAGGTTCACATACCCCATCTTGGCAAGCACTATGGCTATGCCTACTTTGCAGATAAGAAAGCCAAAGGCTGGGGCGCCTGGGTGGCTCAGTCGTTAAGCGTCTGCCTTCGGCTCAGGTCATGATCCCAGGGTCCTGGGATCGAGCCCCACATCGGGCTCCCTGCTCGGCAGGAAGCCTGCCTCTCCCTCTCCCACTCCCCCTGCTTGTGTTCCTTCTCTCGCTGTCTCTCTCTCTGTCAAATAAATAAATAAAAATCTTAAAAAAAAAAAAAAAAAAAGGAAAGCCAAAGGCTCAGAGAAACCCCCAGATCACAGGCAGGGGTGGGGGGCAGAGGCAGGCCACGGCCAGCCCAGCCCTTCCCGATTCCTGCCAGAAACTGGGGCTGCCAAAGCGGGCAGCCAAGGCTCATCCAGCAGAGTCTCCCAATTAGGACTGAGATGGTTAAAACTGGAACCTCAGCCCCCACCAGGTCCCAGTGCCCTCGGGTCAAACTGTCTTGGTGGGAGGAAAGTATCCAGTCACCCGGGTCACCTTGAGAGTGGGGGATCTGCGTTGCCAGGAGAAGGGCCTGCTTGGCAGGAAAGAATGACTAATGGTCCACAGTGGTATTCCTCCAGAGACCTGACCGTCCTTTCCTGTCACCTCCCAAAACTCACCTGAAAGGGCAGATCTCCCTCCTGAAAGTGGATCAGCCGAAAAGAACAAAAGACCCAGGTCCCCCTTGAGCAGATCAGGAGGGTCCCGGATCCTGGGTCCCTCAGTCACACCTGCACACCAGTGGGCTGCCTTGACTAAGGGGAGCGTCCTCCCCTGCTCCCCTACCCCCAACCACCCCCAACCTTATTAAAGCAGCAAAAGTCCTGGCTTTCTCTCCCAGGTCATTCTAAGAACGGAATCCCGCTCCAAGGTCACAGATGGCAGAGTTCTGTGTTTGAAAAGAGGACAGGCGCTACCTACCGAAACCAGGAATAATTCCACTCAGGTCACCGATGAATGGACTCGGCCACAGAAACGCTACGGGTTGGTGAGGAAGCGGCTCATAGCAATTTACTTTACCGCAGGCTTTGAGGACACTTCAGGGGATGATTTGCTGCGGGTCAACAGCACCCAGGGTCACATTGTGACATCCAAACAAACAGTAGGGGCCCAGAGAGTCAAAGTCACATCGATCGCCAAGTGGGATCCACACATCACATACGGCAAAGGGCAGGAGGAACCAGGTGGGGGCCAGAGGGGCTGGGGTCCTCTGGCGCCACCCTCCATCACTGCAAAATATGTCTTTGGACCCACAGCCTCTTCCACCTTTCCCAGGGGACCCCCAAGTGCCCTTGGCGTTCTCAGCTGATTCAGGCAATACTGATTGAGCAACTTTTAGGTAGAGCTCGGTGTCTGACACAGGACACAGACACAAGAATGAATGTGCCAGAGTCTTTTTCCTCAGAGTTTTAGGCTAAGGCAGGTCCCCAACCTCATTTTTTCTACTCTGCATGGGAGTGGGGGTGGGGGGGCATCTGGCTCGGAAGAAGGTCTCTGGGCAGCTCACAATCTGAGCTGGGGTCGGATCACTCCCACCTTCCCGGGAGGACCACAGGCAGGCCTTCCGTGACCAGTCTCAGCCCGGGGTTTCCTTTTGATGAAGCAAAGGTGATGAGACTGGACCCCTCCCCCCGCCCCCCAGGTGACATTCTGGACGGAGGGGAGAACAGGCATGAAAGTACAAGTGCACAGGGTGCTTCCAGGCCTGAGGCTCTTCCGCCCCCTCCCTCTGTTTGCTTAAAGCCAACTAGCGTGGACAGGCATCTCAGCTCTTTCTAGAGGGGCGCTCTGGGAATACAGGCACCCTAAGGGAAAGGTAAGAGGACACTGATCCAAGGACTGTAGCCCGCATGCTGGAACCTGGGGGCATGCAAGCCCTCGAAACCATCTCAAGACAGGAAGGTTGTGGGAATGTCACAGCGCGATGGTGGTCAGCCACAGGCAAATCTGGAAAAACACTGCTTTGAAGCATTCCTACGTCCCACAATAAAAAGAAATGGCCAGTAGCTGCTCTAACTCCCCAAATCTAGAACTCCTTTCAGGAAAGGGGAAGACGTTCATTCACTCTTCACTCAACTAGCACGTCCTGGACCAGGTGCAAAAAGCCTCTGGCAGCTTGTGCACCCTAATCAGCAGGGCCAGAGTGAGCCCCTTTCCTGGGAGGGGCGTCCACAGGCAGGTCCCGTGCTTCTCAAGGTCCCCATCTCTTCCGCCTTGGGTCCCCTCTCTCACTTCCTCTGTGTGATGGTGAGCTGCAGACCCCTTTTCTTTACACTCACCCTCGAGGGCCCAGGACACACCCCACTAGGGTGATGCTACTGCGTACGTTTATTTAATTACATGTTATATATTAAAAGCAATAACAGTAAGCCAGCTGACCTTCCCTGGGAAGTTACCGGACACCAAGCCCTGGCCTTAATGAGGCAGGGCAGAACGCAGTCCTGAGACACGGTACACCCCAGTCTGGTCGGGCCTGACAAACCCCCCCGTGTAAGCTTGGGCAAGTCAACGTACACTCCCAAGGCTTTGAATGATAGTGGCATCTCCTTCACTGGATTGTCAGGTAGATTAAATGAGATCATGCAAGGAAAACGCTTAGCACAGTATCTGGCACCTAGCAACGTTTGATAAATGTTAGCTAGGATTACGGTGTTATTCAGTCCACACAACAGCACCATGGGGCATGCCCATCTTTCAGATTAAAAAACTGAGGCCAACACATGAAGAAAAACCCAACAGAACTAAAAGGTGAAACAGACAAATCCATGACGACAGCTGGGGACCTCCACACTCGTCTCTCAGAACTGACAGAGTAGGTAGGCAGAAAATCAGTAAGAACAGAGATGACCTGAACACCACCACCAAGCACTTGGCCTGACTGACGTTCATAGAACATCCTACGATAACAGCAAATGACACATTCTTCCCAGGTGCACATATCCACCAAGACAGACCACAGTCCGGACCATAAAACAAATTTTTTGTTTTTTAAGTAGGCTCCACACCTGAACTCACAACCCGGAGACCAAGACCTGAGATCCAGACCTGAGCTGAGATCAAAAGTCAGACGCTCAACTGGCGGAGCCACCCAGGTGCCCCAAACAAATCTTAAATGTAAAAGAATCAGAAAGCATGAAATATGTTCTCAGATCATAAGAGAATTAAACTAGACATCAATAACAGAAAGATACCTGCTAAAGAACATACTTCCAAATGACCCATGGGTCAAAGGGGAAGTCTGAAGGGAAATTTTAACGTATCTTCAACTGAATGAAAATGAAAATACAACATATCAGAAATTGTGGGATGCGGGACTAAGCGGTAAGAGCTATATTAATGAAAAAAAGGCTCCAAACAGTAATATAAGCTTTGCCCTTAAGAAATTGGGGAAAGAGGGGGTGCTTGGGTGGCTCAGCTGGTTAAGCATCTGCCTTCAGAAATTAGGGAAAGAGAGGCACCTGGGGGGCTCAGTTGTTGGGTGTCTGCCTTCGGCTCAGGTCATGATCCCGGGGTCGAGATCAAGCCCCGCATCGGGCTCCCTGCTCCACGGAGAGCCTGCTTCTCCCTCTCCCACTCCCCTTGCTTGTGTTCCCTCTCTCGCTGTGTCTCTCTCTGTCAAATAAATAAATAAAATCTTAAAAAAAAAAAAGAAAGAAAGAAAGAAATTAGGGAAAGAGAAGTAAATTAAACCCAAAGGAAGCAGAAGGAAAAAATAAAAGCAAAAATCAATCAAACTGAAAGCAGAAAACCAGAGTGGGGAGAAAAATCAAATCCAAAACATGTTCTTTGGGAAAAAAATAAAAGAGATAAACCTCTAGTCACACTGACCAAGGGAAAAAGAAGACACAAATTGCCAATATCTCCCCACTGACCTCACAAACATTACAGGGGTAATAAAGGGGCTTATGACCACAAGCCAACAACTCAGATGAAATGGTCCAATCATGGAAAGACATAAGCTAACAAAATTCCTTCAACATATAATCCTATATCTATTTTTTTTTAAATGAGTTCACAGTTAAAAATCTTCCAGAACAGAAAGCTCCAGGCCCTGAAGATTTCACTGGATGAACTCTACCAACATTTAAGGAAGAAATGACACCAATTCCACACAATCTCTCCTAGAATACAGAACAGGAGAGACGACTTTGTAATTCACACAAAGAGGCCAGCATTACCTTAATACCAAAACCAGAAAAAGGACAAGAAAACTACAAACCCTATCCTCATGAGCACAGCCATCCAAATCCTCAACAGCAACAAAAGCAAAGCAAATCTAGCAATATATACAAAGGATACCACCTCAGGATCCTGCGTCGTCCCAGGAATGCAAGGCTGGTTCGATAATCAAAACATCAATGTAATTCACCACATTAACAGCCAAATAAGGAAAAGCCACGTGATCGTCTCAACAGAAGCAGAAGAAACTGAGGTTCTAGGAGGTTCAGTGACTTGCCCAAGGTTACAATGAGGGGCAGAGGAAAGCCCCTACCCTGCTGCCCTGACTGACCCAAAATACTGATGATAAAAATTAGGTCCTTGAGAACTTCCCAAAATCAGTCATCCAATCAAATGGACTGATACTTATTCTAACAAAGTAATAGCAACCAAAGATTTTTCAAAACAATTTGTATAGCAGGCAAACATCTTCCCCCACAAGGCAGTCAAGACCTCCCGCATCTGCCACCGGGATCCTGCCTCCAAGGGTTTAGTCAGGCTCCTGTAGCACAAAAAATCAAGAGGCCTGTCCCCCATCATGGCCTTGAAGCTTCCTGAACACAGAGGCTTTTGCCTTCTGAAGACCACCCTTCGGTGGGCTACCCTTGACAACTTGTAAAGCTCCTCTACACCCTTATTTCATCCTGGTCTTCCTTATAAGCCCCACTTACTCTCCCTGATTTACAGATCAGGAAACTGAAGGGCACCTCTTGACACCTACACTAAGTGAAACCACCCATCTGCTCATGAGAGCAGGTGAGTCCATATGAAAAGGGCATGAAAGGGGCCCACATGACTATGCCCTGGCAGACTGGGTTCTCCAAGAAGCCAGCACCCCTAGGCCCCACTGGAGCCATCTTCTGAGTCCTGGAGGCACCCCTGCCCGTGATCAGCAAACTGGCAGTCCCTGCTGCCATCCACCCACCAGCCAGCTTGCTTCATGCCACTGGGAGGCTGAGGAGCAAGGCTCTGGAACCCCAGGGTGTGGAGGGCAAAGGGCTACAAAGGGCCATTGTCAGCGAGGCCATAGCAGGTACACTCCTCAACCCAAAGGGTTAATTTTTTTTTTAATCAAAAACAAAACCAAAATTCCCTATCAGCTGGAACAGACACAGAAAATGGCTGGTTAAGGGTATTGTACCCCAGGGCTGCACTGTTCGGAATAGTCTTAAAAGTAATGCCAGGGGGCGCCTGGGTGGCTCAGTTGGTTAAGCGACTGCCTTTGGCTCAGGTCATGATCCTGGAGTCCCAGGATCGAGTCCCGCATCGGGCTCCCTGCTCAGCGGGGAGTCTGCTTCTCCCTCTGACCCTCTCCCTTCTCATGCTCTCTCTCTCTCTCTATCTCATTCTCTCTCTCAAATAAATAAATAAATAAATAATCTTTAAAAAAAAAAAAAAGTAATGCCAGGGCGCCTGGGTGGCAGTCGGTTGAGCATCTGACTATCGGTTTCAGCTCAGGTCCTGATCTCAAGGTCATGGGATCGAGCCCCGAGTGGGGCTCCGTGCTCAGTGGGGAGTCTGCCGGAGATTCTCTCTCCCTCTACCCGTCCCCCCCGCCGTGCTCGCTCACTCTCTGGAACAAATAAATAAGTCTTTTTTTTTTTTTAAGATTTTATTTATTTATTTATTTGAGAGAGCAAGAATGAGAGAGAGAGAGAGAGAGCAAGCACATGAAAGGGGGAAGGGTCAGAGGGAGAAGCAGACTCCCTGCTGAGCAGGGAGCCCGATGCGGGACTCGATTCCGGGACTCTGGGATCATGACCCGAGCCGAAGGCAGTCGCTTAACTGACTGAGCCACCGAGGCGCCCCACAAATAAATAAGTCTTAAAAAAAAAGGAATGTCACCGATTTCTTTTTACTTTTTAAAATGCGGCTACTAGAAAAGTTTAAATGATAAATGGGACACATTGCATTCCTATCAGATGGTGCTGGACTCGCAGGCTGAGATCCTGCAGCTCAGATACCCATAGGGTAAAAAGAAACCTTCGTGCTCACTTGGGCCAGGGACTGACGGGCTTCTTTTAAAAGCAGAGATTTTGATTGAAGAAGGAGGAGAATGATCACAAGACAAATACATAACTAATGTTGTGTTGTTGTTGTTGTTGTTGTTGTTAAGAAAAAATCCTTTGCTAACAGGAAGCTTAGCTGTGCCAACAAAGGCAGCAGCGGAACAAACTGAATCTTAGTCAACTAGGGTCACCCTGACCTGTCTCCAGAAGTGCTCCCAGTTCCCTCCAACTCCATAGCCCCCTCAGACTCTGGAGTAAGGAAGAGAGCAGAAAAGCCCATCCCCCACACACCCAGTTAACCTTCCCCTCCCCATGGCTGATTCTTACTCCTGCTGCCAGGTCTAGAAAAACGGGCCTTGCTCAGATGACCCGGCAGCACCCTAAAACTCCACTGGGCCTGTGCTGGGCCACTGCCCCCCTTGCATTGTGGCCTCTGGCTCAAAGACATCCCACCTCAAGTTAATGGTGACCTACCCTTCCCCACGGAGTCATTCCTCCAGGAAGCATCCACCCCCTAAGCCAGGCAATGCCGAGGGCGCCCTTGGCATTGCAAGTGCCCTTTCATCCGAGATTTGCTCTGGTAGAAAACAGGAAAAGTCCCACCACTGACCACGTGGGGCCCAGAGATTCTCTAATTGCCATTTGCAGTTTAAGATTCTAAGGATTCCGGGCGCCTGGGTGGCTCAGTCATTAAGCATCTGCCTTCGGCTCAGGTCATGATCCCAGGGTCCTGGGATCGAGCCCCACATCGGGCTCCCTGCTCAGCGGGAAGCCTGCTTCTCCCTCTCCCTCTCCCACACCCCCTGCTTGTGTTCCTGCTCTCGCTATGTCTCTCTCTGTCAAATAAATAAATAAAATCTTTAAAAAAAAAAAAAGATTCTAAGGATTCCATGGGATACCATCATCCTCATGAGGGAGGCTGTTCTTCCTCTCTTCTGCTTCCCACTTACCAATGTCAACTCATCCTGCACTCTGTCAGGGTCAGATGCTAGCCTTCTCTTTGTTCCTTGGACAAATACTCCCCCATTTAAGGCCTTTGCCCTGTCCCTGCTGACCAGAGCTTATCACTGGGTCTCAGATCGCGGGTCACCTCCTCACAGATACAGGGATTTCAATCCCACCTCTCCACCAACTACTCTCTAAAACATTGGCCAGTTTTATCCCCTTCAGTGAATGTTCTATACTCCCAGGCTTATTGTCTTAAAGACTGGCTGTTATTAGTAAATGCATAAAGGGGGGAAATGCTCTAGATTAAAGAAAGTCCAGGCAGAGATGGAGCTCCCAGGCTCCACGAAGAGTGGCTGACTGATGAAAAAGGTGGAAAGGTGGAAAAAAAGGAAGCTCTGACAGAAGGGAGAATGCAGGAGAGGAACAGCCATTGGGAGGGGGAACCTGGGGAGAGACACCAGGAAAAGACAAACTCTCTGGCCTATGACTTTGTAAAGGGGCTGCCGCCCGAGGTAGCCGGGTTCTCCAGCCGGCAGGGCCCGTCCCACCCCGTCCTGGCACAATGCTTACAGGCTGTCAACTCTTTCCACCCATCCACCCGAGAAGGAGGTGATGTTCTGCGGCCAGCTCAGGCCAGGGGGAGGGCGCAAACCTTCCTCTCGCCTCCTCCGCAGAGCTGGCCTCAAGCCCGGGGAGGGGGACGGAACTGCGGCAGGGGGGCCTCCCAGTTCCCACGCATCCACATGCTGCCACCACGCACACTCCCGAACACACCTGGTCGGCCTGCTTCACACGCCTCCACGCCCCGTTCCAGTAGGACACACTCCCACTCAGAACAAACACTCTCGGAGCAACTCTGACCACACAATCCCAGAGGCAAACACACATACACACACACACACTCAGGAACTCTTTCTCCGACACACGCAATCCCTCTTACACGCGCACACGCGCGCGCCCCGCCCTCGAACGCGCAGCCCCGCCCCCACCACGCCCCGCCCCCCGTTGCCTGGGCAACAGGGGCCCCGCCCAGTGGGCGTTGGCGGCGGCGGCGGCGGCCGCCGGGACTGCGGGCCGCAGGACCCACCCGGCCCCGCGAGTCCTCTCTCTGCTTCCCCAGCCGCGCCGCCCGGTCCGTACCTGCCTAAAGTCAACATTGCCGAGGCCTCCGCAGCAGTCGGGCCCCGCCACAGAGCTGCTCATCGGCTCTGCTCCCCGCCGTCACATCCCCTCAGCCGGGCCTCCTCTAGGGGGCCTCCACCGGGGCCTCGCGGCCGCCGACTCACCCCCCAAAAGCACCCTGTCGTACCGGGAAGCTGTGCCGCCCGGGGCGCTTTCCCTGTGACCCCAAGTTCTCTCAGCCTTCTGGGAAATGTAGTTCCCCGTCCCCGCGAGGCGCCACTGCCCTGGAACTCGCGACGGCATCTCGAGGAGCCGAGAGCTGGTAGCCCCGGGGTCGTACGCTGCGGTGACCGCCAGTTCCGGGGCGGCTCTCCCCTGGACCCTTCGGTCCCCGGCTCCCACACCCTGCCCGCCAACTGACCTGGCCTCCCTGTCCTTGGCTGGCGGTGGGGCTCGGAGCCGGCGGCTGCGGGTCCTAGGTATAAGTAGCTTCCTGCGCAGCCCCCTGCGGACTTGGACTTTGGCCCAGGCTCGGGGTCCCCCGCCCCCCCTCCGAGATTTGCTTTTGCCCAGAGGCGGTGCAGGCCGAGCACACCCTGTAGTCTCCTGCAGAGGCTACTCCCCGGGACCCTGGGCCCCCGCCCCCACGGCCTCCCTATTCTTTGGCTCGGCCGGAGACACCTCCTCCACTCCTTTGTTCATTCATTCTCTGGTTCACTCACCGGGTACTTGCTGAACTCGTCTGTGTGCTGCGGGTACAGTAGGGAACAGCACAGGTCCCCGCCCTCACTGTCTCCTAATAGAAGAGACAAAACATGAATAAAGGATTATAACCTGGAGAAGTACTGTGATGGAAAGCAACTGGGGGCGAGGTCCGATGATAATAAGCCAAAGTGCCTTAGGATCCCTTGCGGGAGGCCCGAACACAAAAGAAGGTGCAAGACAGGTGAAGTGTAGGGGCAGGACAATTCCGAAGAGAAACCATGTGTGCAAAGGCCAGGAGACAGGGCAGAATTAGGGGTACTTCAGGAATCCAGAAAAGGCTGATGATCTGTGGAGTAGTGGTGGAGGAGACAGAGTGGGAGGGAAGGAGTTTAGGAAAGCAGGTGGGATTTTAGATGGTCAGGTCCAAGAGAGCCCCTTTTGCAGCCAGGTGTTAATATATATGGGGAAACAGACTCAGAGTCCCAGATTTTCGCAGTCTCGCAGCCAGCTGTGAGCCCAAGCGGGACTTTTGCCAAGCCAGCTGCTTCCTGATTCAGGTGGCCTGCTTCTCGCTTCTCTCGCGCTTAGCCCTGAGCACCTACGGTCTTGAGCATCTGCTGAGCAGCCGCTGTGTGCCTGTCCCTGCGCTGACCGCTTTACAGACAGCCCCAACCTTTACAACATCCCTAGCGTGGGGCAGGCCCACCAACCAGACAGGGCGGAGGAAGGACACTGGCTTTGGAGCATGCACCAGGTCTATACCTACGGGCAAATTTCAGTGTCCTCAAATGTAAAAGGGAAGGGGCGCCTGGGTGGCTCAGTTGGCTAGGCATCTGCCTTCAGCTCAGGTCCTGGGATCAGACAGAGCCCCGCATTGATCTCCCTGCTCAGCGGGGAGTCTGCTTCTCCCTCTCCCCTGCTGCTCTCCCTGCTTGTGCTCTGTCAAATAAATAAAACCTTAAAAAAAAAAAAAAGTAAA
Source organism: Callorhinus ursinus (assembly GCF_003265705.2). Taxonomy (NCBI): domain Eukaryota; kingdom Metazoa; phylum Chordata; class Mammalia; order Carnivora; family Otariidae; genus Callorhinus; species Callorhinus ursinus. Next base: position 12,108,478 of record NW_027397105.1, on the reverse strand, counting down.
AGGGAAATACACATCGGTAAAACTCAGTACACATGATCTGACCCACAGGAAGTTAATTACCACTGGCCACAACAGGGCTGAGTACACAATAGGTGCTCAAAAGCTGGTTTGCCTACAGTTGCCCAAGAGTCAGACATGCTCCCCTCCTCCGGGTGTCCAGGCAAGGACTGCCGGACCCCAAGTCAGAGTGCTCCAAAGGGCACTCCCCCCTACCCCCACCCCATGTCTACCTTCCCGAAGCCCCAATTTTCTCCTGACCTACCTGGCTGCTCCCATTGTTTTTTAAGCCAGAAAAATGAGTTTGTTGTGTGTTTGGTGTATCTGGGAACAAAGAAAGGTAAACGTCAGAGGTCACACCAGAGCTGATGCAACTAGAGGAATCCACTCCTCCAGCCCGAATCCACCCCCTGCCCCTTTCTGTGAAAAGAAGACATGGAGAAGCCAGACTGCAGCTTCAAGTGTGATGGGAGTGGTTCAGATCAAAAGCCTCCTGCCCAAGATAGTTTGCGGCAGAAGTCTCTGCCAGGGCCATTTGAAAACTCCCAGGTCTGAGAGCTTGCAGAAATCATCCAGGCCAACCTCTCACGCTGGGATATTCCTTTTTCAGCATCCCTAGCAAGTAGACAAGTCATTTTCTGTCTACATGCCTCAAGTGATGGGAGGCTCACCACTTCGGGAGGTAGCCTGCTCCAGTCTTGGACAGGGTGTTTTATTCATGAAACAGACCCAACGCCACCCTTCATGAAGTTTTAACAAATAGAGCTCCTTTCTACCCTCGGGGTTATCTCTCTTTTCCCCTTGATTATTCTTCAGATAATGGGAAGCCAGTATCGCAGACTATCTCCCAGGTGGCTCCAGGGCAAACATTTCCCAATGACCTCTCTGGCCAGGAGTTTGACAGGAAGGCAAAACTAAAAGCCATTTCTTCATTGCCTTCAGCTTCCTCTTCCCCAGCCTCCACAGGTACTGGATCTGGCTACCTGGCTCCCAGCAATCACTAAAATGGGCTTTTATTACAAAAATTAGCATCTGCTTATTGGGGGCCTTTGGGTAAAACCTAAACCTTTCCCTACTCTGATTCCATTTACTGTTCATAAAATAGGTATAATAATAGCTCTTGAGCAAGGCTGAAATAAGGATTAGAGTTAGCAATATGCACAAACGTGCCCAGCACCCAGTGGGTTCCCAATCAATGTTTGTCTCCCTCTCTTGTATGTAACTGAGACTCAGCAGTTACGATCACACTGATAACACTCATGGGTACGCTGGGGTCTAGGGCCAGCCCAGCTCAGGGGCCCACTGAGTTCCTGGGAAGAGAGGGAGTGAGAAGCCAGCATGAGGAGACAGCTTGGGCTTGGGGGGCTGGGGCGGGCGGGGGGAGGCGGTGTGCAGGGAGCAGGGGGAGGCTGGGCAGCCTGCACTGCAGGTCACCAGAAACCCATTATCAGGAGTTTTTTTAAAACCAGGAGGGTAAGGAGGGGTTGCAGCCCAATGCCCAGTGCCTCCCTCCTATATTCAGGCCCCACTGCCCCCGCCTGGCCCAAGGAGGGTCCAGGAATGGGAGAGAAGCAGGTTCAGCAGGAGCTGGGGAGAGAGCTGGGGCAGGGCAGTGCTGTGGATCATGAGTAAACCCTCTCTTCCTCCCCAGACTCAGGAAGGAGCCTCCCTCCTCCCCATTGCTGGCAAGAGGGCTCAGCGGTAGACTCACCTGAATCCAGCCATTTAAGGACCGAGCAACTCCAGCAAGGAGTGGGGACTGGCCAACCTCCCTGACCCCTCCGCAGTGCACAGAGCAGCCAACCCCTGCCTTCCTGCTGGCCTCTTTGCTGTTCCCAGAACACTTCAGGCACACCCTCACCTCAGGGCCTTTGTGCACGCTGTGCCTGCTGCCTGGAATGCTCTTCCCTCCAAAGTCCTCACCGCTCCCTCCCTCACCTCCTTCAGGTCCAGTATCAGCTTTCTGCCCTGTGGAACACGTCAACCTCCCCCCACCCCGACTCCCCATCGCCTCCCCCCTTTATTCCCCTCCACAGCCCTTAGAGTCATCTAACAAATTGATTTAGCTTATTTATTCATGCAGTGTGGTGTCAGTCTCCCCCAGGTAGACTGTGAGCTTGAGGATGGGGCTTTTTTATCCCTTTATACACAACTCTCTCTGTGGCACCTGGATCATGCCTGACATAAAGGAGGCACTCAATAAGTAAGGAATGAATGAATGAATGAATGAATGAATGAATGAGTGAATGGATGAATAAATTGTTCTACCACTCCCAAATTTGGGGTATCCATGGGCAAACCACCTCTCTGGGCCTCAGTGACCCTGCCTAAGGAAAGGGGAGGGGAACAGGATCCTTGAACACGAAATCAAAGCAACCCGTGAGCCGTGAAGTCTCCACCCCACCACTCTCTGGCTGGGGGTCTGGGGCAAGTGATTTACCCTCCCTGTCGCTCAGCAGAAGACAAAATTCTACCCATAGAAACAAAGCGCTAAGCTAGTTGGGCTCTTGCAAAGCTGGAGGCTCAGGTCTCAGCACCGGTTCCCTTTATAAGCCCTCGAAGTGCCCTGTGAGGTGGGAAGTGTTATTCTGCTTTCCCGGGTGAGGGAACTGACTTCTGTGGAAGGGACCGGCCCATAGTCAGACAGCTGAGTAAGTGATGTGCTTCAAGCTGGCCAGCCCAAAGTCATGCATGGCCTTTTACCGCTATGCAATCCCGCTTCCCTAGGAAGGGGGAAATGACATAAAAGTGGCCCAGTGCAGGCTCAGCACTTACTCAAATATTCAATGTTCCAAAACACATCATGTTTCTGCTCCATTCTCTGCTTCTTTTCATCACATCCATCCTTCAAGGTCCAGGTGAGCTTCAAGATGCCTGACAATTCCTATAAGGATGAAGGCAAAGCATTCTTCCTCACCATGGCCCCACGAGGTCCCATATGGCCCAGGAGCAGCCTGCCATTCCAGCTCTTACCCTCTGTTCTCCACCCACACTGACCTCATCTCAATTGCTTCCAGCCACAGGGCCTTTGCACCTCCGGTTCCCTGTCTGACACACTCTTCCCTTCTCTTCTTAAAGAGCAAGGGCGTTTCCTGCTTTGGCCACCATCGCATCTCTGGCACCTGGCACATACCGGGCACCTGTGCCAGGCACCCATCGAATTTACCAAAGGAATCGATGAGTGAAGGAAGGCCAAGACTGAATTTTAGCCCAGGGAAGTTATCCCTCAAAACTGGAAACAAAGTAACAATATTTTCAGACAAACAAAGGCTGAGAGAACTCATCACCAGCAGGTAAGAGGAAAATGACCCCAGTCAGAAGCTCAGGAACACAGGAAGGAATGAAGAGCGCTGGAAAAGTTAAATCCCAATGAGTATTAGATGTTTATAAGAATAAAAATATCTCGTGGGGGTTAAAAGGTTTATCTTGGTAACTGAGGGAAAAGGTAGGAAAAACCCTGTAGGGCCAGAGATTTGAATGACATGATGAACCAAATCTCTACCACGATCTCCTCAGAACTCTCCTCCCAGAAAGTGCAGAACATACATTCTTTCCAAGGTCATAGATGACATTTGCCAAAATCGACCATATGCTGGGGCGTAAAGCAAATCTCAAAACATTTCAAGGGATTGAGATCACATAGTTTATCCTTCTAAACACTGGGATTAAGCTAGCAAGCAAGAAGATGGCTAAAACGTCTCCCAATGTTTGGAAATGAGACAATACGTTTGTTTTTGAAACCCCAGAGATGAGGTGAGCCTGGCTGGCTCAGTCGGTGGAGCATGTGACTTGATCTCCGGGTCGTAAATTCAAGCCCCACGGTGGATGTAGAGATTGCTTAAAAATAAAATCTTAGGGCGCCTGGGTGGCTCAGATGGTTAAGCGTCCGCCTTCGGCTCAGGTCATGATCCCAGGGTCCTGGGATCGAGTCCCACATCGGGCTCCCTGCTCCTTGGGAGCCTGCTTCTCCCTCTGCTTCTCTCTCTCTCTCTCCGTCTCTCATGAATAAATAAATAAAATCTTTAAAAAAATAAAAATAAAAATAAAATCTTAAATAATAATAATAATAAATAACCCCCAGAGATGAGATCCAGTTGGCTCCACATGGGCCAGGTGTCCATCCACGGACCAGCAAGGGCAGCTGAGGGTGTGAGCACTACTAGACTAGATCAGGTGACCAACCCTGGTCAAGCCACAGTAGCCGGGGAGCGGCGAGTGTCTGTCTGGACTCTAGGAGAATATGGCATTTCCCATTTCCCACACTGGTGGGGTGGGGGTGGTGCCTTGAGCCCACTGAGTGCCGCAGGGGCTAATGGGGCTGCCGGCCGAGCAGTACCAAGCAGTCCCTGCCCCAGACACTCAGAGGTGACCAGAATCTCAGCAGCTCTTTACAATACCGTGAAAACTGCACAGCAGGGCTGTGCCCAGGAAGGAGGCAGGGAAGCAAGGGCCAGAAGCAATCAGAACTAAGGACTGGGGACGCCTGGGTGGCTCAGTCGGTTAAGCATCTGCCTTCAGCTCGGGTCATGATCCCGGGGTCCAGGGATCGAGTCCCATGTCGGGCTCCCTGCTCAGCGGGGAGTCTGCTTCTCCCTCTGCCTCTCCCCACGCAGAACTAAGGATTGGAGGTCCCAGCAAAGACACTGCCTCTTGCGGCACGTGGGTCACCTTAATGTGTGCAGTCTCGTGTAGGATCATCTTAGGATCGACCCCAGAGGCAAAGGATCCAGACAGCCACACTGCTCCCTGAACGCTTCTGCCTCCGCACCGCGGGGTATGCCACGGATGGACCTAGAAGGCATTGTGCTAAGGGAACCGAGCGAGACAAAGAAAGGCAAGTACCATATGATTTCACTCATAGGTGGACTCTAAAAAACAAAACAGAGGAACAAACCAACAAAAACCGGAAACAGAAACAGATCCATAAAGACAGAAAGCAAACTGATAGTTGCCAGAGGGGAGGAGGAGAAGGGGGGTGATGAGCCAAAAGGGGTGAAGGGAAGAGGGAGGACCAGGCTTCCAGCCCTGGAGTAAATAAGTCACGGGGATAAAAGGCACAGCCTGGGGCATATACTCAAGGTTATTTTCATAGCACTATGGGGTGACCGATCAGAGCTACACTTGGGGTGAGCACAGCACAATGTACACACTTGTCCAATCGCTGTGTTGTACCTCCGAAACTAATGTGACACTGTGTGTCAGCTACACGTCAATAAAAAATAAATCAACAAAGGTTCTTGCCTCCGCAGAAGGGTGAAGTTCCCATTTCCCTGACTCATCAACCTGGAGTATGATTATTCCAAACAGGGTTAACATTAATTTAATAGTTGAATAATTATACTTTATTTAATTTGGCGTCCCCCCCACCCCGTTATTTGTGATGTTGGACATTTTCCCGTGTGCTTTCCTTTTTGATTGGAATAGTGTTTTATTTGCCCTATTTACCAATGTACTTCCTGTGCCTTCTTTCAAGAAGACTCATGAGCCTGACTCAGTCGTCTCTTGAACTTAACTTAATGAAATGAATCAGGCTGTTGTCAGTTTTACGTGATTAAAAACTTTTTTTACCTGCAGAATTTTCCAACCCACCAAAAACTTGCAAGAATTGTACCATAAACCCATATATGCTCCACTTAGGTTTACCGATGACCATTTCCCAGTGTTTGCTTTATCTGTTTATATGTAATTATTTTTTTTTAGGATTTTATTTCTTTATTTGAGAGAGAGCAAGAGAGCGAGAGAGCGGGAGCAGGGGGAAGAGCAAAGAGCCTGATGAGGGGCTCGATCCCAGGACCCCAGGATCATGACCTGAGCCGAAGGCAGATGCTTAACCACCCGAGCGCCCCTGTAATTTTTTTTTTTTTTTTTTTATCGACCATTTGAAAGTAAGTTGCAGACTCTTTGCCCCTAAATACTTCAGGGGATATTTCCTAAGAACTAAGATGTTTTCCTCCAAAACCTCAAACAATGACCTAAATCTGGAAGTTTTTCCTTACTCTGTCTTTCACAGCATTGACATTTGGGGAGAGCACAGGGGATTTTGCAGCCTGCCCCTCAAGTAGGTTTTGTCACCCACAATCCCCTCCCACCCCCCACAGGCTGTGCCTCAAAGGGCTGGAACGTCACCAAAATGCTGCTTCCTCCTCCAGAGTATGATGTGAGGTCCTGCTGTCCATCCTGGTGCAGGAGCTTTGATCCCCGCGAGCGTCAGATCTCTCCTCCTCAGAGGTGTGTGGGGTTCAGCTGTGTTCTTTCTTCTGATTACTGGTCTGCCATTGCCTTCTCGCGGCTTGTTCTTGCTTTCATAAACCTGGGGCTTCACAGCCCAGCTCGGGAGGGCAGCTCAGGCGCAGCCGGCTTCCACGGTACCCAGGGGGACAGCAGGTGAGCTGTCCTCCCAGCCCCTAGCCAACGGGCCCTGCTGCCTGGTCCCCGAGTGCTTGTGTCCTGGCACCCCAGCTGTGTTTATAGAGGACCCCACGGCCACCTCCTGGTCTAACCTCCATCCCTCCCCGGGCCTCGGCCTCCCCATCTGCAACAGGAAGTGACAGGGCTAGGACCTTTTACCTTTCCTGGTAAGGACGCTCAGCATTTGAGTGGGACCATGTTTTGTGGTGTGGGTGTCCCTGACCCTCACCTTGAAATACATCCCCAACCCAAAACACCCCCAAAACATGTCCAAATGGCTCCGAGAAAGGGGCTGTGGCTTCCCGTTGAGAACAGCTATTCATATTAGCTACTATGTATTGAGGACTTCCCACGTGCTGGCCTTGTACCAAGCACTTGATATACTTTATCCCACTGATACTGCAAACAATTCATTTCACAGATGAGAAAAAAGAGGCCCAGAAAGCTTGAGGGACAGTCAGGAAGTGTTGGGGCCAGGACCTCCATCCCAGGAGGCCAGACCCTTAACATCCCATCCTGTTCAAGGCTCTCCGCCGATGGAGGCAACGTCACACACTGGTTGTGAGCTCAGGTGTCTGGGTTAAACCTGAACAAGAGATTGAATTGTTGCTCAGCAAGTGCTCCCCCCTCTCCTCCCCTCCCATTGTGGGTAGAGCAGACTGCCCTGTGCCATTGACTTTGGGCCTATGTAACCTGCTTTGGTTGCTGGAACGAGAATGGGCATAACAGAAGCAGAGGCCTCATATGTGCTGGTGTGGTTTGCTTCGATTTCTTGTGCTCTGGTGAGCTACCCTGAGAAGCACACATCCTGGGTAACTGCTGCCCCTTTAGCCTGGGCCCCAGAACCAACACACATGGGGGAGACCTGAACTCAGTTCGGCCCCGCTGACCGCAGACTGAAGCAGAGCCACCAGCCAAATTCAGACTAGACTGGCCAACCCACCCTCACCCCACAGACCTGTTCTTGAGCATAAACACCTGCTGTAAGCCCCCAAGTCTGGGGTGGTTTGTTATGCAGCATTATCATAGGGAGAGCTGACTGATAGAATCTGGGTTCGAGGACCAGGGTGGCCAGGTCCTAGGGGCATCTGCAGGCCTTTGCTTCCTCATCAGTATAATGGTACCGTCCTGGTACTGATCTTATAGGCTTGTTGTGAGGATCCGAAGTGATAATGCTCTCCACACAGTGCTTAGGGCATAGAAAGTATTTAGTCAATGTTCATTATTATTACACTCTCACCACAATGGCTGCTCTTACCATTGGCAGTGACCAGCAGGATCCAGTAAGGAGCCCTAACCTCCACCCTCAAGCACTTGGACAGTTTGAGGTTAATGAATTGCAAGGAGAGTTGGCCCTAGGTGAAGGGGAGTAGCCCCCAGGAGCATTCTGCCCTGGTCCCCGAGTTGCCCCCTCCCTGACCCATACTCCCCCAGTGAGCATCTGGAGCAGGCTGCTCAGGGACCAGATGGCTAAGTGCCTACCGGTGAGGCCTGGCCAGGTCAAAGTGACCCACGGACCATGGAAAACTCAGAGCCAGGCTGTTTCCCCCTCCTTCAGCCCAAGACTTCAATAACCAGCACTTTGAAATTACAGGCTAGCTACAGAACCCAGTCCCTCATGGGCGTGTGCGTGTTAGTGTCTGGATCTGTGTTTCTGAGTGTGTGTGTTTCCAGGTGTGTGCAAGCATGCTTCAGCATCCATGTGAGTGTGTGTGTCTGGTTTACAGTGTGTGTGTGTGAATGTTTCAGTGTTGGGGGGGAGTGTGTCTCTGTGTGTTTGCCTGTGTTTGGGCGCCAGTGGGTGTGTGTATGTGTGATCTGTGTAGGGGGAAGTATATGTCCATGTTTCAGTATGTGTGAGCACGCGTCTGCGTTTCCAGAGCCGTGGATGTGTTGTCTCCAGACTCAGAGCATTGCTGACAGAGGTTGCCTGGGACCCCACAGTGACACCACTCTCCTGCACACACTAGGACCAGAAACACCTGAGGTCCCATCCCGGCTCTGCCACTTACCCACGAATGCATCCTGGGCAAATGTCCCGACCTCCTTGAGCCCCCAGTTCCTCATGGGCTTGTCATGAGGGTCAAAGGCAACAAGCCCTTTGACCGGCTCTCTGTGGGCGGCGTCTGCTGACCTCATGGGAAGCTCAGTCATTCAGAAAGAGGAAGAGATGAACTGTGGAGGGGCCAGGGAGGTGCAGGCTGGCAGGGACAATGGTGAAATCACAGGAAGGGGTCCCAACGCCTAGCAGCTTGCAGTTGGCACCGGAGGACCCAGGGTCAGGGATTTCATCTCCGCATGGCCACTCCATGTTTTTCGTGTTTTGTTTTGCTAATTAATACACTTTAGAGTTCTTTAGCTTTCTAGGTAAAGTGAGCAGGGAGTACACAGAGTTCCCAGATACTTAAAAAAAAAATGGGGGGGCGGCGCCTGGCTGGCTCAATCGATAGAGCATGCAACTCTTGATCTCAGGGTCATGAGCTTGAGCCCCACGTTGGACATGGAGCCTACTTAAAAAAAAAAAAAATTGTATTGAGATAAATTTCATCATTTTAACCATCTTATCTTCTTTTATTTTTTAACAATTGGTAATCAATGTATGAGAAAGGTCGCTTGAAGCATCTGATGATGATGTCGACCTTGACCGCTGGCTCACTACGGAGCGGGGGTCATCTGCTGAGCAACCGCAGAAGGACGGTGCCAATCCATGAGTCCCTTGTGGGTCGTCTTCTGGCAAAGATCCCAAGCCTTAGAACATTCAGCACTGGGGGTTTTCCTTGTAGTGGTTCTCACAGTCTTGGCAGGCATCGGAACTGGCTTCTTCACGTTGCGATTCTTTGCCTTGGAGCCTCTGATAAAGTCAGCGCGTACCTTCTCCAAAGATTTTCCTTTGCGGCTACTTAGAGTCATTCTAATTCAGTGACCCACCACCTCGGGTCCCATGACTGTCCTTCAGGTATCTTAAGAAGCGGAGTGGCCTCCTGACCTACTGGTTCCTCGTTCCTCAGCAGGGCGGCAGGAGAAGGCAACCCCCCCTGTAGCCTACAGCTGCCACCGAGCCTTCCCCAAAGAGCTATTCTAACCATTTTAAAGTGTACCGCTCAGTGGTTTTTGGTCACATTCATGATGTCGTGTGACCGTCATCATGATCTAATTCCAGGACATCTCCATCACCCCACAGAGAACCCCTGTACCCATTAGGTGTTGCTCTGCACCCTGCCACCCCAGCCCCTGGCAACTACGAACCTACTTTCTGTCTCCATGGATTTGCGTCTTCTGGAAGAATCATGCATGTGTGTGACCTTTTGTGTCTGGCTTCTTTCACTTAGCATAATGTTTTCAGGGTCCATCCACGTTGCAGCACGTATCAGTACCTCGTGCCTTTCTATGACTGAGTAATATTCCATCGTCTGGTCATAGCCCATTTGGTCCATCCGTTCGTCTGTTGATGGATACTTGGGTTGTTTGCATATTTTGGCTGTTGTGAATAATGCTGCTGTGGACATTTCGTGTACAGGTCGGGTTTTTCTTTTTAAACTTATATTTTTTAAGTAGGCTCCCCACCCAATGTGGGGCTTGAACACACGACCTTGAGATCAAAGGTCACATGTTCTACCGACTGAGCCAGCCAGTCGCCTGCCGGGTTGCTGTTGTTTTTGTTTTTTAATGGATTCACTTTTCATTTCTCTTGGATGTTCTCTAGCAGTGAAATTGTTGAGTCATAGAATAACTCTATACTTAGCCTTTTGAGAAACTTCCAGACTGTTTTCCACAGTGGCTGAGCCATTTCACACTCCCACCAGGAGCTCATAGGCGCTCCAACTTCTCCAGAGCCTCAACAACACTTGTTCTTTCCTGTCTTTTTGATACTAGCCATCCTCATAGACATGAAGCCGTGTCTCATGGTGGTTTTGATTTGCATTTCCCTGATGGTTAGTGATGTTGAGCGTCTTTTCTTGTGCGATTGGCCATCTGTCTCCTTTGGAGAAATGTCTGTTCAGATCCTTTGCCCATTTTTATTTGGGTGATTTGCCTTTCTATTGTTGAGTTCTAAGATAAAGGGTCATGACACACTCATTTAAAATGGAATGTTGGCCATCTCTGCTTCTCAAGGGTGTCAGCCCTGTCCCCGGAGGAAACCCCTGCCCCTGTCCTAAGGTCCTGCCCCAGCCCTCCAGCGTTTTCACGCACCCCCAATCCCCATCTCTGGGGAAAATGGAGCACTCCTTCCCCTGCGAGCTTGCTTCCAGGCAAGCCCAAGACCTTTCACCCAATCAAGAGCTCTTTAGAGTGTTTTTCCAGACAAAAGCTGCTCTTTCTCTAAGCACCAGTGCGGTCCCCGCCTCGTGTGTATGCATAAATAGCTACAGCCGGCTTCTGCAAAATAGAATTACGTGATTTTTTTTCTTCCAGGCACTACACATGAATGACTCCTAATTTTCTATTTCTCAGTTAAACTTCCCTTTCAGGCTCCAGATTCCTTCCACCTGCTGAACTCCTCCCCACCTCACGGCAGGAGGGAGGGGAGGGGTGGTCTTCCAGATACCTCGCCCCCAGCCCCCTCTACCCCTAGTCCGTGGCCCCGAGGCTGGCCCTCCCTGCACCACCCAGACTCCTCCCTCCGCTCTCCCTCCCTGCCGCAACGAATCAGTCATCAACAACCATAATTGTTCCTCTGAAAGAGCTCTGCTCGGGCCTCATCAGCTCCCAGCAGGACAGTCACCACGGCTGGCCTCCCTGCCTCCACCCTTTGCAGGGCAGCCTCCACCCCAACAGCAGGTGACTCCCCTGCTCAAAACCCTGCAATGGCTCCTTCCTGCACAGACCAGAATCCGATCCTCTCGGGCTGGTAGAGGACACCCTTCCCGAGTCAGCTCCTGCATTCGTGCAATTGCCCGAGCAGCTACTGCGTGGAAGGCACTGGGACAGAGTGGAACAAAACACAGGGCTCTGTGGCTTCTCCAGGCCTGAGGCTCTGTGAGGATAAGATGGCAGGAGGGTTCACGGCTCCTTTGCCTATTGCCCCATACCTGCCGGCCGCTCTGTCCCGGTGCTTCCTCCCCGCAAGCCTTCAGCAGAAACGCCGCACCCCGTCCAGACGGCCTCTCCCAGCGGAGACCAGCTGGGTCACTCTGGCAAAGCTCGACTCTGTCCCCAGGAGATGGAAGGAGAGCCCACAGGTCACTCTCCCATCCGTGCTTTCCATAGGATAAACACAGCGTTCCCAGTTACTCCCATCTGGGAAGCTGTCTCATCTCCCCAAAGCCCTGGTCTTTCCATGCAAGCCGCAAAGAACCACCGAGGCTCACGTATTGACTCTAGAGGGATTCTAAGGAAATAGAAATAAAAATAGCCAGAGGAGGAAATGGAACCATGAAGGGCCAGGCAGACAACGTTTAGCCAAATGTGGGACTCCAGGAGAGGAGTCCAGGGGACTGGGAACAGGGTGGTATCAGCCAACATGTGCCCAGCACCTACTATGCACCAGGTACTAAATTGAGTACATCACAGACATCGGTCTCTTATTGGGTCTTCAGGTCAACCCAAGGAAGTACTGTTATCACCCCCATTTTATTCTACACGTAAGGAAACTGAGGCTCACAGAGTTGCCTGCAGTACTGTCCAGAATGTGAGTTCTGGCCAGATCAGCTCTCTTTCCCAGCTGGGTCATTCCCTAGCTGTACTTAAACGCCTTGTGCCTCAGTTCCTGCATCTATACAATGGGAATGATAGTAGTACCTATCTCATAGGCTCACTGGGAAAGCTCGATATATTAGCGGGTGTGGAATATCCGGAAGGGCAGGCACAAAGTAAACCCTGGATGCATGTGTGCAAGTATTGTGATGCCCATTTGACAGGTGAGGGGATGGAAATTCATGAACAATTATGCATTTGCCCATGGTCACGCAACCAGTAAAAAGTGGAGCCGAGGGTCAAAGCCAGGTCTCTCCGACACCAGCACACACACTCTAAACCACCAACCAGTCAGCCTGATGTCAAAGAGCATGAGCTACTGGCATGATTAACAAGATAGCAGGTTCTACATACATCAGGTCCCCTTAGGAGACCACAGTCACAGCCAAAGGTGAGCAATAAGACTGTAACACTTCATTTTGCAGCACGCGGCCCAGGATGTGCCTCTCTGTGCCTGTGTCCCCCAGCAAAGCAGTCCAGAAGAGAGTGGTTGATTGACTTTCAAAGCCTCGAGTTACTCCCATCAGAGGGCCTGGAATACGCGTGTCTCTGGAGAGACTGGAAGGCATGGAAAATGGCTCCTCTGGGGGGCAATGAGTTGGGGGGCTGGTCTGTAACATAATCTTCCTCTTCCTCACTCATGGAGCTCTGGTCTTTGCACTGCAATGTGGCCCAACTAAAAGACTGTATTTCCCAGCCTCCTTCGTGGTTGGGGTGGCCAATGATCTGGAAGCCTTTGAGTGGGACTAAGAAAGACCCTCTTTAAAAAGCCAATTAAACTAGGAGCCAGGTCTTTTTGCTCCTTTTCCTTTCTTCTTCTTCTTGCCTATAAACCGATGAGATGGCTGGCGCTCCAGCAGCCATATTGGATCTTGAGGTGACTTTGGAGATGGAAGTCATAAACTGAGGATGGTGGACCCTGGGTCTCTGATGATTTCGTGGCACTGCCAAGCCAGCCCCCGACCCTACCTCCAGTCATCTTTAATGTGAAAATTAATCCCTAATCTGTTTAAGGGACTACAGTCAGCTATCTCTTACTAACTGACAATTACATTTTCTATCTTAACAAGCACCACCTTTAGAATCACCCAGAACTGGGTTCGAATTACGCCTCTACCGCGTACGTGACTAGAGTAAATCACTGATCACTCTAAGCCTCAGTTTGCTTATCTGTTAAATGTCAATAACATTTCCATCCTCATAGGGTGGTTGTGATAAGATAACCAATGTAAAGTGCTTAGCATAATGCGCAGTAGCCGGTGTTATGAGCCCTGACTTGCTGGTTCCCACCCACCTCTGTGGGTGTCACCGACTCCCACAGTGGCTTCCTCTTCCCTTTGACCTTCCCAAACCACTCCCATATGATAAGTCGCAGCTCTAGGCTGACCGCCTTGGGGAGACAAAAGCATTTAAACACACCTCTGTTGTGGGCCCCCATGCCCATGGACCACGTGTCCGAAGAGGGCTGTCCTGGAAGATGTCACTGGATCTGAGAGGTCCCCCCTGATGACACCCAGCCCAGATGAGCTCTCCCATCTTCTCTGATCTCACGGCACCCAGATCACCCTTGTGTTTGTGTTGCCTCCCACCAAAGCAGGGAGTGCAAACTCAAACTCAGCGTCATGGTCCTGCAACAAGCCAGGGGCAGGCCGAGGCAGGTGCGGGGCAGCCAGGAATTACGGCAGGCAGCTGCTAACATCAGATGGGAAAACCAGACACTGCCCATCTTCTGATGGGGAGCACAGCATCGCCTCTGAACCATTCTCACCCAAAACAATCCAACCTGAATCTGCCCAAGCGCTAGACCCAAGCATCAAATTTTAGGAAAGACTAGAGACAGAAGAACATATAAACGCTACCACAGGCATGCAGTCGGGAAAAATCCAGGCTATGGAGACTCCGGGGGATCAATAGCTGGTTCCTCCAACAAATAAATTGCAATGGATCAAAAAGAGATGGATGAGGAGCCCATAGATTAGAAGAGACGCACCCGGGGGCGCCTGGGTGGCTCAGTCCGTTAAGCATCTGACTCTTGATTTCCGCTCAGGTTATGACCTCTGGGTCGTGAGATCAAGTCCCGCTGAACGTGGAGCGTGCCTGGGATTCTCTCTCTCCCTCTCACTCAACAGCCTCCCCTCACCCCCCACTTCCCCGCTCTCTAAAAAAAAAAAAAAAAAACAAAAAAACCACACTGATACCAACTGATTACAATGCTTGCCCTTATTTGGACCCCAATCCAAACAAACCAAGCAACGACAGCAATCGTGTATGTAGTCATTTTGATAAAAGCAGAGTCTTTGTCTTTTATTTATTTATTTATTTATTTAAATAAGTCTGCACCCAACATGGGGCTCAAACTCACAACCCCAAGATCAAGAGTCACATGCTCTACCGACTTAAGCAGCCAGGGGGCCTGAGCCTTTGTCTTTTAGAGGTAAATGTTAAAATAATTACAAATGAAATACTATGATGTCTGGGATTTACTTTGGGTAGGTTCCGGGAGGAAACAAGATTGACCAGGGGTTGATAACTGTACAGCCGCCAGGTTCCGGGGGGCTGGGAGGGAGGCTTCTTCACACTGCTCTCCCTGCTTTGTATCTGCTTGAAATTATCCATAAGAGAAAGGGTGATGTCTCGAGTGAGGGCGGTTCTGCCCGCTAGGGGATGTTTGGCAACATCTGGAGACATTCTAAGTGGTCACAAGGGGGGTGGGTGGTGCCACTGGCTGCGGTCAGGGATGCGGCTGAACATCCTACAAGGCTCAGAACAGCCCCCACAATAAAGGATTATCCACCCCAAGTGCCTATGGTGCAGAGGTTGAGAAGCCCCCAGTCAGCATTAAGCTGAGGAGTGGGAGCACCCAACTTCTGCGTTTGGTCAGCCCCTCTTGAGGAAGGTCTGGAAGCGGGAAGCCAGAGCAGGTACCTGGGCAAGGGACAAGGCAGTCGAGGCCCAGCCAGGACTGCGCCCTGGACGAGCCAGTGGATGGCGTCTGGCCGTTCTCTGACCTTTTCTGAGCATCACCCCAACAATTCAGACAAGGCCGTGACAGACTGGGAAATCCTCCACCCCCTTCACGGATGGATTGAGCTGGCGCTGCCCCGGGCTCTAGGCTGTGGGGGCACCGAGTCCCTGCTTTCGTGGGACTGGCACGCCCCAAAGAGATGAATGGCCAAAACGTCGGGGCATCAGATGGTGAGGAGGGCTCTGGAAAAAAATGAGGCACGAGGGAGATGTGGGGGTGCAGTGCTAAGTAAGGAGGTCCCGTCACTGAGAAGGTGACTTTGGGTCCAGTCTTGAGGGCATATAGAGGGGGACATAGCATCTGTACAGACGTTCCTGACCTTCAACTTGGGAACCATCCTGGGTACGCAGGCAGGGACATTTCAGAACAAATCCCGGTGCTCATTCCATTCCCCACCACCTAGCCCTCGGCCTGTGCCGGGCGTGGGTGCGGTTCCAGTGCTCTGCACAGCCCCGCCCCGAAGCCGGAGGAAGTCGCGAGTTCAAGGGCGCAGGTATACGCGGGGAGGGGCGAGGAAGCCCAGGGGATTTTCGGAAGCGGAACGCAGCGAGGCCGAAACCAACACTGCTCACCCCAAAGGGCTGAATCGTTGGAAGAAGAAAGGATTCGGAAGGGCAGAGAGGAAGCCGCCGGGCTCTGGCAGGCCCCCAGGAAGACGAGGGCTGACGGGCCGGCCGGAGGCCCCTGGGAGGGAGCCGCGCACGCAGCTGGCATGTTCCCATCAGCTAGCCCACAAAGGCCACGACTCGGTCCCCGGCACTCAGGAGTCAGCACCAGAGATGCAAAGAAATCCCCTGTCCCTCGTGGATGAGTCTCTCTCTCTAGCAGGAGAGAGAGAATTGGCAAGTCAAGCTATAAATAACACGGTCCTTTCAAAGTGATGTTGAGAGCTCCGAATAAAACAGGGCCCAGGACCGGGAAGTGGGGCGAAGGGAAGTGTAGACTGTGGACCAGGAAGTCCAGTGTGAGGAGGAGACGGGGGTGCAGGCTCAGAGGTGGGGAAGACGCAGCCCCAGAAGGTCTGAGAGGAGGGGAGGGACCTGCCACGCCCAGGTCAGAGGGGGAGCCCGGGAATATGCAAAGGAGGAGTCCGCTGGGGGGCAGGGGATGCTGGATTCAGGAATTCGGGGTTATTGTGAGGGCATCTGGGTGAGGGTTTTAATCAGTGGGCTGATTTCATTTTGATTTTACTGTGGTAGAATCCACATACCATAAAATTCACTGCGGCCACGTTTTCGATATACAGATGCAGTGGCATTTGGTACTTCCGGTGTCGTACAATCTCTACCTCTGTCTGGTTCCACAACGCTGTCACCCACCCCCAAAAGGAAACCCTGAAGCCACTGGGCGGTCCCTCCCCATCCTCTCTCGCCCCGGCCCCTGGCAACCAGCAACCTGCTCTGTCTCTGCAGACTTGCCTCTGCTGGACATTTCACATACGCAGAATCACACAGTAGGTGGTCTTTGGTGTCTGGTGTCTCTCACTTTAATTTCTTAGAGGCCCCTCTAGTTGCCACAGGAGAAGGAGGGTCCATAGTGGGGCATGGTTGAGGCAGGGAGGCCAGAAGGGGGCTGGAGGCCCCATCAGGTGAGGGATGCTGGTGGCCCGGTGAGAGGTGGGAGGTAGGCTGGTGAAAAAGGAGGGGACCCAGGTGCATCTTGGAGGCACAGCCAACGGGACTTCCTGCACCTGGACCATGGCAGAGAGGGACACTGAGGACTCAGGGAGGACTCAGGGTTCGGGGCCTGAGCAGCTGGGACCATGGTGGTGGCAGAGTGGGGTGGCAGAGACTGGGACGGGGAGACACAGGGGCCAAGTAAATCAAAAGTCCCTTCAAGAATTTTAGAGTCACGTACAGGGGAAGGGTTGCTGCAGAAACTTTTAACACAAGCCAAGTTTGGAATGTGAACATCAGAGTGCAGTGGGAGGAGGGGGAGCTAAGTGAGATATTGTGCTGAGGACATGCACAATGCTCATCGATGACAGTGAGCCATCCACCTCCAGGTCCCTTGTGTGGAACTGGTCAGTTTCTCCTGCTTAATAGGATGTATATCAACAAGAAGGTAAGCACACCCACCCTCTCAAAGCTTCAGGGGACCCACTCACCTGTCTACTTAGAGGAAATGTTTTTGGAGGCTTAGGGCCACCACGCACTGTTGCACAGGTTGGGCACTGTGCAACACCAAAAGGGTACTTTTACACAGACTGGCATTCTCCCTAGAGTTAGGTGGTGCCCAACCTGCACAGTGCTGCCTGGCAGTCATGATCATTGTGGAATTGCTGGGTTTGTAAATAACAGGGCTCCCTTGAGAAGAGATGGGAAGGTTCGTGAGAAACATGACAATTTTCTCTGCTTCTGAAGGTCAAATGAACTCTGGCATTTAAACACAGCTGCTGGAGTTGCCCTAGATCCTGTGTTTTCTTTCTAAGAGGAAAAGCTTGGCCAGGGAAATGTCAACTCTGAGGTAGACCCAGCTGGCTTACACAGGCCTGCCACTGATGAGCTGCGCTATGTCACCTTGTTCTCTGGGGCAGCGGGAGGCTCCCCAAGTCGCGCACGTAGGACCTGCCTCCTGTCAGGTCAGGGAGGACCCCTGCTTTGTTCAGTCTTGGGACCAACAGACAGAACCTCCCAGGGCTGGGCTGCCATGCTGGGCCACGCAGGCTGTGCGCTGCATATTGGGGATCTGTAGGGGAAGCCGTGCAGATGGGACCTGCCCTCTGGCAGCTTTGTGGTGCAGGTCAGGAGAGCCCCCAGACCGGGACTCAAATCCCAGCTCTGCCCCTGGCTGGCTGTGCGACCTTAGACAAGTCACTTCACTTCCCTGAGCCTCAGTTTTTTCTTCTGCAAAGTGGGGACCTGTTGGGGCAACTGGAAGGGACAGAGGGGTGTGTGTGGAAGGTCCCTGGCCAATCCTAGGGTCCGGGCTCTGATAACCCTGTCATGATCCCTATACCCATTCTTGGGGAGACACTAACGTACACCCCCTTGCACACTCACACATTCACACACAGAATCCTAGCCAGGTTTCAGAATCCTCCAAATTCTGTTCCCTCATCTCTCACACTCGAATGACACCCCACGGCTGTCCCACGACAGTTCACGAGAAGCTGGAGACAGTGTGGCCGTTGCTGTTCTCTGGAAAGCCTCAGGTTCCCTGCCTTCCTGCCTCTGCCTCAGTCTTTGCCAACAGGGTGGTGCCCTTGGGCTCCCCACTGCCTCGTTCTCCACCCCCCCCGCCCCGATCCCGGCCCAGGCCCCTCCCGGGAAACTCTGAGCCCTCCTGTGCCCAGGGCCTCTTCCCATCCCCACTGTGGCCAAAGAAATCCGAGAGCAGATTGTCTTTCCTTCCTCCCTCCCTCCCTCCTTTCCTTCATTCCTTCCTCCCTTCGATCTTTCCTTCTAGAAATTTCTAAAATACAGAAAAATGGAAGGAAAAAACAAAAAAGCAAACCTGAAGTGACAACGTCTATATTTGTTCATTGTTGCTTCTCTCTCTCTGTCTCTCTCTCTGTTCAGGGGCGAGCAGCGGCGGCGGAGTGCCTGGTGGGAGGCGAGTCAGGGCCTGGCGTGGAAGGTGACTCCCGTTTCCCTCACCCCCACTAAGAACGGCTGTCATCCACTCCTGCTCGCTCCAGTCTGGTGGGAGAAAGGAGGGCCCCACTGTCATCTTAGCTGGCCCTTCTCTGGTTATTAATGAGCTCCAGCACCTTCGCATACCCTCATCAGTCAGTTTGAGTTCCCGTCTATGAACCTTGCCCATTTTTCTGTTGGGTTTCCAGCTTTTTTCTTGTTGGCGTGCAGGCGTTCTTTGAAAGTGCTGGATACAGATTTCTTATTGGAAGGGTTTGCTGTGAAGTTTACATACAATGAAATTAACCACTTGAAAGTGTAACAGTCAGTGGCATTTAGTACCTTCGCAGTGCTGTAGGACTACGACCTCTATCTACTTCCAAAATATTTTCATCACCCCAAAAGAAAACCCCATTCACTTCAGTCCTCATTCCCTTCTTACCCCGGCCCCTGGCAACCACCCACCAGCTTTCTGTCCCTCTGGATTCTCCTCTTCTGGATATTTTCTGTAAATAGAACCACAGAAAGTGAGGTCTTTCATGCCTGGCTTCTTTCACTTAGCACAACATTTTTGAGGTTTATTCGTATTGTAGCATGAGTCAGTGCTCATTCCTTTTTATGGTTGAATAATATTCATCGTATATACACACCACATTTCCTGCCTCCATTATTCCACTGATGGGCGTATGGGTTGTCTTTACCTTTTGGTTATTGTGAATTGTGCTCTATGAATATTCACAGACAAGGATTTGTTTGAGTACTTGTCAGTTCTTCGGAGCGTACATCTCGGTGTGGAATTGCTGATTCATATAGTAATTCTATGTTTAACTTTCTCACCAACTGGCCAAGCTTTTCCCCAGTGGCTACAGCATTTTACAACAACCCCACCAGCCATGTATGAGGGCTCCAGGTTTTCCACATCCTCACCAACACTTACTATTTCCCATGTCTTACTGTTTTTTTAAGATTTTATTTATTTATTTGAGAGAGAGAGAGTGCGCACAAGTGGGCAGAGGGGCAGAGGGAGAGGGAAAAGCAGGGCAGGGAGCAGGCAGCCCACGAGGGGCTCTATCCTAAGACCCTGGGATCATGACCTGAGCCGAAGGCAGATACTTAACCAACTGAGCCACCCTAGGCGTTCCCACAATTTCCCATGTTTTAAAATTACAGACATCCCAGGAGGTGTGATGTGATATTTCATTGCAGTTTTAATTTGTTTCCTTTTTTTTTTTTTTTAAAGATTTTATTTATTTGACACAGAGAGAGGGACAGCTAAAGAGGGAACACAAGCAGGGGGAGTGGGAGAGGGAGAAGCGGGCTTCCCGCTGAGCAGGGAGCCCGATGCGGGGCTTGATCCTAAGACCCTGGGATCATGACCTGAGCCGAAGGCAGACAGGGCTTACCAACCGAGCCACCCAGGTGCCCCTGATTTGTGTTTCCTTAATGAATAATGATGTTGAGCATCTTTTCATATGCTTGTTGTCTATTTGTATATCTGCTTTGGGGTCATTTGCCCATCGTTAAATTGGATTGACTTTTTGCTCATGTGGTGTAGGAATTCTGTATGTATTCCAGATTCTAGGCCCTTATCAGAAATATATTTTGAAGATATTTTCTCCCATTATGTAGGCTGTCTTTTCATTTTCTTTTCTTTTTTTGTCTTTTCACTTTCTTGATACTGTTCTTCAATGTACAAAACTTTTAATTTTGATGAAATTAAATTTGTCTCTTTGTCCTTTTGTTACTTGTGCTTTTGGTGTCATATCTAAGAATCCTTTGCCAAGTCCAAGGTCATGAAGATTTATTCCTATATTTTCCTCTAAGAGTTTTATAGTTTTAGCTTTTAAGTTTAGATCTGTTATCTGTCTTAAGCTGGATTATGCCTATGGTGTGAGGTAGGGGCCCATCTTCATTCTTTCGCATGTGGCTATCCGGTGGTCCCCACACCATTTGTTAAAGAAACTGTTCTTTCATCTATGGAGTGGTCTTGTCACTTTGTCAAAAATCAACTGGGGGCATCTTAACACTAGGGAAAATAAAGGAAAAGGGGGCACCTGGGTGGCTCAGTCAGTTAAGCATCCAACTCTTGGTTTTGGCTCAGTTCATGATCCTGGGGTTGTGAGATCGAGCCCCACCACGGGCTCCATGCTCAGTGGGGAGTCTGCCTAGGACTCTCTCTCCCTCTCCCCACTGCTCTCTCTCTCTCTCTCTCTCTCTCTCTAAAATAAATAAATAAATCTTTTTTAAAAAAATCAATTGGCCACAGACTCTTAATTCTATTCTGTTGGTCTACATGACTATCCTGTGGCAATACCACACTGTGGTGATTACTGTAGCTTTGTTGTCAGTTTTAAAATCAAGAAGTGTGAGCCCTTTGACTTTACACTCCTTTTCCAAGATTATTTTTGGCCATTCAGCTCCACTTGCATCTCCCTATGGCTTTGAGGATTGGCTTTTCCATTTCTGCAAGAAAGGCTTTTGGGATGTGAATCGGGTTTGCATCAAATCTGTAGATTGTCACCCTGACAATACTAAGCCTCCCAACCCATTAACACCCGATTTCCATTTATGTCTTCTTCAATTTCCTTCCACAGCATTTGTCCTTGTTGTTTCCAATTACCAAAAATATTTTCTCGGGGCATCTGGCTGCCTCAGTCAGAAGTGTGCATCTTTTGTTTTTTTGTTGTCGTTGTTTTGTTTTTTTTTTTAAAGATTTTATTTATTTATTTGAGAGAGATAGAATGAGAGTTAGAGAGCACAAGAGGGAAGAGGGTCAGAGGGAGAAGCAGACTCCCCGCTGAGCAGGGAGCCCGATGCGGGACTCGATCCCGGGACTCCAGGATCACGACCTGAGCCGAAGGCAGTCGCCAAACCAACTGAGCCACCCAGGCGCCCAGAAGTGTGCATCTTTTGATCTCAGGGTCATGGGCTTGAGCCCCACATTGGGTGTAGAGGTCACTTAAATAAATAAAACTTAAAAAAAATTTTCTTTTTCTGCCAGTCTATCATTTGTCTGTTAATTTTTTTATGTATTGTCCTTCATGAGGCAGAAATCCTTCGTTCTTTTTTTTTTTTTAAAGATTTTATTTATTTGAGAGAGAGAATGAGAGAGAGAGCGAGCACATGAGAGGGGGGAAGGGCAGAGGGAGAAGCAGACCCCCCACTGAGCAGGGAGCCCGATGCGGGACTCGATCCTGGGACTCCAGGATCATGACCTGAGCCGAAGGCAGTCGCTTAACCAACTGAGCCACCCAGGCGCCCGAAATCCTTCGTTCTTACGTCGTCAGATTCTCTGCTCTCTCCTTTGCACAGATGTGTTCTCTCTCTCTCTCTCTCTCTCTCTCTCTCATGCATAAGAACACACTTTATGTTTGGGACATTGGAGATTCATTTTTCCATCCCACGGTCACAAAGCTATCAACCAACATTTCCTCCTATTAGCTTCCCCTTTTATATACAGTATATGCAGTGTGCCTTACAGAGTTGGATCTTTAATGTACTGGGCCCCTCCTTTGCTTTGCTGTGAGGTGCGATCCACCTCATTCCATAGGCTGAACCATCACCCTTCATTAAGCACGTGGCCTTTCTCTCCACTCGGTGATCCCACCTAGATGCCCATAACATTCCTTTGCTTTGGAATGGATGTGCCGGTTTGTGGCCCGGAAAAGCAGTGAACTAGGAGCACTCCTAGCACTGGGGACAGATCATGGTGCTCGGTTAAAGTGATAAGCACCAGCATGAGATGTGACCCAGCACTGCTTGAAAACTGAATGGTCTATTTTTCCAGGTACAGAAATACATCTACAGATGAAAGATCAGTTTTCTTAAGCGAGAGCCTTGGTTGGGGGGGAACGGGAGTGGGGGCTGGGGAGACGAGGGGACACATCACACAATGAAATGAAATGAGAGGTGGCCTCCCACGGACCAGCGATGCTAACACGCCAAGACTTAACTCCTGCATGGCAAGAAATCCAAAGGACGGGACAGATGGCCCCGGTCAGCACGAGGAGGTCCGGAGAGACCACGGCCTGAGTCTGAGGGCCCCAAATGCGGGACGATGGGCTCTCCTGGGGCAGGAGGTGGACGAAGCCTGTGTCTTCCCAACCAGAGCAGTCACAGGCCCAAGGCTCAACTTGCCTCCAAGAAATCACACCAGGGGATCTATTTTGTGGCTGAAGAAGGATCCTTAGAGAACTGACCATTTTACAGATGTTGGAAATTAAGGCCACAGAAAGGCTGACCCCAGTGAGCTGGCCTGGAGCCACACCTCCCGCCCCAGCCCGGGCCTCTCCCTGCAGACCAGCCTGGGCCTGCCCGGGTGCAGCAGCTCCAGATCCGAAGACCTTGGCCGGCAGCTACCACCCCCTCTGGCCGCTCTGGCCCAACGCCCAGGCTCAGCCTAGCCCTGCCACGGCTGCAGGACCAAACAGCGGCTGCCCCTTGCCTTCTTCGGATCTGAAAGTGGCTCCAGAGCTTCACCCCACGTTCTCTGGCTCCTCAATGGCCCCCTGCTTCTCCACATGTATTGGGTTTTCAGATACACAGTCCTCTCCCCTTCTGCTCCCCCTCGGTGTGTGAATGCCCGCTGTCTCTCACGACCTCTCTTCCTCCCTGAGACCTGCAGGCCGGAAAACCAGCTTTGCAGAGATGGTGGGGCAGAGATCTCAGACGGGGGAGGAGTGGGCCCAGAGGCCTGGAGGCAGGAACAAAGATCTTCTGAGGAACCTCGAGGAGCCCATTGTGGCTGCGGGGCTGTGAGAGAGACACAGGGTGGTGGCACAGGAAGGGGGCAAGTGGGCAAAGCCAAGGGCCAGGGCTGAGCCCCAGACTGAGGCCAGAGCAGGGTGGCAGGGAGAGGGCAAGCTAGTGAAGAGGGGGCGTCTGCCCCCGATGAACCTTGACCCGCCCATGCCTGGGCCAAGCCCAGAGTTCAGGGCCATCTACTTTCCGGGGTGAGCCGTCTCCACGAGCCCCCAGGCACTGGGGCTGTGCCAATGCAGAGCCTGGGTTGTCAGGACGAGGCGTCCCAGGAACCTGGAGGGAATGCCCAAGCCCTTTAGTGCTCCCCAGACTTGGCCAGAGAAGGCATGGAGGCCCCACTGCAGGGCAGGGTGGCTGGGGGGGGGGCGGGAAATCGGGGACCTGCTGAGGATGGTCACCATTCAGCCCTTCTGAGGTTAGGAGCTCCTATTATCCTATTTTACAGATGAGGTAACTAAGGCTCAGAGACATCCTGCGGTTTGCAGACGGTCACACAGCAGAGCTGGGATTCACACGTGAGTTCCTCAGGGACGATTCTCTCCACACTTGGTCTGGGGCCTAGGAGACCTCACAGTCAGCCTCCGACCAGCAGCGACACGCTCTCTCCACTCAGGAACTGGACACTAGCCCACAGCACACAGTGAGGTTCTTTTTTTTTTTTTTTAAAGATTTTGTTTATTTATTTGAGAGAGAGAATGAGAGAGAGAGAAAGCACATGGGGGAGAGGACGGTCAGAGGGAGAAGCAGACTCCCTGCCGAGCAGGGAGCCTGATGCGGGACTCGATCCAGGGACTCCAGGATCATGACCTGAGCCGAAGGCAGTCGCTTAACCAACTGAGCCACCCAGGCGCCCCACACAGT